>NC_029776.3:26139133-26158069 GCF_000817695.3 Arachis duranensis
TATGTCTGTGGCCTATCAGAGAAATTGGAGTGTTGAGACTTCTATCTCATTGGCAGAAACGGTTGTTTCATAGAAAATATGATAGAGGCGTCTCCATTCTATTCGTTGGACGACGCAACATCCTTTACAAGGCAGTTGTGGTTCAAAGAGTCCAGTATACAATCATGGCTAGATGCCTTCTCTGGATACAGACACCTCACTCAGACCATTGGTCATGCACCGGCTTCAATGATGAAAGATTGCTGCTGCCCAATTTAATTCCGAATTCTTTTTCATATTCGTGGATGAAATCCAATTCAGGTGGTTATGTTAAAATTTTAAGAATTGCATCAATGGGACCGTAGGTACGGGGCCAAATTTGGGTTTCAGTTTATAACAAGTATGGATATGTGGTGCTCACAGAAAATACTTGACGAGGTGAAGGTAAATATTCATGTTTTACTTTTGTATTTATCTAACGTATATCAAAGTTCTCTAACTATATAGTTAAATTCTGATTTCAGTTTTGTTACTATGATAAATTAGATTCATTTATCTATGTTTACATGCAAAAAGAACAACAAATGTTATTTCTTTTAATTGAACAAGTCATATCACCATTGAGGGTGTATAATTTAATTGTATTTTCTAAAGCAAGACAAACTCTATTTGCACTTGATGGAGGAAGCATAATGGCATAAAACGGAGACCCTTTTGTGGCACTCAATAATGACTGGTCTTTGATCCTTTAAAGTGATTGTTACTTCATAGCTGTCTAGAATTACATATTCTATCCAGCCTTGGAGCATGACATTGTTCTCGTATCTTAACTGGTTCCAATACTATGTAGTTATCACTGAGCAGTTTCTTAAACCTTGAACAATATCCGAGAGTAGTATCTCTTTATTTGATAACTGGTCTCTGTGTGTTTTCATTCTTATTATTCTTCTTATTATTATTAGTATGAATTATTGTATCCTTTTCTACATCAAATATCATATGAAGCTTAGAATATGAAATTTTTTTCCAGCCAATATTTATACATTAATTATGGTATATTGTGCAATCACACTATGAAAACTCTCTTGTCGTTGAACTGAAAATTGCAGCACGGGAGGAATTCAAACTCATAGAACATGGCCTTAAACGACTATGGGACAGTAAGAAAGACTTGACTTTTACGATGTTTAAATAATCATATATATATATATATAATCATAATAACTAATTTTATGTACATATAATATTTTACTTTTTTGTACTAATTTTAATGTTTCGGCCTAGTTGAATTGCATAGGGTCTCAGTCCCAATATGCATCATATTTGAAGTAAGGGTCAACCCTTGGCTTCACTAATAATAATCCCATTGTTGTCTGATTAAAGAATCAATTGACTCTAGATATTGAGCTTTTTAATTAAGCAATTCACACACTAATTCCTCCTAATTCAGGTTTGTTTGGCTACCTTGCAACTCTCAGGAATGTCTCGAGACAATATTCAAACAGAATCTGAAGAACCGGGGGAGGTGGTTCTAGATTCATTGGAGGGAGAAGATGTTGTCCACCGCGATGACTCTCAAATTCTCCCAGATAGTGGTGATAGTGTCCCACCAACTTCACACCATTTCCTTCTACCGTGCAGTGTACCACGGCCTGCTCCACAAACGAGCACAAATAACAGTCAGGACTCAGAGCTAGGCCACGTAAACTTGGCAGCTGATGCACATGATGTAGATTCTCTTGAACAAGAAGCTGATGACCCCTTTGTTAATACTAGATCTCAGAGTCGCAAAGGACGCAAGACTACAGAGTTTTGGGAAGTTAAGATCATCGGTAATGTATTTAATAATTTTTCATTATTCAACATGATTTAGAATCTATGTTATATATTAATTTTCTCGTATTCTATCCACAACGAGATACATATATACGCTTATTATATTTGGCTTATAAATTTTGACGGCACAATCAAGCCGATAAGAATAAGCATGAGGAGGCTATGGAACGGCCTAACGGGAGAAAGGTCGTGCACAGGTTCAATAGCGCAAAGCAAGCAATTAGAGACAAAGCTGGACTGTTGAGTGGCGTGCTTGGTCTGTTAGGATCTAACTATGGAAAATTTCCTATCTGTAAGAAAAGTTGGCATAAGATTACCACTAAAGACAAGGTTTATAACGAATGTGTCAAGGTAAAAGTATATATCCACTACTTATCTTTTTAATTATTGACAAATTGTATTATTTGTATAGCAAATTTTCCACTTTGATGAAGATAGTGAAGGAACTATCAAGAAAAATATTTTGAAAAGTATGGGAAAGTCTTGGAAGGAAGGCAGGCTGAGGTTATATGGTGATTTTTATGAGCCAACATTCATGATGGAACAAAATATTGAGCAACATCCGTCGGAAATTGATCGAGAGCATTAGAGATGGTTCATTGAGTATCGCGCCAAAGCTGAGACGAAGGTACTCTAATATATCATCGATACACCACAATACAATTTATTTGGCATCGAGTCTTTTTAAATCAGTTTCTAATCGCCCTTTGTCTTCGATGGACCAACAGAAGAAGTGCAGAAAAAATGTGATTAATCGATCAAAACAACTATATACCCACACTGGCAGATCGAAAAACTTTGCACGGCGGATGGAAGAAGAGGTACTTAACTCTTTACTGAACTATTTCTATAACTTAAGATACCTCGGTTGTGTGGAATACGGTGATGGCTTGAACTTTGCTAATACATTTGGAACAACAAGGGAGAAGAGTCGGTAGAAGAGAGTTATGGATCACAGTGCACAAAAAAAGGATGGTTCCTAATCAATGAGGAAGAAAGAGAAATTGGTGTAAGTACTACTTATTATAATTGATCGATAAAGTTATGATCTCAAATAGGGTTATAGTCTACTTCTCTATTTTATTTTGTTTTTCATTTCTTTACTGAATGGTTTACTCCCCTATGTCAAGATGGACCAAAAGAACTTTACTATCTCCAATTCACCTTACTTTTAATCATTGTTACAAATTTACCTTTCTATGTTTCTAGACATTTTCAACTTTGATGTAACTTAGAGACAGTTGGGGTAGAATTTAAATGATTCAGTTTTACTTATCCATTATTTCTTTTTATAGTGGTTGGCATCCTATGAAACAGATGCTCTATTTTAGTTGTTTTATGTTGTTATCTTTTGAGCCCCAATTTCTATTGTAACATTTGTGTGTGTTTTACTGTGATAAAAGTGATACAATTAATGTTCCTGTTTGGCGTGTTCTTGACATGAGATGGACCTATCCATAAAATGATTGTATTTGCTAATTTGTGACTGTAGGAGAGAATTGAGGAGATTGAGCCAGAGGATGCGTCTGCTAGAGTGTTGTCTCAAAATGATTCCATTGCTTAGGTTTTCAGAAAAGAGAAATCGGGAAGAGTGCGTGGTGTGGGTTTTGGACCGACTCCAAGTCAACTTTTTGGTACAAACTCACATGCGCTGGGCAACGGAGTCTAGCTAGAGGAGAACCAGAGGAATCTGTTTGAACCGTAGGCAGAGCTGGAAGGTGAGAAGTTGAAGAGGAAGGCGATGGAGGATGAGGCAGCAGCAGATAAGAAAAAGATGCAGGCAATGGAGAGTGCTCTGATTTATCTATTTCAACAGCAAGGTGAGGAGCTGCTACCAGACATCGCTGCAGGGATGAGTTCCATGGAATGATAGAGTAAAAAATAATTTATTAGGATTGGAGATATTTTGGATTGAAACAAACATTTTTTTGAATTAGACTTTGCAATTCTTTGAAAGAGATTTGTTTTCTTCGTATTTTTATGAATATACTATTTTTTTTTGCAGATAAGCTTTTTATTTTTGCTGCAAGTTTAGATTCTAAAGTTGAAAATATTAACTCTTAGAATAATAAAAAATTTTAAAAAAATAGTCTATAATATCCAAAAAATTATAGGCTTTTTTTATAGAATCCAAAATTTCTTTTTTTTGCATCTGTTTTAAACCGCCGAAAAATGATTCAAAGTTTAAAAAATCTATTACATAATGCGGCGGTTTGCAACTGTCAGTAACTGTTAACGAAACCATAGAACCGCTTAGCGACGGATTTAAAACCACCGTGAAACGTGTGCTAATTTGAAAACATCTTCATAAATAGCAGCGGTTTCAAAGCTGCCGGTAAATATGAAGCAAATCCTATAACTCACATTTGGCGGCGGCTTTCTAATCGTGTGCCGCAAAATATTCATTCAGTGGCGGTTATAACAGCGGTTTCCTAAAACCGCCGCCGAATCCAATCTCGGCAACCGCCAGCCTTTAATTTTGCGGCAGTTTAAAACCGACGCCAATCATAAAAAAAACCGCCGCCATGTAGCGCCCCCCTTGTAGTGTGTTTTCCATGTTTTTTATATTGAATATGTTTCCCTGTTATGGACCTAGTAATAATTTGTTTGTAGGTGGTTTGTGTTGTTTTTCTTTATTGTTTGTTTCTGATGTTTGTTTCCCTTACAACTCTCATTGAGACACTAGACGAAAGTAAAAATAAACGGTCATATATCACCAATTTTGACAAGGAAGTTATTAACTTCACATATATTTTTGAGGATGTCATCTACATACTAGTTAACCATCTTGTTAATTAGTTATAAAACTCTTTTCAATCACCTAAAATCATTGAAATTTCCTTCTATTTTTTTCTAACTAACTTTTTATGTAGCTTGGTATAACCTCCTCTATTGCTTCAACTGAGTTTTGCAAAATCTTTATTGAAATAGCTGAATTAGTCTCTGCCATTAGAAAAATTAAAGCTCATATAACATGATAGCCAAAGTGTCAATGATCACTATAATACTCGATAACCAAGCATATGTGGGCTTTGTTGTATTTCTGCACTTCCCAATAATTTTTCCTTCAATGTGATCAACCAATTGCAACCCCTCCCAAATTTCTTAGCTTGCCACAGTATGTTAGCTTATCAGATTCAAAAACCTTACAGTTAACCTCTTGGCAAATGTTGTAACACCCTCACAATCAGAATGTCACGCTTTCGGCTGTGCCACTATGATAGCAAGAAGTATTATGACGACTTCGTATACTTAATAATAAAATAGGAGCCTTTAACTCGAAACCATATTGTTGTTTTCTTTAAAAAAAATGAAAAAATACTTCATCTTGAAAACAAACAAGCATATTCATATATACAAACTTATTACATAAGTAGCTTATAAATATAATATACATATAAAACATACAACTCATATTCCTCTTACAATATTATAATAACAAAGGCGAGAGAAGAATAATTATCTAACTAAAACAACAATATCGTATAAACAAAACGCAGTAAAACTCTTCGTAAGCTCCTTCATCCGATTCCTGAAAAGGTAAAGCTGTAGGGCAGTGAAAATCTAACCGCATGGTCTTACCACACATTTTCAGAATTGCCATAAGGAGATATTTAATAAAAAACTGTTTTCAAGCACAGTGATCATCGCTTTTCTTATGAATCTTTGAAAACCAACGATTTATTATCCAAAAAAATCCAAAGTCTTTTTTAAAAGAAATAAGTTAATTATCCAAAATCCAAAACCTTTCTTTTGTTATAAGAAAATCTTGAAAGTTTTCTAGACTGTATCAATGACCAACCTGTTCCAAGCATAGGTTCATTAAGTCTATGCTAAATCAGTTTGATTTTTCATACTTTACTAAACCCTCAAACAGAAACCAATCATGACCTCCAGCCCAAACAACTCACTCAAATTAACAATCAAATCATCATATCAGGAAAACAACCCTCAGCTTCATCACCACCAGCATGAGGGATCTCTCAGTTGCACACGAATACAATACAAACAAGGAAAATACAAATAGGATACAAATACAGTAAGTAGAGAAAATAGCAGATAAGCATAGTTAAACGAATAGGCAAACCAAAACAATGCACACTCAAGCAAAATATACCAATACATATCATGTGTGCTTGTCCTATGGATGATGATATCATCTGTCGTTTATATAGCCAACCCGACATGTCTTGGTAGCTAACCTTGGACAGAAACACCTCTTCCCAGAGTAAGTGGGTCTGAGCCATAACCCCCTTTGCTACTACCCGCTTAACCCAAAGCAAGTGGAATAAACCACTACTACTGCTACTACCCAAGCGGGTGTTTAAGAACTCAACCTGGAGCAAGTGGAATAATCCACTACTGCTGCTACTACCCAAGCATCACAATCACTGACCCAGAGCAAGCGAGATGAACCACAATCCTTGCTACTACCCAGGTATTTCAATCACTGACTCGGAGCAAGCGGGACGAATCACAATCCTTACTACTGCCCAGATATCTCAATCAAATTAAATTTTATTTTCAAATTCATTCTCAATATCATTCAATTCATTCAAAATCATACTTTGAAATCAATCCTCATCATCCTTCCCATTCCATTCATCAATAATTCAAACAAAAAACATAGTTCATCCTTTTCTAAATAAATCAAACTCAAAACTTAATCATTTCCTTAATAATTCAAAATCAAAACATATATTCCTTAAATCCAAATCTCTAAATAACCACTTCAAATGAAACCTCCAATTTTTATAAAAATTTTGGTAGCACCTCCTCTAAAACTTGGACTTTGTCACCCTTTTTGGGTCCCAACTAAACCATTCCTCAACCTTTTCCAACAGGTTCAAATTCAAATCATTCCTCACGTAAATAAAATTCAAATTTTCAAATATCAAACCTTTTTCAATGTCAACCATTTTCAAAATAAAATCAATTCCAAAATCAAGTTATTTCCAGTAAATCAAACCCATTTCTAAAACTCAAAAAGAACTGATTCATAAACCTCTAATTTAACCAGATCAATCAATAATTCAGTCAATTAAACAGTCATATTCATCCAAAAAACAAACTAGACAATCCATAAGACTTACATAATCACCAAAAATACATTTCTCAATCAATATCCATTTATAACAATTCCAAAATATAAAATAAGTTTTTGGAAAAAATCCTACCTCGAAAAGTTGAAACCATAAACCAAACACGTCAAGAAACCCTTTTCTCTCGGCCTGAAATTAGCAATAGCCACAACCACAGCTCCGCTTACTTTCGTAATGATGCGTGAGCATCTTTCCTATCTTTTCCTAGTGAATTTGCATTTAACTTGTTGAGTTTAATCAATAATTAATTATCTTTTAGCCACTATGGATGTTACTATGAGTCGTGTGCAATTCTGTTTATTTTAGGTAGTATTTGGCTGGATTTGATAGAGTTTCCGCAGAAAAAGAGAAGAAGGCGAATGATGCTGTCAACCTTGACCTCTCTACACTCAAACCTGAATAACTCGAGCTACAAAGGTCCAATGGACGTGATTTTAGTGGCGTTGGAAAGCTAACTTCCAAAGCTTTCTAACAATATATAATAGTTCACACTTCTTTCTGACCAATTTGGCCAAGGCTGCGCCTAACTTGAGATTTCTCAAGTTAGGCGCAAGACAACAACAACAACACGCAACCATAGGCGTGACTCCTCAAGTAAGGCGCAATGAACCACCCAGTTAGGCGCTAAGGCGCATGACAACTCAAGTTAGGTGCATGATCTTCCAATTCAAGTGGTCCTAGCGTCCAAGTTGAGGCTGTTCGAAGATTTTATTTTAATTCAGATTAAACTTTATTTTTATTTAAAAATAGGAAAAGATATTTTTTTTTAGTTTTAGAAAATATAATTTAAATTAATTAGGATTAGATATAAAAGAGAAAAGAAACTTCTCTTCTAGGGATTATTCCACCTCATTCCAAATTTACAGTTTAAGAGAATCCTAGTTTTCACTCTGAACCATGAGCAACTAAACCTCTATTGTTAAGGTTATGAGCTCTGTCTATTGTATGGATTGATTCTATTATTTTTCTATTTGAATTAATGTATTGATTCATATAATTCAAGAGTTATTTTCGTTCTTTATTTTATGAATTTGGGTGGAACGGAAGTATGACCCTCTTTCTAATTGAGTTCTTGTATAACTTGGAAAAGCTCTTTGCTTGAACAACAGCTTGAAAACATATTCTCCTAAATTTCTAATTATCTGAATTTAACGGGATACGTGACATATAATCCTCTTATAATTGGGTAATTAGGATTTTTGTGGCATATAACTAGAATTAAACTTCACCCTCTAATTGGAATTAATCGACCAAGGAATTGGCGGTTAATGAGAGTTGGAGGAGACTAAAAAGATCTAAGGAATTAGGGTTTAGTCACATATAGTTTGCCATGAATTGAATCTTGCATGATTAAAATAGTTAGTAAGAAAAGTCAATTTGGAAAATAGATAACTCTGAAGCCTTAACTATTTCTCCATATATATTTCACAACTTATTTACTGCTTGCCTTCTGATATTTTGAATTTACTGTTTAATGCTTTTGAACTCTCAAACATCATTTTCTGCTTGCCTAACTAAGTAAATTAATCAACCATCATTGCTTAGTCCATCAATCCTCGTGGGATCGACCCTCACTCACCTAAGGTATTACTTGGTATGAGTCGGTGCACTTGCCGGTTACTTTGTGGGTTATAAATTCCGCACCACATAACAACTGAAATAGCTTTAATTGTAACATGCAACCTCGATAACTCAATCTTAAAATATTAATATCGCGAAAACCTTAATAACACATAATAGAACACTAACGCGAGGGTTCCAAAATAGAGATACTTACTGTAATAGCAGAACGAAGTAGCCGCAACTTCGAATCGACCCGGCAGAAGCTCCGACAACTATCTCGAGCGACAGTGGCGACTAGAAGCTCGATGACGGCAACTATAACAACCACGTAGTATCAATAATATTTCAAGAATTCAAAAGAACAAAACTGGAAGCAGGACCCTTACCGGCAGTCGTCCTTGATGACGGCAGTGCTGTCTTCTGGCGGTAGAGGCTTGGCGGCACATCTCCAGCAATGGCGATGGAGCACACGATGGCGGCTGGGCACGACAGTAGTGGCAGAACCAGCTTCTCTCCTCTCGCACACACTTTTCCATCGGTTTCTCTCTCTCTTTGCAAACTCTCTTTCTTCGGCTTCACTCATAGACAACGGCAACACGGTGAGTATGACAACGGCGACGAGGTAATATAATTAATTTTTTTTATTCCTAAAACTTAAAGTATTAAATTGTAAAAATATCAATTCTTTAAATCAAATCATATAAAATTCATATTATTTTATAATTACTAACTTTATAATTTAAATATAGAAAATAATTTGATAATTATAAAATTAGATAAAAATTCTAATTTAAACAGTGAAACTTTATTATTTTTAAATTTCTAAAACTTTAAATTGTAAATAAAAAATACTCAATAATTATAAAGTTGGATAAAACCTTAATTTATTTCAAATTCAATTTATCAAAACTTGTTTTAATTATTTTTAATAAAATAATTTTTAAATTTAAAACCATAATAAATAAATAATTTAAAATTAACTCATAATAAATTTTTTTTTTCAAAAATTTTCGTCTTACAAGTTACAAATGTAATAACGGTTAGTAGCCAACAATTTCTCTTTGTTGCTTTGAAAGCGTTGACCAACGTTAAACTCATGGCGTTCGTCCACATTGGAGTCACACTCACTTCTTGCAGAGCCAATTTGCCCTATAAATGTATTTTGGTGCATTGCCCTCTAAGTTTTGGTGGAGCAAATCCTATATCTTTGTGACTATCTACAGGAGTCTCCTATAGCTCATCTTCTTCATTATCTTCACTAAGCGCACATTTAGGGATAGCCCTGATCTCCATATGAAATCTATGAAACTATTAAATGGTTGTAAGACCAGCTCCAAAAGTTCGATTCTCATCCCTTCGACCCACTCCACCATTTCGATCTTATTGGTTTAAATTAATTGCGAATGATGGAGATGCAACAAATTCTGGAGATTGTATGTGCAACAAGATTGATACCAAAGCTTTCCTCACCGGGTTGCCTTTTGCAAATCGCTCTAGCATCTCCCAAACTGATTGCTATGCCAGATAAGGTTGCAAATAAATCAATCACTCTAATATCTAGAAGTTGAGTCTAACTATGAAACAAAGCTTGAACTTCATCATAATTCTAAATATAAAAGCATTAGTAAAACTAAGATAGTCCTTGTCCAACAGTTGTTGCCATTGGGAATATTAATTGACTAATTTGCTTTCTTCTACACAAATTTAGTTTCTTCAAAATTCTAAGACGCAAATTCTCAAAAGACATCTATCCCACTCTTAACAAACACTCCAATAGGATTTTTATTACCAAAAAAGCTTTGTCGATAGTTTGTTCGATTTTGCCAGTATAATGTACAACCACAAAATACTATCTAGAATCTTATTCTCTGCCATAACTAAACAAAGTGAGTGGTTCACAATTGAGCTAGTGTGAATTCAATTATATAGAGATGCATGCCTCATAAATCATTGCTGTAAACCAAGGTTTATATAAAATGTGGTCTAAAATCATGCTTTACTGTAATACTTAAATTGTTTAAGAGAACCACAATTTTTTCTTCTATTTTTTAGTTTCCAAAAAAAAATATGGAACAGAACCATGATTTACAAGTTTCATATGTTCTTAAATCGGCGTGGATCACAACCATGATTTATGTGTTTTTATATGTTTATAAATCATGGATACAATCATGATTTTTAGCTTTTTGATCTTTCTAAATCGTGGATTATAACTACGATTTAAGCTTGCTTTGTTTTTTATAAATAGTGGTTAACAATCACCATTGTGCTTTTTTTTTTTAATTCGTAGATTTGAACCACAATTTACATGTAAAAAATCAAGACACAAACATAATCAAATTTATGTTAAGAAATCTCTGTAATTTTGTATTTTTTATTTTATTTATGAAAAAAATCTGTTAAAAGTACATTTTCATGCCCTTACTTTCTTTGTATAAATAAGTTGGATATATGTTAAAATTAAGGGGTATAAAATCTGAATCTAATATGTAAGATCTGCAGTATTTATCTATATGCAATCTAAAATTTGTGGATACGATGTGATTGCAAGCTTATTGAATTGGATACGATCCAAACAATAAATAAATAGGTTCGGATAGTAAATTTTAGATATGTATCTCCGGACTCATTATATAGACGAGGATAGAAATAAAAAATATAAAAAAGAGATTTCGTTGTTGTTGTATTTCTATTATTATTCATATATGATTGATTGTTTTATATCCACTATTTAAGAAAATATTGTTTAATTATATTTCGCAAGTAAATAAATATAAAAGTCAAAAAAATAATTTTTAATTTTTTTTTCAAAATTTTAGTGTTTTTTAAGAATATTTTTTTATTTTTATTTTTTGACCAGTAATATCAATGGACAGAGCTAGAATAATTTTTTAAGGAGGCCATGTTTAGTGATTTACTAAAATATTTTATATTGTTGTTTTTAATAATAAATTGTAAATAAAAACTAAATATATAATTTCAATTAAATATGAGTAAAACATCATCATGCTTCCTAACAATTTTCATAAATGACGACCCGCACCTTAACACTATTAAAATACTATTCCAATCCTTATTCACTCATTCCGTTAGACAGTTTAGCTCTTCTGTTAAATTTTCTATCAAATGATAATAGCAAAATCCTAACTATACCGTTAACCTCATACATGTCACTGTACAATTTTGTTAGGACACATAGTCTCTTATTGAGTCATCAATACAACTGTATTTATCCTACTCCCAAATCAATATCAGTTTTGCCTACTTTAATTGCTACTTTAATAATTATCGTCTTTTGCTTTCTCTTTCACTCAAAACCTCTTCTTTCGATCCACCCAGACTTTCTTCTCCCTCAAAGTCTCCATCTTTATCGTTTTCATATAACACAATCCGAACACCACCCATTTTAGAATTTCTTCTTGATCCAAGCACAAAAACCATGTAGTTTTGTAAAATCTCAAATTCTGCAATGAATTCTGCAATAATCAAAGCTTCTACTATCGTTTCAAATGCATTTTTCCCCTCCTCCTCCATCGCTGCCAACCCCTTCTAACAACCGCCGGCCTAGAGTCTGGGAGGTCAGCTCTAGGTTCATGTCTCCAACAGTTTCTTCAACAACGTGGAGGCGACGGCACAACTAGCAGCTGGAAGTTGATTCCTCGAATTCCTTTGATGAGAATCACAGGCCAGTTGAGAATTCAGAAGTAGGAATTACTCTACAATGAAAATATGCCAATGCCAAAGCAATGTCTGTCATGGAGATATGCCAATGCCGAACCAAAATACAAGTTCTTAATTGATAAAAACATGTATTGGGGATGCTTTTTGTGGGACCACAACAGAGGAACACACCACCGGTTTGGATGATTTAAAAAATAGAACAAAGAGAGTTGGTTTACTGAGTTAAGATGATATCACCCCACCGTCAGTTGTTCGCTATCACTGCACAATCAAGTCATCGTTGGTCCTCCGTCAAGTGCTCCTCCATGGTGATTCTCGTTGGCGCCAAGTGTGTCCTTAGGATTTTGTGTAATTGTTGCTGTGAATGGAGGAGATGGTTGGAAAACCCTCTTCATATGAGAGTGGAGAAGTGAAACCCTCCATTTTGGGAGTGGATAAAATGCAATCGTTTTGATTACACACCAGGAGGCTATGTGTACTAACAAAATTGTACATCGACACAGTACAGCTAGAATTTTGCCATTATCATTTGACAAAAAATTTAACAGAAGAACTAGAATGTCTAAAGGAATGAGTGAATAGGGGTCGGGATATTATTTTGATTTTATTAGGATACGGATCGTCACTTATAAAAATTGTTAGGGTCGGGGTGTTTTGAATTTGTTAAGGTACGAATCGTCACTTATGAAAGTTATTAGGGCCGGAATAAGATTTCACTCATCAAATATCTATGTGATTATCATGAAGATATACGGGTTAAGTATAATTTTGATCCCTAATATAGAGGCCGAAAATTATTTGTCTCTGGCCTTTTTTCCGATATAAAATGGTATCGAATGTTTCAGTTTGTTTTAAAAACGTCATTTTTATCAAATTTTTTAATTTTATTATCAAATTACTCCTAACTAAAAAATTTAAAAAATAAAATAAAATAAAAAGAAAAAAAGAAGGAGAAAGAGAATGGGGAGGGGGAAGAAAGAGAATCGAAGGGAAGGGGAGGGAAGAAGGGGAAAGGGAAGGTAGCGTCGTCGCGCCGCCGCCTGTGATAGAGAGAACGGAAGGGGAAACCGCCACACACACAGATGAAGAGGGGGGAGACAGAGAGCAAGGGAGAATCGGAAAGGGAAACATAGAGCAAGAGAGGAGAAAGGGAGAAGAGAGAGATCCGAAGGGAGAGGGAGACCGTGTTCAGCGACGCCGCCGTCACTCACGCGCCGCTCGCCGTTTTTACTCCTCCTCCTCACTCGATCGTCGATGCTCCTCGTCGTTTCTACTTTTGCTTCTACTTCTGTTTTTGTTTTTGCTTCTGGCTTTGCTTTTGTTGTTGTTGTGATTTCATTATCTATTGTTGTTGTTGGTATTGTTATTCTAGTTGTTGTTTCATTGTTGTTGTTGTTTCACTGCTTCTGCTTTTGCATTTTCTGCTTCTGTTCATGCATTTGGTTGATTTTGGGAAGGGTATTTTTGTCCGAATGAGAATTTTAAAATAAACTGAAACCGTCGTGACTATTTTCTAGCGAAAAAAAGACCGGAGACGAAATAAATTTTCGGCCTCTACGTTAGAGACTAAAATCGTACTTAACCCAAGATATACATGTATATTTAATGTGTATTTAATATCCAACTAAATAAAAGACATATTATTAATTTCACGGTAGAATCTCAGGTGAAGTCGACTTCACGTGAAGTTGATATTTGAGAGCCATTAGATGATTTGACTGATTTGACTAAATTTGCATCCAACGACTCTCAGATATCAACTTCACATGAAGTCGACTTCACCTGAGTTTTCATCTTATTTCATTGACATGTATATGCAATACTCGTATATTACACAATTTTTTCCAGTGTTGTAAAAACCCCAACCTCACTCTCAAGGAACGGCACAGACCACCGTCGCCTGAAAGAGAGGCATTGAATAAGGACCTAGGTCATGAGGTTAAATCCCTCAATTTGTTAATAACCAAAATCGAGCACAAAACCATTTTGCATATAAAGGTTAACAAATAGGAAAGTAACACCAGGAACAAGCGTAAAAGGATTTATGCTTTATTTATAGAAAAAGAAGGGGAGAAAGGATCCAGAAAGAAAACCCTAAAGAGAAGCCTCAATAATTTTAATGTGGCGTAGCTATGACTCAAAACGCTTCTATTGAGTTGTATCACGGGAGACAAAAATAAAACCCTAAATTTGAGGAATTTAGATTCTTTGAATTTTAAATTTGTATTTTAAATTTTATTTTTAAATAATTATTTTTTATATTTATTTTTAATCTTACCTATAAAATAAATAAAAAAATATCATATTTTACTCTCTAAAATAAAATTTAAATTTCAGAGCCAAATCCAAATTTGAGTGGGTGACAATGAAGATTAGATGGGAGCAAAGTAATTAAGAAGAATATGTAAGTGGCAATGCTAGTGGACCAATCTCAAAGTGGGTGTTTTTGGACTTGGTTGTGGATTAGGACGAAGCCCAACCCACAACTCTGAAAGGAATTTTGCGTTTGGGTTTTATTTGTATTAATGGACTTTGATTGATTTGGGTTTTACATGACAAAAGAGTAGATATTTTTATTTAGTTAAACATCTAGGTTGTTTTATGACAAAAAAATCTAAATTCTTAATTGGATTATGATTTATGATTAATTATGATTTTGGTATGCTTTAAAAAATATTTTACATTATTTTTTATATTAATTTGTGAAAAATTCTTCGAATGCTAAATTAATTGAATTTGTAAGATGATCAAAATAATGACGAAACTAATAATAATTCTATGAAAAATACAAATCAAAAAATGAAAATAATTAGGATTTAGTTCCATATTTGTCAAATAAAAAAAGATATTCAGACTTTAAAATTATTTCTTGAACATAATTTATAGATTGTCATTTTTATTGTGTAAATTAAGATATTATTATAATATTAATTAATTTATATCTAATTTTTGTATTAATTTTTTTAAAAAATTGAGATTGATTGTTGTTAAAGTGTTAGTGAATACATATATTTCAAAATTTAATTTTAATTTTTTAACTATTTTATATTTTTATTTAAGTGAGACCAAGTCAATCGGTTTAATTAGTAATCTACTGGTTAAACCAATAACCTAATAACTTAATAATCTAATAAGTTCAATCACTGGGTTCGATTTTGACAACTATGCTTTTTTTTCCTGCAAAATGAGAAGATAATCTTTATAAGTAAATAAGAGTGTATATCATGAATAAATTAAAGCTATAATATTTAACAAATTATGACTTACTACATATAATTTTATATCATGAAAAAAGTTATTTGACGCTTTTTTTCTATTTTCAAAATCATCTATTATGGAATTTGTGTCAAAAGTAGCTGCTAATTATTTTTCTATATACAACAACAACAACAACAACAACAACAACAAAGCCTTGCCCCATTAGGTGGGGTCGGCTACATGGATCAAACGATGCCATTGAGTTCTATCATATATCATGTCTACAGAGAGACTATTCACATATAGATCTCGTTGGCCACCTCATAAATGGTCTTAGGTCTTCCTATGCCTTTCACCCCTTGTCTATCTTCCATCTCATCCATCTTCCTGACTAGGTGATCTATCAGTTTTTTTCTCACATATTTAAATCACCTGAGACGCAATTCTACCTTTTTTTCCACAATAAGTGCTACTCCAACTCTCTCTCTCTCTCTCTCTCTCTCTCTCTCTCTCTCTCTCTCTCTTATATCTTCGTTCCTTATTCTATCCAATCACGTATGACCACTAATCCATCTTAACATCTTCATCTCTGTCACACTTAACTTATGTTTGTACTTTTCTTTGGCCACCTAACACTCTGTACCATAAAGCATAGCCGGTCTGATAGCAGTGCGATAGAATTTACCTTTAATTTTTAAAGACACTTTTTATCACATATAAAACCAGATGCACTCCGTTATTTTGACCAACCTGCTTGGATCCTATAATTTACATCCTAATCAATCTCTCTATTATCCTGTATGATGCACTCAAGATACTTAAAACTTTTAATTTTGTGTAAGATATTTTCTCCAATCTTCACATCTGTATTAGGATTTTTCCTTCGGTGGCCGAACTTACATTCCATATATTCCATATTGCTACGACTTATGTGCAGACCATACACTTCTAGAGCTTCTCTCCATAAATCCAACTTCTTGTTTAGGTCTTCTCTTAACTTTTCCATAATGATGATATCATCAGCAAAAAATATGTACCATGACACAGGCTCTTGGATATCCTCTGTGAGTACTTCCAAGACTAATGTGAAAAGGTATGGGCTTAAGGAGGATCCCTGGTGTAATCCTATTACCAATAGAAAATTCCTCTGTCACACCACCTTGAGTCTTCACACTAGTTGTAGCCCCCTTCATATATGTCTTTAATTGTATGAATATATGCGATCGTTACTCTCTTTCTTTCCAAAACTTTCCATAAGACCTCCCTTGGTACCCTAACATACACTTTTTTCAAATCAATAAATACCATATATAGATCCCTTTTTCCAAATCAATAAAGACCATACTCTTTTTCTTAATAGGTATGTAGTTTCAGTGGTAGATCTGCCTGGCATAAAATCAAATTGGTTCTCTGTTACTTGTGTCTCTTGTCTCAGCCTTCCTTCTATCACCCTTTCCGATAACTTCATGGTATGGCTCATGAGCTTGATCTCTCTATAATTTCTGTAACTCTGTATATTTCCCTTATTCTTATAGATAGGTGATGCGTGAGCATCTTCTCTTTATTTTCTTGTTATTTTAGCTATGAATTTATTGAGTTTTGTTGAGTTTTTAGTGTTTGAAACCTATTTGGACGCTACATTAAGGCGCATTGTGGTTTTATTTATTTCAGAAAAAATCCGGGCAAGTTTGACAGAGTTCATGCAGAAGAAAAAGGAAGAAATTCGTTGCTGCCAAGATGGCGCTAAACGCCACTACTGGGCGTTTGGTGCCAAATGTCTCGTACCACGTGCAAGCTCTCTACTGAGCTGGCGCTAAATGCTACTGCAAGCGTTTAGCGCGGGAGACATCGTAATTCGTGCCTAGAATCAGAAGCTGTCAGCACTAAACGTTGAGCCTGGCATTTAGCGCCAGAAAGACAGAAACTTCCTATCTCAGGGGCGCTAAATGCGGAAACTGTCATTTAGCGCCAGTAGCGCGGATCTAGATCATAAAAAAGGGCTTCATGGCTGAAGATTTAGTTAATAATTATTTTATTTTACTTTCTTATCATTATTATTATTTTAAAACACAATCTTTTAGGTTTAGAATTTATTATTCTATTTTATTTTCAAATCAAATTAGGTTGGATATAAAAAGAAAAAGATTTAGCCCTTTGGGCTAGACCTTCTTTCTCGACCTCATTCTAGTTTTCACAAATTTTGGAATCCTAGTTTTTCTCTAAGTCATGAGCAACTAAACCTCCTTGGTTAAGGTTAGGAGCTCTGTTTATTCTATGGATTAATATTATTGCCATTCTATTTTAATAAATGTATTGATTTCAATTTCAAGGATTTGCTTTCGTTCTTCATCTTACGAATTAGGGTATATTGGAAGATAACCCTTTTTCTACTTAAGTTCTTATTAAATCTTTGAAAATAATTTACTTGGACAAAAGCTTGAAAGTAATTCCTCCTAAACACTAACTGCTTGGGCGTAATGGGATACGTGACATATAATCCTCTTATATTTGAGTAATTAGGATTTTTATGGTTAATAAACTAGAATTGGACTTGGACCTCTAATCGAAATTAAATGACCAAGGAATTGACGATTAACTAGATTAGAGGAGACTAAATTACTAACGAATTAGGGTTTAGTCAATTATAGTTTTTCATGAATTGAATCTTGCATGATTAAAATAGTTGGTAAGAAATAGAAATCCGAAAATTAAATAACTCTGAAACCTTAACTGTTCTCTAATATAATATTCACAATCCATTTACTGCTTGCTTTCTTAGTTTCCCTAATTTACTGTTTAATGCATTTGAACCCCAAAACACTCTTTTCTGCTTGTCTGACAAAGTGAATTACTTAACCATTGTTGCTTGGTCCATTAATCCTCGTAAGTGACAAACCCCATTTTGACGGTTTATCTTGTATTGATTTTTGTGGATTTTATCACCTTTTACCCACATTTATTCAATGAAATAGCATGGTTTTATAACTTCTCCCTTAATTGCGCTTAATAGTGAAAACATGCTTTTTAGGACTTAAAATAGCTAAATCTAATTCTCCTTGATTCCATTAGACGCCTTGATATGTTTGTTAAGTGATTTAAGGTTTAGGAGGCAAATATTGGATCAAGGGAATGAAGAAAGAAAGCATGAAAAGTTGGAGAACTCATGAAGAAATGAAAGAACCGGAAAGCTGTCAAGCCGACCTCTTCGCACTTAAACGACCATAACTTGAGCTACAGAGGTCCAAATGATGCGGTTCCAGTTGGGTTGGAAAGCTAACATCTGGGGCTTCGAAACGATATAAGATTTGCCATAGTTGCCACACGTATGGTGGTGCGCACGCGCATAATACGCGCACGCGCCGTTGGTCACGTGGTTCACTTCATGCAAACTCGTGGCTAGCGAATTTACAAGCCTTGTGGGCCTAATCCAACTCATTTCTGATTCTATTTAAGCCAAGGATTGAAGAGGGATGAACATGTTAGTTACCATTAGTTTAGTTTAGATTAGTTTTGGAGGAAAAGTTAGTTTTAGAGAGAGAAGCTCTCACTTCTCTCTAGAATTAGGATTAGGATTAGG
>NC_029776.3:26161114-26166072 GCF_000817695.3 Arachis duranensis
AAGTTGGTAGTTATAATGCCACAGCAACATATTATAAATCAAAATTCAAGCTATGCTTATTCATACCACACATGCATACAAAGAAGATAATGTGACAATCATGCAATTTAAAGTGCTAGAAACAAATGAGAGGAAAAGGAACTTTACAACCTTGTAGTTCATCTTCATTATTGTTGTCCTTTTTCTCCAATTCTTCCCTTTCCCTTGCCAACTTAAAGTGCTTGCTCATCCTCAAGTAACAATTAGAACAATGGCTATGGGGCTAGGATGGATCATGAATGTCTTACACAATGAAATGTTAGTAGCACATGTGTTTTAAGCAAGCAAAATTAAAGATAACAATCAAGGCACAAGAGACAAAGACATTTTGATTGCAAACATAAGAGGGTGTGCATGATACATTGCAAAAAAAAATAAGTGGCACACCAAACTTAGTGTGACACTTTCACTTGAAATTAATGCAAGTATCTAGTAAGCATTGGAACCAAATTTTGTTGCATAGCAACACCAAACTTAGAATGCAACCATATGTCAATTTATTTGAACTAAAACTAAGCAAATGAAACTGTTATTTGTTAAATACAATCCCCAAGTGAAGAATCTGTCATGAGTAAGGATGTTTGGGTGATGTATTAACAAACACAGTTAATAAAAGAAAGCATTAAAAACAAGGAAATGACTAAAACAATCAAGAAAACTAAAATTGTCTAACTAAAAAAAATAACACTGCAGTGGCATTATGGTTATGTAAACAAGTGGTGTTGCTTGAATGAATTGCATAGAAAAATAAATGGCACACCAAACTTAGAATCTTGGTGCGTCACTTTCATTTTTGATTTGATGCAATCATCCAAAAAGATTGAAAATGTGTTGCATGGCAACACCAAACTTAGAATGTAACCATATGCCCATTTATTGAATTTAAACAAAGTAAAAAAACGAAAACAAAGCAGAGAAGAAATTATACCTACGGTTGGGTTACCTCCCAACAAGTGCTCTTTTAGTGTCATTAGCTTGACATGTTGTTCTTCACTTTCTTCCTCTTCTTCCAATTGGTTAAGAGGAATGACTTCAAGGGGGGAGAAGTTTCAGCTTTTGTCCCTTGCATTGGTCTTTCCTCAGCAAGCTTCCTTTTGCAAATGGCTTGTTTGATCTTGCTTGCTGGATCAAGGACAGGATTGGTGCTCTTGTTAGTTGCCTTCACTTTCTTGAATCCAAGTCTTGGTGGTTGTGTGATTGTTGGAGTCTTCTCTTCATCAAGAGCCTTTTGAATTGGTGGTTCCATGAGTCCTTCTTCTATGCAACTCTCTGCCTCACTTGAGTATGTACATCCTTGATTGTCCTCCTCACTTTCTTGTTCTTCCACTTCCTCCTTTGCACTCAACATTTGACTCAATAGCATTTTCATAGAAGAGGTTTGTTGTTCTTCCCATAATTTCTTCATCTCCTCTTCATATCTTTCAATCAGTGTTGAGCACCTTTGGTTTAGGAAGGTTTGTGGGGGTTGTGAATGTTCATTATCCTTTGTCACCTCAAGTGCAGTTTCATTTTCAAATACCTTCACCACCTCATTCTCCATGGGAGTTTCACTTGATACAATAGCATCCTGGTTCCCTATGTTCTCTAAATCTCCATTTAATTTTTTGAAGAGAGCTTCTTGCCTTTTCCAGGATTGTTCTTGTCTTTCAAAAAATCCTCTGGACTTTTGAAGGAGATCCTCTGAATCACAATTTGAAGAATTGTTGAACTCATCACAGTATGGATTGCTAAGATTTCTTTGATTTTGACATTCCCAGTCACAATATGAGTAGTTGTTAGACTCATCAAAATCTGGATCATATTGTGTCTCTGGGAAGTGTCCCATATGATTCTCTTGCTCATCTTGTGTCTCTGAAGCAATTCTCCATGGATTGGAGAGCTCAGAATCTGTGATTTCTTGGTGATATTCCCAACCACCATTAGAGATTGGTGATGGTGGGTAATATCCCATAAAATTTGTTTGATCATAAGATGAGTTGAACTCCATCTGAATTTTGTAAAACACAGCAATAGATTAAGCAACTAGAAATTTAAATTGCAGAAAATGTAAATGTGCAGGAAATTAAATCAAGCTCAATGTGAATAAAGATGTGAAAGTGGAGAATGCATGAAAGGAAATTGCAGAAAAGTAAATGTAGCAGAAGAGGAATGAAACAGAAAGTAAAATGCAGCTCAATTTCAATAGCTAAGGGAAAGTTGAAGATCTCAGGGGTGGAAGAGACTAGAAAACAAGTCTATATCTCAATCCCTTCCTTGATCAAAGTAGAAAGCAGATTGAAGAAGAAAGAAAGATGAAAGCCGTAGAGAAAAACTTGGATCCAAAACTCAATTCACTGAATTATGCAGAAAATCAACAAAGAGCAATCTTAGATCAAGAATGAAACATAATTCCTTCAAATCTCAATCCAAGATTCAAAACAGAAATGAAAATTAAAGGAGAGAGAGCTCTCTACTACTCCTCCTAATGCTCCCTAGTGGAGCTAGCCTTCTTAATCGAGCTCCCCTCTGAAATGAGAGTGATGCCTTTATATAGGCTTTTTTACAAAATGACAATAAAATGAAATTGAAATTAAAAACAAATTCACAAAATGAAATTCCTAATCTAGCTTCTCTGTGTGCCTTTGAGTCATGTTGAGTGGGCTTTGCTTGCTTTGGATTTGAGGGAAATGGGTCTTGGATGGCCTTGGTTCAATTGGTGAAGATTTGAGTTCAAAGGGAATTTGAATTGAATTTTGATTGAATTTGGCCCATGACACTCCCAGGAGGCTGCCCTGCCCTTGTGGAGGGCAGGGCAGAAAAATGAAGCTTGGTGCGAGAATTGGTGCGCGTTGGTGCAGCCTTGTGCGAGCTTGGTGCGGCAAAATTTTCCTTGGTGCGTATGATGCTGCCCTGCCCGCGCCAAGGGCAGGGCAGGAAAGGTTGGTGCTGCCAGAACGTGTCATGGTGCTGCCAGAACGTGTTATGGTGCTGCCAGAATCCAAAGTTGGTGCGCCAGAATTGAGCTTGGTGCATAGGATGCTGCCCTGCCCTTGTGGAGGGCAGGGCAGAAAATTGAGCGCCACATTGTATTGGAGTGAGGTTCCAGCTTCGAGCCTTGGTGGAGGCACTTTAGTTTATTTTCGCTTATTTTTTGCCCTTAAAGATGCCTCTCGTTTCTGCCTCAATTGGACGCCAAATATGGATTTCTATATATCGTTGGAAAGCTCTGAATGTCAGCTTTCCAACGCAACTGAAAGCACATCAATCGGACGTCTGTAGCTCAAGTTATAGCCCTTTGAAGTAGGCATGGTCATGCTGTGAGCGCCCAGATTTTAACTTAGCCAAATTCTTGCTTCCAATCCTCAATGTGCATCACGATTCTGCCCTGCCCTTGGCAAGGGCAGGATCGTGTGCGTGCTGGCTGCTTCCTTCCTTGATTTGGTCATGGGCCACGCTTTTAAAAGCGTGGCCTAAAGCTCCAAAGTGTACCCCAACTTCAAAGTGTGTCCCAAAGCTCTTTTTTTTCCTTTTTTTGTGCTTCTTTGCTTCTTTTTCTTCTTATTTCCTATAAGATTTATAAAATTAAAAGATCAAGAAAATATATCATTTAAGTACAAAAAGCATTCAATATTTAAGCACAAATCATCAATTTCTTGTATGAAAAAGCATAGAAAATGGGTATATGATGACATGTCATCACATATCACGAACTTGCATTATTCCACCGCCATCAATCTTTTCATGCCATAAATCATCAATCCAATTATTCCACAATACTTTGACACAATATACGCACCAATACATGATTCAACCTATTCTAAACCATCTTGCCTAAGTTTTCATGACACATTATATTTTAGCTACGAGAAATCGAAACTATACCTTGACCGATTTCTCCCTAGCTCGGAACGTTACAATTGACCACCGTTTTACAAAACCCAAGCTTCCAAAATGTGCACCAAACAGAGGATTCAGCTACCACAGCCCAAATTTTAGCTTTTCAACACCTCTAATTCCATCAACAAGCCTCAAATAACCCACAACTCAATCTAATACCAATAAACATCACTAACTCAATATAGATTTTATTATATCACAGATTTCACGAGGGTTTGGGAGTTCTTACCTTTCTCAAGTATCAATGGAGCAAGATTGAATATTTTTCTCAAGTTAGTTCAAGCCAAATTAATTATTGGGCTTTGTAGAGAATTTAGAGATGAGCGTGTGGCCGCTGACGGCTCATCAATCGAAACTCCGAATCAAAAGTTATGAGAAATTGAAATTGGAGCCAAGGTTTTGCTCTTCTCCTTCTCCCTCCCCCCCTCTCTTATGTTTTAGCGTGTTTCTTCCTTTCGTTTGGGGAAAAAGGGGTTGATGACCTTCATTTAAGTGGAGTGGGCTGGGCCTTGGGCCTAAAGTGGGTTTAGTTCGACCAGTTTGCCTCAATTTTAGGTCAAATCTTTTAAAATTAGTGTTAAAATTCATATTTTAATTAGCTCCATCTTATTAAATTATAAAATTCTATTTTCTAATTTTCTTAATTAATAATTAATTTATTAACTAATTATTTACTAACTTTACAAATTTTACAGAATGTCCCTTGAAAGCTTGTTTCAGCTTGATGGGAGCAAAACCATAGCAACCATAGAAGAAAGCAATTACGGGTAATAAGAACTAATAATCAGCATAATAGTACAATAAGACCAAACTTTTATTCAATTTTCTTTAATTTTAATATTGAATCTATGCAAGTGCTAGGACAAACAACTTTAACTGTACTTGCTGAATTGGTAAAACCAAACAATCAAATCAGTAAAGAATCAATTCCAAAACATTCATTCGCCGTAAAAAATTGAAGAATGCATCAAAATCAACCAGCAGGACCAACTCAACTGCAAAATCAACTAATCCATGATCAGAAAAAAAAGGAACAAGGGAAA
>NC_029776.3:26166084-26167274 GCF_000817695.3 Arachis duranensis
AAGAGGAAGTGAATTGAAAAGAGAATAGGAAAGAAAAAGGAAGAGAAGGCATTGAAGAATACCTGAAGAAGTGTAGGAAATGATCGTTATCGTCCTCGTAAACAGTCAAAACTCAAAAGGCACGCCACACGGTTTGAAAAGTGAAAGCACTTTGGTTTCCTGTTCTTGTTATAGTCGTTACTCCTTGCATGCTCCACGGTCATCTTCGTTGTTTTTGTGTTTGTTTCTGTTTTTATTTCTGCTTTTATTTCTTCTGTTTTTATTTTTGATGAAGAAAAATAAGAGATGTTGTGATGAAGAAAAAAAAAGAATATTTTAGTTCGAATGACGATTTTAAAACTACTTTAAATAATAGAAACAATTTAATATGTAAAAACAAGTTGAAGACGAAAAATTTTTTTAGCCTACGACAAAAATCAAAATCGTACTTAACCCTAGATAATACGTCACTAACCTAGCTAAATTCAAGAGCATAACATTTTCCATCAATGGCATTGTAAAAGGTAAAGGTGGTGATGTGAGTCCGTTCCTCTTCCATTCTTCCACCTAACTTATACTTTCTTTTTATTATAAAATAAAACTTGTCACGAACTTGCAGTTACCCACAAATTTCAACCATTGTAACTGTCACCGACACTATTAAGGGGGATAAATAGACAATCACGTACTCTGCCCTAGATATTCATAGTTCAAAGTACGGTACCATCTGTGTCTCTCTGTCACCTACAAAATTCACACTACTCCTCAGTCACTTAGAATGTTTATATCATTCTTGATTATCCTGAAAATGTAACGTTAACCTGCAATTTCTAACCGTAAATAGTTTAATTAATTAAACAACTGATGATAATTATTATAGCAATTCCAGTAACCTACTCCCTTCGTGATCAGATTAAATTATTCTTGTTATTATTATTTTAGTCTTCTAGAAGCTTTAACATGAATGTAGTTAGTTGTCCAGTGATATATTAACTGCATGTGTCATCCTCCAACTCATCACACATGAAAAGGCAACTTTTTTAAAAGAAATAAAATAAAATAACATATAAGAGATGATGCCGAGTTATATAATCCAACAATATATGAGAGAATATCTTCATCAATCATATATATATATATGTGTGCATATGAATGTCAAATATCGAAGTAGTTATTTACTAAACTAGATAATCCTAATTAATCTTCACTAA
>NC_029776.3:26167293-26184871 GCF_000817695.3 Arachis duranensis
ACAAATAAAGTATTAAAAAAATGTAAAATTAATGTTAAAATTTAAATTTTAATTAATTAAATATTATTAGATTTTAAAATTTAAAATTTAGGATTAGCACACCTAAATACATTCACACTACATACAATTTTTACCATTCCATAATAAATATTATTAAATTTTTAATAAATTTTAATATTATTTGACTTCTGTCATGCAGCCTCCACAATATCCCGCTGGTCCACGTCCAAATTTCGCCGTCGCCGCTGGAGACAGTTTTGACGCAAGGTGCTTGTCTATCTGAAAGTGTCACTGTCACGTAATACCCGTGCAGCCACAACCATTGTTGTTTCACAATCCTGTGCTCTTGCCTACGTTGTTGTTCACGACCCCAAGGCTGTCGCCGTCTCCACAGTGCTCCACCGGTCTTCATCCACAGTTCGCCATCACCGCTGGTGAGAGCTTTGATGCAAGGTGCTTGTTCGTCCGAGAATGTCGTTGTCCCGCAATACTTGTGCAGTCGTAGCACTGCTATTTTGGAATCTCGTGTTCCTGCCGCTGCTGCTATTCACAACTCTTATCAACTAAATCGGATGTTCATTTTACTAAGTATGCGGATGATTCTTTTAATTCTAAAGTGGATGTTTATCTGGGTATATCATTACTTGATTTGCTTGATTCTACATGCACATGCTCGCGCAGGATGTTCATTTTATTATGTATGCAGATTGTTCTTTTCACTAAGATGTAGATGTTTATTTGGATCATACCATTTGGATAAACGAAACAAAGCGGCACGCGATGGAAGTGGCGAAGACACGACGCAGCAGCGTGGAAGCAAGGGCAGAGGTGCAGGGAGCGCGATGTAGGGAAGAAGAAGGTGCAGCGGCAGCGTCGATTGCAGGAAGTACAGGGACAACGTGATGCATGGGAGAAGAAGGTGCAGCAGCGGTGCGGCGTGTTGCTTCTTCAGACGATGGCGGCGCCAATGAGGTGCGTTGGTAACGGGGTGACAGAAAATGGAGAGTGAAGCAATTGCGATAAAAAGAGAGAAAGGTGGATGGTAAGAGGTTAGGGTTGTAATGAATAAATGGGATGTAATATTTTTTGTTTTAGTGGATCTGAAGTGCAGCCCATTGTTCACATTGTTCGTACCCCGAATAAAGTTAAAAAAAACTTTTGTTTAAAAACCCAGTTGCACCGGTAACTAAAATGATCTTTTCCTTGAAATACTCCTCAACACTATTACTTGTGAACTCTGCCATAGCTAATTGAAATAACAAATAGCTGTAGTAACTAACAAATAGCTGTAGTAACTAACGGTATATGAAAATGTGTACTAAATCTTATATAGTTGTTTGGCTCTGTTAATAAATGCCACAAAATGTTCTTCACGGCAGCATTTGCACAAGCTGCAGAGAAATAGCGGCGCGCAGTCAGGATGCAGCGGTATCGGCATAGGGGTGTGGCAACGTCAGCACGGGCTGTGGGGGAACAGCGGTGTTTCGACCACATCTGCATTAGCAGTGAGACTGCGGCGTCGGAATGGCTGTCTCAATGATGGGTTTTGGACGTGGACCGGAGATTGACAACAACAAGTTTTGGACGTGAAAAGAAGGACTGTCGAGATGAACGATGATGTCAGTGGAGGAAGAGAGAAAGGTTGACATAGAATAAAAACGTAATGTCACGATATATTAAAAGGAGGTTATGTTATCTAATTTTAATAATTTAAATTCAAAAATTAATTATTCTAATAAATTAAAAATTTGATTTTAATAATTAAATTTAACTTTCTTTTTATAAACCGATATCCACGTTATTCAATATTTTACATTGTTTATCTATACTTTTTCAATTGTTATCATCAATAATTCAATATACAGCATTAATAAATATTTTCCCTCACACAACCACAGAAATTAACAAGTACAATGCTAGATTAATGCACAGATTCGCTTTATAACCACAAAAACAATGTATAAACAAAAAAATCACCTCCCTAATGCAATAGTCACCACCACCTATATATGTTTAAATAGTACATTAATTACATCAATAATATTTCATTATTCCCTTGGTTGTTATTTCCACTTCTTGATCATTTCAAGAAAAATTTCATTCCATGTATCTATAGGCCCTGGCAAACACCAATGAACACAATCATTTTGAACATGTTCTGGAACCCCTTCAGAAAATGGAAAAGGATACATATAAGGACCAGCATGACCATCAGGTCTTAAGAGTGCTAATTTTGTTACATCCAATGCCTCAAATCTAATAAACCCTAATAATCCACTTTCATTATTGCCTTTTTCCTTCGCGATTGTAACTTCTTCCATCTCAATCTTCCTAATCTCAGCATCCATTCCTTCAAGCTTTTTCTCTTCTTCCTTATAAGGCCTAGTCATTGAACATGTACCTGCCTTATCCCAATCACCTTCAAAATGAGCAGGTGAAAATGTCTTCACAATTACATCAACACCATTATTATTGGAATTTCCATTTCTACCCCCTGTTAGTTTCCTCTCAATTATGCTATTAAGGGTAGTCCTTAATGCCTTCCTTAATGGATCATAAAAATCAATTTGAGTGTGATTAAATTCAGCAACATTCAAGCTTCCCAAAATTTTCCCACCCTCATAGTAAATTGAAGGAAGCAAAAACCAATGGCCAAATGAAATTACAATCATATCCCAATTACCAATATCCCTAGCCCACCTCTCATTAACATGATCCAAATACATAGTATTATAATATTGCCCATTATTTGATCTCTCTACACCTTGAACAAGAAATGGGGACCAATACAATGAGAAACTTGAATTATGAGAAGGGAAGTGCCACCTACGGAATTTATTGTCCTCACCATTTCTATACACAAGATTTGGTGTTGAAATTGTGGACAACATGCATAGTAGTGACTCTAATTGATTCCTAGCAAGAGAGTCACCAAGAAAAGCAATGTGCTTGTTCCTAACAAGTTGGAGAAAAATGTTGGGGTCAAACCTTGGAAGATTGCATTGACTTGGCTTCCATCTCCAATATAGGTACCCTGAGTCAGGTCTTCCATTTGGGGTGCATTTCTCAGTCTCTTTGACCGTTCCACATGTGGTTGCATTGTACAAAGGGCTTATGTTGTCACTCACCCATTCTCCATTGGAGTAGTCACATTGGTTCTCTTCATCGTCATAATAAGCCTTTTCCTTTTCTGCCACACCGAGAAAAATTAATGATAAATTACAATGCATTTATGTGAAGCATTCTAGTAATAAACCAACAAACTTAATAAAGCCCCATGTCACATGTTGTTATATTATGTGTGATTTGTGAAAATAAAAATTTTGGAAAATGGGTTTTTTTTTTTCAAATTAACCAAATACAAAAAAAAAATAAGTAAAAGAGAGCTTATTGTGGAATTTAAGACCAACAAATAAGTAATAATCAATCACTTTCTCTGCTTCAAAATAATTGTGAATCTAGATAATAAAGTGGTGCATGGAAAATGTATTTGAATAATTCAGACACGTTGAGTTTCCAATGCACTATTTTGTTTAAACTCACAGTTATGTTTTGAAACAGATGTAGTATATATTTTTAAGCAAGATAGAAGAAAGTACACCATGCATAAACATTGCACAATGCATATACCTGTAGAAGAAGAATTTGTTGTTGATGACCGCGACGAAGAAGGAGAAGAAGAAGAAGAAGAAAGAGAAGAGTGGTAGGTGATGGTGATGGAGTTTGAATGAGGAAGATGATGAGTTTGTGGAGAAGAAGAAGGAGGAAAGGAAAGAGGGTAAAAGTGTAAGCAAAGCAAAGCAGTGGGAAGGAGAGCAATAGGAAGCAAAGCATAGAGTGTTAATGGAAGAATTCTCTTAATGAGACATAATGATTGATCCTTGAATGGGTTTGTAGCAATTCCCATCTTCTCTGCTTTTGTGTTTGTTTATGTTAATGTGGAAGTTGAAGAGGTAGATAGAGATGTTTGCTAAGCACAATATTGGATCTTCCACAATCTCTGAAATACAATGATTGTATTCATTCCGGATTTGTTGCAGAGCGAGAAAAGACACCAATGATTAGATATACCTTATCAATTATGCACAGTAACTAGAGCAATTTACTCCTCTTCCTTTCTTGACTTGTCATACCTTAATTAATAATTAGATATAGGTATCTTGTTCTTGTCTCGTAAGGGCATATTTTGAGAGGATAACAATACAAAATTTTAAAATTCTTAATGAATTCAATATATTAGAAATATAAAAAATGTTTATCTTTTCAATAATTTTTGATAAAATATTTCTTCTTTTAGTATCTTATATTTTTAGGACATAGATTAGCAAAACTCTTAATAATAATTATAAGTAAATAAATACAAAGAGTAAAGGAAAAACGATAAGTTTTATTATTGTGCAATTTATCGTTTATATATAGTTATTGCTGTGTGCTCTCCTCTTTAATCTTGTTCCCTACCCTCCAGTTTCTGGTTCATCCGTTCTGTTTTGCTCTTTTAGTAGGAGCAGATTTTTGTTTTCATATTAGAATTAGTATTTCTGCTATTATCTTGTACATTAAAAATGGATATTAAATATCAAGAATAGACACCACATTAAGCGGGGGACAAGCATTTAATAATTAATAGTGGTAAAATATAAATAAAAATATAAAAAAATGATCATTTCACTCTAGATGCGATTTTTTTATGTTGTATATTCAGGGACAGAGCTAGAGTTTTTTAATGGAGGGGGTCAACATGTAATATATAACTTGACAAGAGAGAAGAAATAAAAATAAGAAGGTTAAATTGTAAAATAATCAATTTTTTATATAAAAATGATCAAGTTTGGGGGGACCATTGCCCCCGTTTCTTAATACCAAATTCCATCCCTTTGTATATTATATGAAATATGAATATGAATTTATAAAAAAATATCATTATCAAACTAAAATTGACAATATTCATTTCTAAATATAAAACCACAGTTTTGTAGGTTTTTTTCCCCTTTAAAATCGCATTAGTACTCTTACCCTTAGTTTGGTTATAAGCTATAACTTAATTTCTTTCCATTTCAACTTCATTGATTCCCGAACTCCCAATCACTCCAATAATAAATTAAGTCGTTCTCTAATTTCTAATGTTGGTCAGTACTTTACAATTATTTTCTGGTTCTTTTGGGAAAATGTCTTCTTATAGAGGCAAAGTCGAAAGACCAAAATACCCCGTTAATAATCTTTCAATTTAGAATGTTTTTAGTTGCAAGCTGAACACAGGTGCTACATTTGCAAGGACATAATTGTCTTAATACTTTACACTTTACAGTAGCCATAGCCCATAAGAGCCATGGAGGCATGGACATGGTTCCCCATTCATCGGTACCCTTTTCAACGACAAATTCAAAAATCAAAAGTGAGTTTTGGCCTTCAAAGGTCTTTTTTTTTCCTTTTAATTTGCTTTTTGAATTGCGATTTTCCCGTACGAAATAAGTTTTTATTGATATATTCTTTAATAATAAAAAAAATTGATATCTTCTTATTGCATAATACATTTTATAACCTCGATATAATGAATTATGTAATAATGACTTTATATGTATTTTTTATTTAATTAGTTTAGTAATTAACAAATTATAGTATTAAAATATCTCTTAATGATACAGGTGAGAAGTGTCGGTGACTTTCAAATGGTAGAATTTAGAAAATAAAGGGAGAAAGAGAGATGAGAAGTGTTGCATTAAAAATAAATAAATGAATTGAATGAATAATATGTATACATGAGTTTAGTTTTTTTATATTTTATTTTAACTAATAATTGTTATATATGTTGTATTATTATAATTTTATTATTTAAAAAAAATATGTTTAATATTAGGATTAAGTATGATTTTGGTCTTTAAGGTATAGACCGAAAAAATTTTTTGTACCCAATCTTTTTTTGCATACAAAATCGTCTCTAAAGTTTAACTTAATTTTAAAACCATCATTCGGACCAAAATACCCTTCTCCTTTTTCACCAAAATATCTAGTTTCTATTCTTCTTTTTCTTCTTCTGCATCACAACATCATCTCTTCTTCCTTTTCTTCTTCTTCATCACAGTGCTAACAACAACAACAATAAAATCAGAAGTACAACTAATTAATAAATATAAAAAATAGAATTAGAAATACAAAGTTGAGGAAATTGATTTTATTTTCTCAAATATACAAAGCTCAGAAAAATGTGGTACTGTGCATTGCAGCTTGTTTTCTCTATTGGTAAAGCACCAGAAGATAAAAAAATTAGAACACAAGAATCAGAAGAACAAAACACAAAGAGATCAAAGATCAAATCAGAAGTAGAAAAAATTAGAAGCAGAAGAAATAATGAACAATAAAATCAGAATCAAAAGCAGAAAAAATTAGAAGCAGAAGCAAAATGAATCAGAAATAGAATCGGAACCCTAGGGAGGACCAGCGGCAAGGACCAACGGCGAGTACGCGAAGCGGCGGCAAGGAACAAAAGCATCGGCGGCAGTGGTGGAGCGTGACATTGACGAGGCACCCCTCTTCCTCTCCCTGGCCGTGCGTTCATTCTCTCTCTCTCTCTCTCTCTCTCTCTCTCTCTTTATCTATCTATCTTCACGAGCTCTTCGATGGCGACAAGGCGTGGCGGCAAGGCTCGCGTCTCCTCTCTCCTTCGCGAGATGAGGAGCAGCAGCGATCGGCAATGAGTAGTGGCAATAGGAGAGAGGAGGATGAGCAGAACGACAACGCAGCGAATTCCCTTCTCCCCTCGCGTGATTCCCTTCTCCCCACCTTCCCTTCCCCCTTCTTCCCTCTCCCTCCTAGCGTGATTCCCTTTCCCTTCCCCTTCTCATCAGTTTTCTTTGTTTATTTTATAATCTTTTTAGTTAAGGTAATTTTGTAATAAAACTTAAAAATTTGGTAAAAAGAACGATTTTAAACCTAAGTTAAACCTTAGAGACGATTCTATATGCAAAAAAAAAGTTGGGGACGAAAAAAATTTTTGGCCTATACCTTAGGGACAAAAACATTTTGCGCATATTTGCGGTGTTTATCCGAATTCAATCCAAAAATTACGAATATGGATCCAATTCGCACACTAATAGGATCGGATTGCGGATTTTAAGTAGGTATCCGCGGATCCATAAAAATAATAAATAAAGAAGTAAATATTCTTTTTATGCTTTATTTCAACAAATAATTATCATATATGTTGTAGTATTATAATTTTATTATTTGAGAATAGTATGTTTAATATTATTTTAAGATTAAACATGTTTAAAAGAGTAGAAAAAAGGATTTTATTGATATTTTTAATAAAAATAAGCTTTTCAAAATATTTTTTTAGTTTTGCGGATATATCCGATCCGATCTTCAAATGTGTTTATCGGATTGGATCAGATCCAAGCTTAAAAACTGTAGATATTGGATCTGATATGATGATTTTAGTGCGGATCGGATTGAGATTTCGGTCATATTCGATCCGCGTTCACCCCTACTATACTCAGCCTCGAAGTTGGACTTCAAAACACATTGTTGCTTTTTTGCCCTATATAAATGCAATACCCTGTTATAAACTTCCTATCCTCTATGATCGAAGCCCAATCAGAATTAGAATAACCTGTGACAGCTAAAGATGAGCACTTTTGCATGTGTAGTCTAACTATTCTTATTCCTTGTAACTATATTAGGATTCTCTTCACTTCCTTCTACTGAGGAGACCCTGGAGCTTGCATGAATTGACTCACTCTGTTCACCAAAAATGCTATCTCTAGCCTTGTAATAGTAGAATACCTACAACAGACGGATACAAACTTGGATTATTGAATACCTCACCATCTGTGAAAGTCAGTTTTAGATTTCATGTCATTGGAGTTGGAGCAACTTTGTAGTCTTGCATTGATGCCTTTTGAAGAACATCCTTGATATACTTGGTCTATGATAGCACCATGCCTCCATCACATGTCTTTGTTACTCCTATACCAAGAAAGTAGTGAAGGGAGCCCATGTCTTTAAGTGCAAAAGTCTTGTTTAGCTGCTGAATAATACTAATAATTGCGTTTGATGAGGAACCTATGATGACAATGTCATCCACGTACACAAGCATAAAAGTGATTGAATCTTTTGTTTTTCTCACGAAAAGACTAACATTAGACCTTGTTTGGGTGAAGTCTAAGCCTTTTAATGCTGTTGAGAGCTTGGTAAATCAGGTGCGTGGGACTTGTTAAGACCATATAGAGAGTGGGTTAACTTGTAAACCACTTGTGAACCACCGATTCAAAACCTCTTAGTTGAGTCAAGTAAATTTTTTCATGAAAATCTCCGTGTAAAAAATCATTATTAACATCTATTTGTCTTATGTCCCAGCCTCTAGAGAGAGAATTAAAATAATTCTTACACTTGTTGGTTTGATGACTGGGCTGAAAGTCTCTTTAAAATCAATGTGTGCCCTTTGATTGAACCATTAAGCTATCAACCTTGCCTTGTACTTGCTCCTTGTGCCATGAGGATTTCGTTTTACTCTAAACACCTATTTGCTTCCGACTGAAGATCTACCTTTTGGTAATTCTATTAGCACCCCTGTTTGATTTTGCATAAATGTTGCATATTCCTCATTCATTGATTGCCTTCGATGAGGAATGGTGTAAGCTTGATTGTTGAATCTGTTGACTCACATCTGATTGTTAATTCACTTCATCTTGAAAAACTCTAAGTTTACTAATGCACTCTTGGATCATGTTATCATAGCATGTTTGTTTGCTGTTTACGAGGGAGGTTGTGACTGAATATCAGAAGTTTGATGTTGATCTGTAGTTGACATGGCCTGTTCTTGAGTATCATGAGATTCGAAACTAGAAACTCTTGCCAATTCTGGTGTATGAGGCATGTGAGGTAGTTGGTTTGTGTGGTTTTTGACACTGAAGGAGTGGATTGATTATCCAAACTTGGTTGGGGCTGAGATATCCGAAGAATTAACTGGTGTAAGTGCATTAAGTGGTGCAGCTACTAACTTTAGCATTGAAATATAAGGTATTGACAAGGAAGGAACACTGGCTAGTGGAGTTGAACTAGAAATAAAACCAAAACTACCTTCTTTGTAGAAAAACACATCTTCTTGAAAATGCACATCTCTAGTAACGATGATCTTACCTCTACTTGTGAGACACCTAAAACCTTTATACTCTCGAGCTGGTCCAAGATATACACATAGTTATGACCGGAACAGAAACTTATGCTTGTTGTATGGCGTTGTATGAGGGTAACACAAACAACCAAATATTCTTAGTATATCAAAAGGTGGAGATTGTTGCATTAGCTTCTCATAGGGTGATTGATAATTCAATACTGGAGTAGGTAACAGATTGATGAGTTGGGTTGTAGTAGTAAATGTTTTCCCCCAAAATTTCATAGGCAAATGAGCTTCAGCTAATAGAGTTAACCCTAGAGTTGTAATATTCTTATATTTCTGTTCTATGGCACCGTATTGTTAGTGCACATGCGGACAAGCTAAGAAAAGCAAGGGATAATTTCTTCTATTCTAAAAAAATTAGCTAAAGTAGTATATTCTTTTGCATTGTCAGATTGAATATACTTAATCTTTGTATTAAATTGCAGTTCTACCATTTTCTTAAATTAAACAAAGATTGAATGCAGATGAGACCGATTATGTAACAAGAAAATTCAAGTATATATATTTTGAGAAAGCATAAATAAAATGTAGATATATTGTATCTTGATTCATTTATTGAAGGAATGGGTGCAGGGCCCAGATCTCAGTGTACAACAACTCTAAATGTGAACTTATTACAGTGTGATAAAATGTGAAAATAAGAGTTGTCTAGAATTTCCTAAACAACAAGAATTACATAGAGAGTTTGAAATAGTAAAAAAAATTTCTATCTTTAAGGACCTTTAACAATATATTAGAGGACGGATGTCCAAGTCTCAGATGCTATAGTCTAAAAATAAAATTATTGTCCAATTGAATAGAATATGCAACAACATCTACATTACTGATTGATTCCTTTAAGCAAGCTGGACCAAATGAATATAAATCATTTCTAACCGTTATTCCTTGGAGAAGAATCTCCTTAAAATCCTGCCATTTAACCAAACATTTGTTAGGATGAAATTCAATCCATGTATTATTACCACAAACAAATTTATGAACACTACGTAAATTCTTTCTAATTTCAGGTATAAGCAGTAGTCTTTGCAATTTAAAAATATGTTGAGAAGAAAATTATTTTAATAGTGAATAGCCAACTTTTAAAATACGTAAAGAATTTTCATTATCTATAACTACTTATTTTTTACCATTGTAATTATTATATTCTATCATGTTTGAACCTTCTGAAGTCATGTGATGAGTAGCGCCCAAAACTAAATACTAATTTGGGTCATAAATGGTTGAAGATGTGACAGCTAAATTAGTCATAGTTATAATTATTTGAGGTCTATTTTGACAGCTCCCAAATATTTGATCGAAACTATACCAGCTGTTCTTGCCTACTTAATCCGAGGTATAGCTCATCCTCCGACCAAGATCAGCAAACTTCTCGGCTGGATCACGATATACGTCGGCAATGGATGAACAATAGGGTTGGGAACCTGCAAAGGCACTCCAATGCTCAAGTTAGTGTAAAGTAGATAATGGATCCTATCTTAGAAGAAAATGACATACCTTTCCTAGCTTTGTTGTCCGCCTTATATTTTAGTGGAAAGGTCGGCTGTTATCCTTGGGTTGTAACGTTCAGGGAGAGGATTAATTGTGTATCTGACGTTATTGGTTTAAGGTTGTTTATAGCTCATTATGAAATGATCGGTTACGATTATGAATTAGGCGTTACCGAGCTATAACTTATAACCAATGATTACTGGTCATATCACTGCCCCCAAGCTTGACCTGACTTTAAGGAGATAGGTTGAGCTTTATAATAGTCGAGTTATAGCTCGGTATACTGTGCCCTCAGGTCAGCGTATCTCACTTAAGGTTACTTGGAGGTAACTGAAAAGGCTTGACACTGCAATTATAGTGTTTCCCCTCGTTTGAGACGTGTACAGCTTTATTTATTATTATTTTTCCTAGATGGGTACAACTTCCAAGACTTTCTTATAACCGTTCAAAGTGGGCTTCATTTAATGGCATTGATTTTCATCATGGATTCAAAGAGTTAAGTAAATGAATGGTTTGGGGTCTAGCTCTTTGTTTCCTGCAATAAACTTCAAGTGGTTATCCAGAAGCTTCTAAACACAATGAGTACCAGAGGTTAGTCTCATTCTTCCCCCTACTCTATTTTGTTTTCGTTGCCATTTTCCTGGGTTTATCTAAAACAATAAGTGAGAAGAAAGGAAAATTTTTACCCAAGATTGAAGACGACGAGTCTTATGATTGGGTCGATGATGATGTCAAAATAAGGGCTTCCCTATTTTCTGATAAGGATAGTGTAAATGAAGTTAAGTTAGCTAGCATAGTTAAACCTGGATTCCATTTGGAATTACTGCCATGCAACCGTTCTGATCGGGTTTTTCATAGAAAAAGGGACTTCGAAAGCTTTTTTATGTACAATTGCGTATTGGAGGAACTACGTGTTCGACTCCCGTTTACTCAATTCGAATGTGATATTCTGAAACAGATGAACTGCGCTCCGTCACAAGTTCATCCTAACGGCTGGGCATTTATAAAGTGTTTCCAAGTGTTGATGCAATTTCTGAAAATTGAACCGGAATTGGAGCTTTTCTTTTCACTGTTCCAAGCCAAAGGGGTGTGGACACTACAAAAAAAAGAGTTTAAAATGGCATTGACATTACGGCAGTTTTAAAGAACCGCCGTAATACCCGGTTATAATGGCATCTTTGGTTGCCGCCATAATTAACTTTGTGTTTTCTGGCGGTTCTGGTGATTATGGCGGTTTCGAACCGCTGTTTTCACACATATATAAAACAAAAGAATTGCAACCCTAGCCTCATTAAATGAAACACAGTAACGGCGCTCTCGATCTCGCTTCTCTCTCCTTCGGCTCCTCCATGCTCCGACAGCGCCGTTCTTCCCTCTCGGCTTCTCCTCTCTCCACCAGTTACGATTTCTCTAGGTACTTCTCCCTCTCCGCCAGTTTTGAACGAACGCAGGGAAGAAGAAGAAGAGAGTGACTCTTTCGTGCATCACGGAGAAGAACCGTAATTGAAGCATTTTCATCTCAGGTAGCCTCTTTTACAAGTCTTCCAATCTCTTCATCTTTGTTTCGTTATGTGTTTGTGCGTTGAAGTTTGAACCGCCGCTGTCCTTCCCAATTCTCGGTCTACTTGAATTTAGGGTTTTCCAGCCATAGTTTGTACTTTTTGGACCATGATACACTCGAATCTACATCTCTTGCATTGTTGTTTGAATAATAATGTTGCCACTTGAGCTTCAAGATTTATGTAATTAAAGAGAATCGAAGGTTTTTTTTAGCATCGCACAAATCGGTTGCTAAATGTGTAGGTAATGTTATATGCAAAGTCCTCCTTGAAGCAATTGTGATGATAAATGTTTCAGACTTTCTGCATTGATAGGTCTTCGTTGGGTGCTATGTTATTATTTCCGTAATTTGAACAATTTGTCATTGACAATCTTTTCCTAGCATTTATGTAACCGGATCATTCCCTTGTTTTTCATGGTTAAATTTTGTTTCTCTGTAGAGCATGGTAGTGTGTTCTCCATAATTCGGACAAGTTCTCATTGACAATCGTTGATGCTGCTGATTTTCTGATGATTTCAACTTACATAGCAAAACTAGAATTTGCTTAGTATTTTTAGGAAATTAATATCAAGAAATGCTGTTGTCTTTTGTTTTTTCTTGTTTGCTGGTTCAATTTTTAAGGCGCAGTTTCTGGATTAAAATAGTTCTCAAAGCACTCCATTTTTAAATGTTCTCAATGACCAGTCAGATTTTTAGTATATTCTATTCCTTATTCACATGTTAGGCCTCCTTTTAATTCACATAGCTTGTTTTTGCTGACCCCTTTTTATATTTTAACTTTCAGTTTCAATTTTACATGTCTTCAGATACCCTATATTGACTATTAAACTCACTTGTCTTACTTGTGTTTGAGACTTTCAGCTGGTTTTTAATCAATCATTCAAATAGGCACCACCAGATTTTGCATTTAACCAAGAAATAAAGAAATAAGAATTAATTGAAAACAGATAGTGTGTCTTTGTGTTTTTATGTAAACCAGTTTTTTGATTATTTAGATAACTAACTAACTTGCTTTAACTAACATGAATTTGTTGGTGATAATTTTTCATGTGAAACAGGTTTTTTGCTGTATCTGATTTTTGCTGCTGTTCTCCAGCAACTGTCGTTAGTTTGCTTCTTCAAGTGTTTGAATTGAATGCTTACTTCAGTGTTGCAACAATCTATTCTTTATTTTTAGTATTTATCTTGCATTTAGCTTGATTTTGGAAATTAAGATAGTAATCTTGTTTCCTTAAGTGCTCTTACAAATACTAGAAATGAGATCTTTTCATGAAAGTTTTTTACCTTGTTGCGTTGGTTTGTTTCTCTTTCAGTTTATGTATCATGGTCTATTCCATTACATGAGCTTGTCAAATGTTCTTTATTTTTGTAGTAAGGGAAGTTTTGTCAACATGGATTTTGTGATTTGATCATGTCACTTGATTATTATTCAAGAGCGTACTATCCAATTATGTTAACTATGTGCTACACAAGTCATATTTTAGACACCCATCACAATGATAAAGATAGTGCTTTCAGTTATCGTGGCAGTCATTTAATGTGGCACCAAGCACCCACATGGCACATGGATGAATCTCTCTCAGCTGACCTGTGCTACCTAAAGTTAGGCTAAGAATACTGAATTATCTGCGGATTTCAGTGTCAAATACATGAGATGCATTCATGATGGCTGAATTTATCTTTGTTGCAGTTTTTGAGCTTATTAACTAGTTAAAATTTGACATTGATTATTGGTAAGTATTATTGCTTACCTTCATCTTGATATTGACTACATCATAATATTAATAGCATTGGTCGAAATCTACGTCAAAGGACTAATTATAACCATGCAAAATTGGTTGATGATTAAAGCTACCTTGTAAAGAGACTAACCTGTCTCAATTATAGTGGTTAATGATTTTTTTCCTACAATACTTTCTTAAATCGGATCTTTTTTGCTTGTCCTTTGTGACAGAGATCTCAATAAATTGGCTAGTATTGTACCTAATTTGCAAGCAATTTCATTTGAATATTTTTTACTTACACAGGGAAGAGCTCTTTAGAATCCTGAACAAGTCAGTATCAGATATTTGCTAGACTTGGTTCTGGAAGTTTTAGTGTTTTCTTTGTGTGTCTTGTTCATTAATCATTAAGTTTTAGTGTTTTCTTTGTGTTTTCTAGATTTGTTTCCTGCTTTAAATTTGACCCCCCCTCTAAATCTTACGCTTAATTTAGCAGTGACTATATGTACCTCCTCACAATCCTTTATCATTCGATGCTTTGTGTATTTGTTTGATGTTAATTCTGTCATTCTTAAATTAGGTCTTATATTTGTTTCTCCTTTGTTCTAGCTGATTGGATTTGTTATTGATCAGGGCCTAGCTGCCTTAATTGGATTTGTGTTCTTGTGGTTTAATTGGCAACCTATAAAGTGAAAGATTCTTAATAAGGTAATAGCTTCGTGTTCTTTCTTATCAAGTTACTAACCATTTTAATTTGTTATTGCCTTAATTAGCATTAGCTGGTTCCCTTTTTCCAGTACAAAATATTTAGTTCAGAAACCGTGACCAATTTAATGGAGTCTTCATGGATTAGTTGCATAAGGTTTACTAGTCCAATCCCTTTTGTTAACCGATATTACATCAATCTTATTTTCTTAGAAATATTAATTATGTTAGTAGCTAGATTGGCATGTCGTACATAATTTGGTGGCCTGGTGGGGGAAGAGATTTGGGAGGGAAAATAACTAAATCAAATTGAACATATATTTAGAGGCTTAAATACATTAGTAGATATTTGTTATCTATTTCTTCATCTTACCAAATACAACATTAATGTAATAATGTTGTTCCCTTCAAGTCTTCAACTAAGCCATAGCAATGAATGATACCTTTCTAGAATTAAAAGTACATGAATGTAGGGAGGGGGAAAAAATTAGAAAGAAAGAAAAGAAAAGAAGCAAATTTTCATATATTTTTGTGTAAACACACAACATCATTTCCAATTTTTAGTAGCTTGTTTTCATTAGTTTCCTTCTTAATTACCTTTAACTGTTCCATTACTTGAGGCAGGGGCATTGACTTTATACATAGCTTAATAATTAAGAACATCTCAGATTGTACATAGAAATTCTATGAATACAGATTCATGTCTTAGATAATGTACATATTTATATCTATATTTAGATCAAAATCATCTTCATCAGCAGTCATCATTATTAGCTGCCTCAGAGGGAAAATTCGCATTCGAAAAGATCACTGAAAGTTCCTGGATAGTTTAATAAGTTTATTTTCATGCTAAGTTATATAAGTTACTTTGCAGTTTGCACATCTCTCTTTATATTATTAATTTTATCATCATGGACAATATGGTCACTTTGTTTTTAATTTGATCACTTCTGATTAATTTTAAAATATATGATGTCAGTTAGGCTAATATGTTATATACATGAACATGCTTGCGTGAACCACCTAGCTAGCTTCTTTGGGATTTCGTGTACATTAATTAGTTATATATTTAATTTTAATAAATCTGTTGGTGATAATTTTTCATGTGAAATAGGTTTTAGATCTTCATCAACTCTTGCTGCTAGCTACTTTACTTTGAAAAAAGAAGGGAAATTATCATTTGAAAGAGTTTGTTGTAGGGATTGGATCAAGAGAGTGAGATTCCATCACCAAGAGAGTTAGGAAGTAGGTCTTCTGGAGCGAGCAACAAAGAAGCATGATCTTGTATGATAAAGATTTTATGTATTAAGTATTATAGATATATGTTAAGACAAATTATTGAAAAATGTTATCTTTGATACTTTGTTTTTGGATTATGATTTTTTATTTTCGGAGATTGTATATGAATGAAAAATCTTGTTATGATGTTTGATTTAAGGTTATGCTTTTTGGTTATTATGAGATTTTAAAGTTTGAGTTCTAAAAATGTCACTTTAAATATATAGTTTCAATCTCATTTTAAAAAGTATAAAATTGTAATTAGGTAAAAACGACAGCTAAAAATGCCATTTTAAACAAAAATGGTGCCATTATATCCTGGTAAAAACGGCAGTTAAAAAATGCCATTTTAATCGAAAAGGATGCCATTATATCCTGGTAAAAATGACAGTTAAAAAATGCCATTTTAATCGAAAAGGATGCCATTAAACCCTGGTAAAAACGGCGGTTATAAACGCCATTTTAAACGAAAAGGATGCCATTAAATACAGGTAAAAACGGCGGTTATAAATGCCATTTTAAACGAGGAGAATGCCATTAAACCCAGGTAAAACGGCGGTTATAAACGCCATTTTAAACGAGGAAGATGCCATTAAACCCAGGTAAAAACGGCGGTTACAAACCGCCATTTTAAACAACAACAAAACCGCCGTTTTATCTGGTTAAAATGGCGGTTAAAAACCGCCATTTTAACCGCCAAAAAATCGCCGTATTATCCACTGGTTATTATGGCGATTTTCAAAAAATCGCCGTAATAACCAGAATGGCGCCCAGAATTCCGGCATTTCTTGGAAGCGCCGTTTTCGGTAATAATGGCGGTTGTAACCGCCGTAATTACCTTAAAAAACTGCCATTTTAACCCTTTTTTTGTAGTGGGAAGGGAGTGTGGGTTAATTTAAACAGCACACCTGGCTTTTCTGTATTCAAACTATATAGATCCTCCTTCAAGGATTTCAAGGAAATGTTCTTGAAGGTGAAGTCAGTGGACGAGGATTTTCCTTTTTACCTAGATGAGCACTTGGGGGAAAAATTCCCCCTATATTGGTGTTGCCAACCGCAACACATACTAGGTCCTGAACTGATAACTAGTCGAAATGAGTGTATAATTCAGAGATGGCAAGGTATTACGACCTCTAAAATAAAAATTTAGTACGTATAGTAGTATGTATGATTGATTATAACTAGGAGCCTCTATAGAAAAAGGGGTAAACAAAAATCGCAACTCGAAAGCGCAACACTCCGATCGATAACGTAACGAACAAGGATAACCAACGCAAGATTATATATATACAAATGAGTGTCAAAAACAGGAATACCAAGACTCAAAATCCGGCTACGAAGATAACCGGTCCGAGCGTAGCAATAGATACATATGATAAAATAAGGAAACCCCAAAGGAAACCCAAAGGGACACAAATACATAAAACCTATTCTCCAAAATTCTCCCATAAGAGGAGTCATCACAGTTTGTATCATTTAATGGAGATAAAAGTATCTAAGCAAAACATATAAACCAAAACATAGCCCCGAGAACAAAGGATCTTCGCAAATCTAGAAGTCTCCAGCATGCCTCAGCGGGAAACCTCACGTCCTGCATCTGAAAACCACAAAATCCGCATGGGTGAGAACCAGAGGTCCCCAGCATGGTAA
>NC_029776.3:26184906-26187223 GCF_000817695.3 Arachis duranensis
ACAGTTATATCAAACAAGAAATATACAAATAGGAACAAGTAAGGCATTTAGACAATTAGCAAGTAATATGCAGGCAAATAGGCAATCTCAAACAATTCATATAGTATGCATATGATGAATGCCTGTCCCTAGTGGCTGATGATATCATCTGTCGGTTATAGAGCCAACCCGACAAGTCCTGGCAGTTAACCATTGGACTGTCCCTCTGTCGTGTCTCCCCAACTCGAGTTATACTCAATATAAACTTGATCATAATCATGATCCATATCCATCACCCTCACTGGTGAATATTTATGGGGGGTGAGCTCATCCGGGGCTTTCACAGTGCCCGGCCACCCTGACGACATAGAGTCAAAAGAGCTTCAAGTCTCAACCTGGAGCACGTGGTGGCTAGTCACTGCTTTATCCCAGGGAAACTCTCATCTCCGATAATGGAAGTGCAACATTCACAATTCATTCAACAGCATATATGCATTTATACTAGCCATAATCATGGCTCCACCGTAACACAGCAATAATCTAGCCATCCGGCTCATGGTTAAATCCATAACCAGCCCGACTCACGGTTAAATCCATAACCAGCCGTTTCATTAACAATTACGACCTTTCGGCCCATGGCATAACAAGCACTTCCACCACCATCCTCCGCCTCTCACGTAATCATCTTTGATCATCATTGATCATTCATTTTTCCTTGCTTCACTCGCAAGTTACCACATTCCCTAGCTCCTTTTCTAATAGCTAGGCATATCAACATGATTTAAGACATAAGTGGTGAGATCGGAGGCTTAGAAGTATGAGATTTGGCTTTTAAAACTCAAAAATCAACTTTGGGATGAAAACAGGGCCACGCGTACGCGCACTCCACGCGCACGCGCGGATGGCCACAATAACTCATCGGCGCGTAGGGCGCCCTTCATGCGAAGGCGCACATTCAAAAATTAGTCAACGGCGCACACGCGTCAACCACGCGTACGCGTGGGTACTCTTGTGCCCCAGGCACAAAACTGGCACAACTCTGGCACAACTCTCTGGAAAATAGCTGGGCATTGGGTGCAGCCCATTAGCGCGCCCGCGCACATCACGTACACGCGTGGATGGCGCTTTCTGGAAGAACGGCGCGTACGCGCCATGTGCGCCTACGCGCGGGGGGTTACTCTGCTAAAATTTTTCTAAGTTAAAAACTGCAGAATTTACAGATTCAACCCCCAATCTTCCGACGGACATAACTTCCTCATTTTAAATCGTTTTTCACCCGTTCTTCGAACGGCATGGACATCCCAGATCCAATTTCATTTCTAAATAGATTTGACACAAAACAGAGATCCGTAGTCCAAGTTATGTCCCACCAAAGTATGCCCAAAAACCATGTTTTTCATAAAAACCACAAAGTGCCATTTTCAAAACAAGCCATTTCTAACTCTTTTCAAAATCAATCAAAACATGCCATTTTCATCCCTTTTCTTTGAAATCAATCAAAATATATCAATTTCAACATCAAGTCTCCTCAACTCACACATTGACACTTTACGACAAATTATCAAAATCACTATCTCATCATTTTAACCCACTTTACCCAAGTGGCTCAAACTCAAATATATTGACATATCATATACTCTTCTTCATGCCAATTCTCAACAACATCAATTCCACTAAATCATCATTGTACACAATCAATATCATACTCACCATCAACATGGTTCAACCCACAATTCAACCATAACCAATCATCAAGCATATATCACAACATGCATATTTCTCATACATCATACCATCAAGGCATCAATAATCATCATCACATATATGACCACATCATATATATCAACAATTCAACAACATCAACAATTCAATGCCTATCTTAGGGCCTCTAGCCTAAGTATTTCCTACCACATTACATATTAGATATGGGAAACTGAAACCATACCTTAGCCGATTTTCCAAGCTCAATCGGAGCACTTCCAAATCACTTATCCACAAGCTCTCAAGGCCTCAACACCTCCAAGAACAGATTTTTCACCACCAAATCCCTTCTTCAAGCTTTTCAAAATCACCACTCAAGCTCCAACATTCACATATACACAACCTAAGCCACAATCATCATACCCATACACAACATCTCAATACCCAAACATCATAGAACAACAAATTATACTAGGGTTGAGAATCTTACCATACCCAAGGTCCAAGGAGACAAGATTAACCTTCTCCTTCAAGAGAGTTGGGTCCTATAACATCAAAGAGCCCAAAATCTCAACATTTTTGCTCATAAAACTCGAAAACAAGGCTGGAATTTCGAAGAGTAAAACGTGGCTTACCT
>NC_029776.3:26187981-26189815 GCF_000817695.3 Arachis duranensis
CCCTAACAAGCTTTTCTCTCCAGCTTCATACCAACATAGCGGAGATTGACATGTCCTCCCATACAAGGCCTCATACGGAGCCATTCCGATGCTCGCATGATAACTATTATTGTATGCAAACTCCACTAATGGCATATACCGATCCCAACTCACTGGTTGGTCCAAAACACAAGCTCTCAACATATCCTCTAGTGTTTGGATCGTCCTCTCGGATTGACCATCTGTTTGAGGATGGTAAGCCTTGCTCAAGCTTAATCGGGTTCCAAAAGCTTTCTGAAATGCACCCCAAAACCTTGAAGTGAAACGAGGATCTCTGTCAGAGATTATAGTAGCAGGTACACCATGAAGTCTCACAATCTCCTCTATGTATAACCGTGCTAGCTCCTCAAGGGTGTAAGTCATACGAATGGGTAAAAAGTGAGCTGAATTCGTCAGTCGGTCCACAATCACCCAGATAGCATCAAAACCAGCCCTAGTCCTTGGCAATCCCGACACAAAGTCCATTGCAATACTTTCCCACTTCCATTGTGGAATCTCTAAAGGTTGCAACATCCCGGAAGGTCTTTGATGTTCAATCTTTACCTTTTGACAAGTTAAGCACTTTGAAACATATTCCGCCACATCATTCTTCATACCCGGCCACCAAAACATCGCCTTTAAATCATGGTACATCTTAGTACTTTCCGGGTGAATGGAGAATCTGCTTTTGTGTGCCTCCTTTAAAATATCTTGCCTCAAAGTGCCAACATCCGGCACAATGATCCTACCCTTGAATCTCCATAACCCATCTTTTTCTTCCGACACTCTCCACCGTTTTCCTTGCTCAATAGCCGGTAACACCTTCCATAACGCTTCATCATTTTGATGAGCCTTTAGGAGTTCGGACTTAAAGTCACTTGAGATTTCTAATCGGCTCAAACACAAAGTTCTGGATACTCCTCGAGCACCAATTTTCAGACTCTCGAATCCCTTGAGCAACTTCTCCTCTTGAAGCATCATCCAAGCCTCATATAACGACTTTCAACTTAACGCATCCGCCACTACGTTTGCCTTTCCCGGATGGTAATGCAATTCAAAGTCGTAGTCCTTCAACAATTCCATCCACCTTCTCTGCCTCATATTAAGCTCTTTCTGATCAAAGAGGTACTTCAAGCTCTTATGATCAGAGAAAACTTAGAACTTAACCCCATAGAGGTAATGCCTCCACACCTTCAAGGCAAACACAATCGCAGCGAGTTCCAAATCGTGCGTAGGGTAACTAACTTTATGAGGTCTCAACTGTCGTGAGGCATACGCCACCACATTATGATGCTGCATCAGCACGCACCCTAGACCCTTTAATGAGGCATCACAATACACCTCAAAAGGCTCGCTCGGCTCGGGTAACACTAACACAGGTGCAGTGGTCAACTTTTTCTTCAATGTCTGAAAGCTCTCCTCGCACTCAGGAGTCCAAACAAACGGAGTGTCTTTGCGGGTTAGCTTTGTCATTGGCAAAGCCATCTGTGAAAAGCCCTTGATAAACCTTCGGTAATAGCCAGCTAAACCCAGAAAACTCCTTATCTCTGTTACGGTGGTTGGTTGCTTCCAATCCATCACAGCCTTTACCTTAGTTGGATCTACAACTATTCCCTTCTTACTCACCACATGGCCCAAAAATTTCACCTCACTCTTCCAAAACTCACACTTAGACAGTTTTGCATAGAGTTTCTTCTCCTTTAGAATCTGCAACACGGTCCTCAAGTGTTCCGCATGCTCTTCTTCAGTCTTGGAATAAATCAGTATGTCATCAATGAAGATAACAATGAATTTATCCAAAAACGGACGGAAAACT
>NC_029776.3:26189987-26190385 GCF_000817695.3 Arachis duranensis
AACCGGATCGCAAATCGATCTTGGAGAAAACTCCAGCTCCTTGTAACTGGTCCATGAGATCATCAATTCTCGGCAATGGGTACTTATTCTTTATTGTAACCTTGTTCAGCTACCTGTAATCCACACAGAGCCGCATACTCCCATCCTTCTTCTTCACCAGTAACACTGGAGCACCCCACGGAAAGACACTTGGTCGTATAAAATTATTTCCCAACAAATCCTCTAACTGAGACTTTAGCTCGTTCATCTCTAACGGTGACATCCTATAAGGAGCACTTGAGATTGGTCCCGCCCCGGGCACCAATTCAATAGCAAACTCAACCTCTCGGTTAGGTGGAAACTCATCAATATCATCGGGAAACACTTCCGGAAACTCACACACAACCGGAATATGTTCC
>NC_029776.3:26190535-26202932 GCF_000817695.3 Arachis duranensis
GACCGGCCCTTCAGTATCTTCCGGCATAAAGTACACCGACTTTGTAGAACAATCTAGCAGAACATGGTTCTTAGATAACCAGTCCAATCCCAAGATAAGATCAAGACCAATCATCAGTAAGCAGATTAAATTATGAACAAAATCATGCTGCTTGAATCTAAAGGAAACTTCTGGGCATCCTAGCCTAGTTATCGTGGCATCATGGGTAGCATTGTACACTCTTAGATCATAACCTAAAGTTACAATCTTCAGTCCTAACTCATGGGCTTTCTCAAATGCAATGAATGAATGTGATGCTCCCGAATCAAATAAAGCACTTAAAGTTTGACCAGCCATTTCACAGTTACCTCGAATAAGTGTCTCAGATCCCTCGACTCCTACAGCTGAAGTGGTGAACACCCGACCAGTCTGTTGTGCTCACCTATAGCTGAGGTGGTGAACACCCGACCAGTCTGTTGTGCCTTTCCAGCACCTTGTTTCTGCTTCTCCGAACAATTTGCAGCTTTATGCCCCGCCTTTCCACAATTGTAGCACAAACCCCATCCGGCCTTGCATGGTGCTCCCAGATGGTGACTTCCACACCTAGTAAAAGCTTGATCATTCTGAGGCTGCTTCCCAAACTTCTTTCCTTGGGAGTTGTTGTTGTTGGGCCTCCTGAAAGAGCTTCCTCTCTTGAAAGGCGGACCTCTAGGCGTAAAGCTCTTCCCTCGGTTCTGTAGGAATGATCCTTTGTGACTCCCTTTCTCAGCGGTTGCCCTTTTCACACACTCATCAGCAACCCTGCACTTGTTTACCAACTCGGAGAAGGTCCTAATCTCCATTGGTCCCACTGAACTGAAAATATCGCTCCGGAGTCCTCCTTCATATTTAACACACTTCCATTCCGAATATTCCACCGGAGTCCCTTGGCACATACGAGAGAACCTGAACAGCTCCTCAAACTTGTCAGTATACTCTGATATGGACATAGTACCCTGTTTCAGCTGTAGTAACTCAAGTTCCTTAGCCGTCCTGGCAGAAGTCGGAAAGTACTTCTTATAGAACTCTTCTTGGAAAACATTCCAGGTGATATAGTCATCACCCTGCTGCAGAAGATGTCGGATGCCTTGCCACCAATGCGACGCTTCACCTGTGAGCATATAGGTAGCAAACTCGACACGCTGTCCTTCAGGCACCACTTGCGCTTGCAGCGCTCGCTCTATAGCCTGAAACCATGTATCAGCCTCAGTCGGGCTAGCAGTTCCCTTGAACTTAGGTGGATTAACCTTTAAAAAGTTTGCTAGTGTCATCGGGCCCTGAACTCCACCTCCATCATTACCATGGTTGTTCATCTGTTGACCAAGAGCCTCAGCAGTGGCTTGCATAGCAGCAGCCATGTTCTCCAACGCAGTCATAAAGTTCACCGGGTCATTAGGGTTATTCTCCGGTGTACGAGCATTCGTATGACCTCTCGCACTACCTCTACCGCGTCCACAAGGAGCCATCGGGTTCTTATACATACCAAACAATTGATATTAAGTTGATCAGTCTCAATATCGGAAGTCTAGTACTTCAAAGTCCCAAATGCATGCTCATGAACGTTTATGCCAATTATATCAAGCAGATATACTAATAGCACATAACACACACACAGAGAATGCACAGAAGCATAGTCAGTCCATCCCTCAGGCTCTACAGGAACGAACTGCTCTGATACCATAATGTAACACCCTACCATATAGAGTCTTATGCTTAAGTCATAATTCAGATATGGCAAGGTATTACGACCTCTAAAATAAAAATTTAGTACGTATAGTAGTATGTATGATTGATTATAACTAGGAGCCTCTATAGAAAAAGGGGTAAACAAAAATCGCAACTCGAAAGCGCAACACTCCGATCAATAACGTAACGAACAAGGATAACCAACGCGAGATTATATATATACAAAGGAGTGTCAAAAACAGGAATACCAAGACTCAAAATCCGGCTGCGAAGATAACCGGTCCGAGCGTAGCAATAGATACATATGATAAAATAAGGAAACCCCAAAGGAAACCCAAAGGGACACAAATACATAAAACCTATTCTCCAAAATTCTCCCATAAGATGAGCCATCACAGTTTGTATCATTTAATGGAGATAAAAGTATCTAAGCAAAATATATAAACCAAAACATAGCCCCGAGAACAAAGGATCTTCGCAAATCTAGAAGTCTCCAGCATGCCTCAGCGGGAAACCTCACGTCCTGCATCTGAGAACCACAAAATCCGCATGGGTGAGAACCAGAGGTCCCCAGCATGGTAACAGCTTCCACATATATAATACATAATAATGGAGGAAAGCCAAAGGCAATCCTAGAACTTCTTCCAGATAATTTCAAAGCTTATAAACAAGCTAAACCATATAAGGGCATCTGACTAAAGATTCTTCAGTCTAACTAATACTTCCCTTTCCAAGTCCTTCCCCTTTCCAATTCCTTCAAACCTCCCAACCACCAGCAGGACTATAATGTAGCAAACACAGTTATATCAAACAAGGAATATACAAATAGGAACAATTAACGCATTTAGACAATTAGCAAGTAATATGCAGTCAAATAGGCAATCTCAAACAATTCATATAGTATGCATATGATGAATGCCTATCCCTAGTGGCTGATGATATCATCTGTCGGTTATAGAGCCAACTCGACAAGTCCTGGCAGTTAACCATTGGACTGTCCCTCTGTCGTGTCTCCCCAACTCGAGTTATACTCAATATAAACTTGATCATAATCATGATCCATATCCATCACCCTCACTGGTGAATATTTATGGGGGTGAGCTCATCCGGGGCTTTCACAGTGCCCGGCCACCCTGACGACATAGGGTCAAAAGAGCTTCAAGTCTCAACTTGGAGCACATGGTGGCTAGTCACTGCTTTATCCCAGGGAAACTCTCATCTCCGATAATGGAAGTGCAACATTCACAATTCATTCAACAGCATATATGCATTTATACTAGCCATAGTCATGGCTCCACCATAACACAGCAATAATCTAGCCATCCGGCTCACGGTTAAATCCATAACCAGCCACCCGACTCACGGTTAAATCCATAACCAACCGTTTCATTAACAATTACGACCTTTCGGCCCATGGCATAACAAGCACTTCCACCACCATCCTCCGCCTCTCACGTAATCATCTTTGATCCTCATTGATCATTCATTTTTCCTTGCTTCACTCGCAAGTTACCACATCCCCTAGCTCCTTTTCTAATAGCTAGGCATATCAACATGATTTAAGACATAAGTGGTGAGATCGGAGGCTTAGAAGTATGAGATTTGGCTTTTAAAACTCAAAAATCAACTTTGGGATGAAAACAGGGCCACGCGTACGCGCACTCCACGCGCACGCGCGGATGGCCACAATAACTCATCGGCGCGTAGGCGCCCTTCACGCGGACGCACACATTCAAAAATTAGTCAACGGCGCGCACGCGTCAACCACGCGTACGCGTGGGTACTCTTGTGCCCCAGGCACAAAACTGGCATAACTCTGGCACAACTCTCTGGAAAATAGCTGGGCATTAGGTGCAACCCATCGGCGCGCCCGCGCACATCACGCACACGCGTGGATGGCGCTTTCTGGAAGAACGGCGCGTACGCGCCATGTGCGCCTACGCGCGGGGGGTTACTCTGCTAAAATTTTTCTAAGTTAAAAACTGCAGAATTTACAAATTCAACCCCCAATCTTCCGACGGACATAACTTCCTCATTTTAAATCGTTTTTCACCCGTTCTTCGAACGGCATGGACATCCCGGATCCAATTTCATTTTTAAATAGATTTGGCACAAAACAGAGATCTGTAGTCCAAGTTATGTCCAACCAAAGTATGCCCAAAAACCATATTTTTCATAAAAACCACAAAGTGCCATTTTCAAAACAAGCCATTTCCAACTCTTTTCAAAATCAATCAAAACATGCCATTTTCATCCCTTTTCTTTGAAATCAATCAAAATATATCAATTTCAACATCAAGTCTCCTCAACTCACACATTGACACTTTACCACAAATTATCAAAATCACTATCTCATCATTTTAACCCACTTTACCCAAGTGGCTCAAACTCAAATATATTGACATATTATATACTCTTCTTCATGCCAATTCTCAACAACACCAATTCCAATAAATCATCATTGTACACAATCAATATCATACTCACCATCAACATGGTCCAATCCACAATTCAACCATAACCAATCATCAAGCATATATCACAACATGCATATTTCTCATACATCACACCACCAAGGCATCAATAATCATCATCACATATATGACCACATCATATATCTCAATCATTCAACAACATCAACCATTCAATGCCTATCTTAGGGCCTCTAGCCTAAGTATTTCCTACCACATTACATATTAGATACGGAAAACCGAAACCATACCTTAGCCGGTTTCCCAAGCTCAACCGGAGCACTTCCAAATCACTTATCCACAAGCTCTCAAGGCCTCAACACCTCCAAGAACAGATTTTTCACCACCAAATCCCTTCTTCAAGCTTTTCAAAATCACCACTCAAGCTCCAACATTCACATATACACAACCTAAGCCACAATCATCATACCCATACACAACATCTCAATACCCAAACATCATAGAACAACAAAATTACACTAGGGTTGAGAATCTTACCACACCCAAGGTCCAAGGAGACAAGATTAACCTTCTCCTTCAAGAGAGTTGGGTCCTATAACATCAAAGAGCCCAAAATCTCAACATTTTTGCTTATAAAACTCGAAAACAAGGCTGGAATTTCGAAGAGCAAAACGTGGCTTACCTCAAGATTAATTGTATGGGTTTTTTAGAGCTCTCCACGGTGAGTGCGTGGCCGCAAATGGAGTGGCAATCGGAGCTCTAGATCAAAAGTTATGGTGGTTTGAAGATCAAGTGAGAGAAAGAACTTGAGAGAGTGTTCTTCCCTCCATGGCCTCCATTTTCAGCATGTGAGTGTGTTTAGTGAGGAGAGAGAATGTTGAAAACTAGGGTTTTGGTTTAGTTATGTTGGGCCAAGGGCCCACTTTGGGTTCGGTTGGTCCGTTTTGGCCCGTTCGGTCCAATCTTGGCCCGAATTCTATAAAATTGGTACCGAAATTCTCGTCTCAATCTCCTCTATCATATTTAGCCACAAAAATTACATTTTGGGCTTTCTAGAATAAATTCTCATTTATGGGTTAATTAGCCGTTAATTAACCGGGTTTTACATTTTGTAATGGAATGTCTGTTTTTCTGACATAACGTGTTTTTTCGTTACAGCTGGAAAGTTCCCTGGAGTATCAGCCTCTACACTAAGAGCCCGGTTTAAATCAAAGAATTTTGAAGGCTCAAATTCAAACCCAGAAAAGATGGACGTCGGGGGTGAGGTTAACCAGCCCCCACCCAAGAAAAAGGGAATTGTTTTTAAGAAAATGAAATCGGACATGGTTGTTACTAATGTGGAACAGGGGAAAGGTGGGGTTGTTCAGCTCGAAGATTTATCGAGTTTTACCGTAAAACAGGAGAAGCTTCATGTTTTTGAAAATGATGGGGATGTGTCATCGGTTTGGGATCGGGGGTTTCCTTTTAACGTCATTGCAGACAAGGTTGTTCAAAGTTTTTCAGACATAGCTCGGGTGGAAAAAGCTGGGGATGTGGGGGTTGATCAGTTTCTTCAGGTCAGATTTGGTCTAATTATGTGTGATTTTTTTATAAAGATTATAGCGATTCTAATGGTTAATCTTACAATTACAGGTGCTGGGATTTCGTTTGGCCTGTATTGGCCGCAGTCAAGAGAAGAAGCTTAAGAAAATGCAATTGAGACTGAAGAGGGCGCTGTTTTAAAGGAACAACTTAGTTCTAAGCAGCTAGCCCTAACCGATTTAAAGAAAAAGTTTTCTGACTTGGAAAAGGAACTGAAAGTGGAGAAAGAAAATGGTGAGAAGGTGGCGGAGTTATTAAAAAAGAAAGATACTGACCTTGAGGACATGAATAAGCGAGTTATCGAGCTAACTGTCCAAATAAAGGAATTCGAAACTAGTAAGGAGGGCGATATTCTTGATGCCTTTGCTGAAGGCTTTGAACGAGCTGTGACTCAGGCGAAGTTTCTTGTGCCTGACGGGGACTTTTCGCCAATGGACTCGAGTAAGGTACTCCGGGATGGTCAGCTTGTGGATGATGAAGAGGTTATTGAAGAGGGTGGTGATAATTTAGTTGACTGATTGCACTTTGTATGACTTTTGGTTGTTTTTGCTTTTTAGATTGGCTTTGGTTTAAGAACCATAGATTATGAATGTTTCATTTTGTATGTGTAATTAGGTTTTGTTTGATCCTAATTACTTTGTCAGATACCAGTGAAAGGGATTTGTTAACTGCGTGTTGTCTGAACATTGCTCAGTACATTGTCTGTTGTTCTGTTTAAAATGCGTAAGTTATGATGCGATGGCAAATTTCCTTTTAGTATTGGTTAATAAACCGAGATAAGAAGAATATGACATTAGCAAAAAAAATTTTATCAATAGAGATAAAAATTATTCGAAGCAGTACCTTTACAATTTTTTTTAGGTAGGCTAGCCTCATTAAAACCTCCTTGAGCAAAACCCTTTTGGGAAAAATCTCAAGTCAGGAAAAAGAGTACTAGCATGCTGCCTCTTCTTAACTATAATATTGCTTTAAGGAATTGACATTCCATGTATTGGGGATTCTGGTGCCATCCAATTGTTCTAATTTGTAAGCTCCTCTTCCAAGGACTTCTAACACGCGGTAGGGACCATCCCAGGTTGCTGCAAGTTTTCCGTGGGATGTAGGTCAGCGAGTTTCTTCAGTTTTTCTCAGCACCAAATTGCCAGTGTTAAATGACCTTGGTTGGACCCTTTTATCATGACGTCGGCCGATCTGTTGTTGTAGGGCTTGGTGGCGAATTGCTGCTATATTCCTAACCTCTTCTATTAAATCAAGCTCTGCTCGGCGAGCCTGATCATGGTGTTCGACTTGCGCTCGTAAGGAGTGCTGTGAAATCTCCAACGGGATCATTGCCTCGGACCCATATACCAAGCGAAATGGGGTTTCTTTGGTGGATGTATGTATTGTAGTATTGTATGAACATAATACTTCTGGGACAAGCTCGGCCCAAAGTCCATTGGCATTGTCGAGCTTTTTCCTCAAGGCATGTAAGAGGACCTTATTAGCAACCTCGGCTAGCCTATTAGACTGTGGATGTTCCACAGATGAGAAGTGTTGGTTTATCTTTAGATTCTGCAAAAAATTCTTGAAATTATGGTCGGTAAACTGCGACCATTGTCAGTGACAATATGGCGAGGAATACCAAATCGGCATATGATATTTTTCCAAACAAATGATATCATTTGGGAGGATGTAATCCTTGCTAAAGGTTGTGCTTCAATCCACTTGGAGAAATAATCGATAGCAACTACCAAATATTTTACCTGTCTCGATGCAGTGGGGAATGGGCCGAGGATATCAATTCCCCACTGGTTAAATGGCCAACTTATCATTGAATGGTGAAGTTGTTCGACTGGTATGTTAATGATCGGGGCATGCTTTTGACACTAGTCGCAAGTTCTGACCTTTTGTCTGCTGTCCTCCCACAACGTCGGCCAATAAAAACCAGCGCGGGGGATTTTCTGTGCTAGGCTTCTTGCCCCGGAGTGTATCCCACAGATTCCTTCATGAGCTTCGGCTAAGACAAGATCTACTTCAGACCTGTCCAAACATTTCAAAAGTGGTCGGGAATATCCCCGCCTATACAGGACATTATTCATTAGTGTAAAGAAATAGGCATGTCTTCTAAATTTTTTCTGATCTGAGACCCTTTCTGGAATGGAACCATCTCGGAGGTATTGCATATAAGGTAACTGCCAACTGTTGCCACTTGAAATTCTTAGGATATTAACTATATGAATGCTCGGCTTATCTAAAGTTGATTGTAAAAGTGTTGCCGTGTGTGTCTGTTTGGTGGCTAATTTTGACAAAATATCTGCCCTGCTATTTTGATCTCTAGGGATATGACAAATTTCAATTTTTGAAAAACTATTTATCAACTATTGAACAATATCTAGATATTGTAGCAGAATTTGGTCTTTTGTTTGAAAACTTTGATTTACTTGCTGAACAACTAACAATGAATCACAGTAGACCTTTAATCTAATAATGTGTAAATCAATGGCTAACCTTAGCCCATCAATGAGGGCTTCGTACTCGACCTGGTTATTACTGGCTTTAAAAGAGAACCGCAGAGAATGTTCCATGATTATGCCCTCCGGACTTTCTAACAATATCCCTACTCCAGACCCTTGAAGGTTTGAAGCTCCGTCAACGAACAAGGTCCATTCCAGGCTTTCTGCGTCCAGATATGGTTCTGTGAGTTCGGCGACAAAATCAACCAAGTACTGCGACTTGACAGATCCTCTTGGTTGGTATTGAATATCAAATTCTGAAAGCTCGATGGACCATTTGATGAGTCGTCCTGCTAGTTTAGGTTTAGAAAGAATCTGTCGAAGAGGTTGTCCAGTTCTAACGATGATTGTGTGACTCTGGAAATATGGTCAGAGCTGCCTCGATGAGAAGACCAGTGCGAGGGAGAGCTTTTCTAACTTCGGGTAACGAAGCTCGGCACTTTGTAATGACTTACTCACAAAATAAACCGGATGTTGGACCTTCTCAGCTTCTGTTATAAGGACAGAACTAATTGCGACATCAGTAATAGACAAGTATATATATAACGGCTGACCGAGCTTTGGTTTTTGTAAAACAGGTGGTTTTGAAAGAAATTATTTCAAATTCATGAATGCAGCTTCACAGTTTTTGTTCCATTCAAAATGCTTTGCATTCTTTTCTAAACACTGAAAAAAGGTATAGGATTTAAGTGCCAAACATGGTAAAAATCTCGATAAAGCGACTAGCCTTCCTGTTAGTCTTTGAACGTCCTTTATTGTTGTTGGACTCTGCATATCAAGTATTGCTTGACATTTTTCTGGATTTGCTTCAATGCCTCGACTAGTGAGGATAAATCCGAGGAATTTTCCTCCGGTAACACCGAAGGCGCACTTTTCAGGATTTAATCTCATGTTATAACGTCAGATCTGTCCAAAAATCTTGGCTGGGTCGCGGATATGGGAATTGCCGACCATAGTCTTGGCGACCATATCGTCAACGTAGACTTCGATATTCCGACCTATTTGGTTCTCAAAGACCTTGTTCATTAGCCTTTGGTACGTTGCACCTGCATTCTTTAATCCAAAAGGCATAACATTATAGCAGTAATTACCATACTCGGTTATGAAAGCTGTTTTTTCTTGGTCTGATGGGTGCATGAAAATCTGGTTATAACCAGAGTACGCGTCCATGAAACTCAAGGAACCATAACCACAAGAGTTATCGACTAAAGTGTCAATGCAAGGTAAAGGATAAGCATCTTTAAGACATGCCTTATTTAAGTCGGTAAAATCGACGCACATGCACCACTTACCATTATTCTTTTTTACCATAACAACATTGGCGAGCCATGTTGTGAACCTGATCTCTCGGATGAAATGAGCATCAATGAGCTTTTTAACCTCCGCCAAGGATGCAAGCTTCTTCTCAGTACCGAGATTTTTCTTCTTTTGTGAGATCGGCCGAGCTGCTGGATTAATTGCCAACTTGTGCGTAATAATAGATAGATCTATCCCAGGCATGTCACCGGAGGTCCAAGCAAACAAGTCGGCGTTCTCCCGTATGAATCTTACAAGTTGCTCTCTTTCTTCTGTACTGATCGATGTTCCCACAAAAGTGAACTTCATGGGATCTTTAGTCAGTGCGACCTTTGTTAATTCCTCATTTGGCATATGCCAATCTTCAAAGTCGGCTCTTGGATCAAGCTCGGTCAACCTTATTTGTTCGGATTGTATGGAATTGACCTACGCCGTGTTATTCTTTTTGATGGGCTTCAAGCTTGTGTTATACCATTGTCGAGCTTCGTGGAGGTCGCCATGGATGGTTGCTACTAAATTATCCCGCACAGGGAACTTAACACAAAGGTGAACCGTGGATACAATTGCAGCAAATCTATTTAAGAATGGTCTGCCTAATATGAGATTATAAGGGCTAAAGCAATCGACCACAAGATATTGAATGTCTTGCGTCTTAAATAATGGTTGCTCACCGAGTGTGGTTTGTAACCACACAGAACCCAAAACAGGGACTCGCTCTCCTGAAAATCCTACCAAGTCTCCATGGTATGGTTGTAGAATGTTGCTGCTTAGCTTCAGTTTTTTGAACATGGTAAAAAATAACACGTTGGCACTGCTTCCAAGATCGAGTAGTACTTTGTGGACTACCAAGTCCCCCAATTGAACAAAAATTATCACTGGATCGTCATAATTGGTATCAGTATGACTAAAGTCGGTTGAACGGAAAGTCATCTCTGGGAAGTCCTGAACCGGCTGAGGACCTTTAAAGGCATCTGTGGCTTTCAACATGGCCCTGTAAGTGCGTTTTCGGGCTAAGCTTGTGTGTCCGCCTCCAGCATATCCTCCCGAAATACAGTTGATAATCCCTCTGGGTTGGGCTGGTGTTTTATCCTTTTCTTTTGATGAAGGCCCTGCTGCGGAGGGGTCAGAGGTGGAGGTTACTTTCTTCTGCATGTGCCCTGCAATAAATTTATCAAGGTGGCCTTGTCTTGCAAGACGTTCGAGTAGATCTTTGGCGATCACACAATCATCGGTTGTGTGCCCGTGCTTCTGATGGAAGGTGCAATATTTAGATTTATCAATGCCTTTGGATTCCGGGTAGTTGCTAGCTTTGCGGGGAGGCTTAATTAACTTTGAATTGAGTATCTCTTTGATAATGTCATCTCGCTTTATGTTGAACTGGGTGTATGACTCATAACGGGAAACTGGTTTAAAGGCTTTCTTACTATCCCGGGGTTTATCATCATCCTTACTGTTGACCGATCTTTCTGCTTTTCGGGCTTGTCGAAGCTCTTCGACATCTATCTGTCCCTTGGCTTTCTCGTGAAATTCGGCTAAGGTTTTTGGTTTAGCGACGGCAATTGTCTCTTGAAACTTGCCCGGACGAAGGCCGCTTTTAATGGCATGGAAATGGACTTCGGGATGGAGATCCGGGATTCTCATGGTGACCTTTGTAAAACGTGTAATATAATCCTTTAAGCTCTCTTGTGGGCCTTGCTTGATGGTCGTCAAGTAGTCAGAATCATGCAGATATATTGCCAATGCTACGAAGTGGTCTTCGAACTGTTTGGCTAATTCCTGGAAGCGCGATATTGAATCTGCAGGCAAAGAGCAAAACCAGTCAAGTACAGGACCATCTAAAAAGGATGGAAAATAACGGCATAAAATAGGGTCGGATGCACCGTTAACGATCATAATAGATCGGAATTTTTTGATATGCTGCTTTAGATCTCCGAGCCCGTCATACGGGGTTAAAATCATCGGCAGGGTGAACTGTCTGGGAAGTTGAAAATTCATTATGTCGGCTGTAAACGGGCCGGCAGAGTTGTCGCGCTCCTCTTCGTCCGCGTCTGCTTAGGTTTCTTCAGTTCTACGAGCCCCATCTTCCTCGTGCTGAGGTGTTTCAGAAACATGAGTCGGCGCTGATTGACGCTCATGGTTTTCTTCTCGGTCATGGTGATCATTGTTATGCTCTATTCGAGCGTTGACTAATTGCGCGATTTGATTCTGCATTCTCTAATTTTCTTCCGCCATTCGTTGGTTTGCTTGTTAAAGCTCTGTCACCATTCGTAGGAGCTCGGATGAGGTGGGGGGAGGAACATCAGCCATGAGTGTATTTTAAGGGTGTTTTGGGACCTTTTGCGAATGATATTCCAAGCTTTTTCGGCCCCACGGTGGGCGCCAAGTGTTCTTGCCTGCTTAATCCGAGGTATAGCTCGTCCTCCGACCAAGATTAGCAAACTTTTCGGCTGGATCACGATATACGTCGGCAATGGATGAACAATGGGGTTGGGAACCTGCAAAGGCACTCCAACGCTCATATTTTAGTGGAAAGGTCGGCCGTTATCCTTGGATTGTAACGTCCAGGGAGAGAATTAATTGTGTATCTGACGTTATTGGTTTAAGGTTGTTTATAGCTCGTTATGAAATGATCGGTTACGTCGTTACAATTATGAATTAGACGTTACCGAGCTATAACTTATAACCGATGATTACTGGTCATATCACCAGCAATTTACAACAGTGTGTCTAAATTTTTTACACAATTGACAACTGAACCGTAAAAAATTTCGATTTCATCCTTTACCAAAATGCTGTACAATATTGAACTTGTGTCTGCTTCTAACATTAAAACTACCTCTTGAGTTGTAGCCTCGGCCAGAACCTGACTTGACTTGATGATTGTTATGTAAG
>NC_029776.3:26203032-26207772 GCF_000817695.3 Arachis duranensis
TGCACGAGTGGATTGCTTACTTTTTTATTGACTAAGAAAACAAATCGTGAGGGAAAAAATATATCGGAAATGCAACCCACGTTTACTTGCCGTTATAAGTTATAGAACTGTATTATACTGTTAATTAATTATTTATTTATTTATAAACTTGGAATAATCAAAGAGGAATATATAGAAAATTCGAAATGCAGCCGACGTTTTATTTTAATCAACATGTTTTTTTGTGACTTTATTTTAATCAACAATGCAAGCTGTATATTTCAATCCTAAATAAAATACTAACTGCTGATAATAAAAAAGTTGGATTATTGTAAGAGAAAATGCCAACCTTTTACGATTAAAAGATTTGGAACGTGAATCACCGTAAATAGAAAAATAGAAATGTTTAGGGCAATAATTAGCGACATGCTTTGCTTTAATTATCTTTAGTTAGTGATTAGCTTTATTATCGTTCTCTATTCCCTTCATCGTTTTTGTGTCCCAAGCTAACTAGACCCTAAATTGAATGAACCGTTGGCGTGTTTGTTGTTTCCCTCTCTAGTATGCATGTCTCCAATCAATGTAAAGCAGCACATGTTTTTTCCTTAAAAATTTTCAAACCTCACCGAGTTTCTCAAACACGTGCGTGATTATTACTAAGGTTTAGTTATCGTGTGGGTGATTATTATTACCATGTGTTTTTAAAGCATTAAAAAGTTTTTATAAAAATATAAAAAATTATTTTTAATACATTTGTTATGTATTTTCAAAAATGTTAAAACTTTTATTAATAATAATTTTAAAGATTAGAATAAACTCCACAAATTATTCGTCTAGAATCGTTCATTCACATAAATAACTTAATAATAATAAGACATATCTTTAGTTTTTGTTAACTTACTTTTAATAGAAAAAAAATAAAGACTTTTAATCTAAACTCATATTAATAACTTATAAACTTTACTTAAGAACTATATCATAATGCAAACCTCTATTTTAGCCAATGAGTTATAACTTAAATGACAATAATTTTTTTATATATACTCATCTAAGAGATTGCAGGTTTGAGTCTCCCTATTTTTTGTAAAAAAAAAAAAGTACCTAATATATTGATCATAGTTATTAGAACTGAACCGTCAGTCGACCCAGTTAAGTTACTGAGTCACTGGGTTAATGTTCAACCGGTAGGTCACTGGTCGAACCGTTTGACCCGATAATAATTAAATAAATATATACAATTATAATCAAATTAAAATTTTGATGCATTATATTTAGTTATGTCTGCAACTTTACGTCAGCAAAAATAATTATTTTTTATATTAACCGTAGAATGATTATTCAAAAGAATAGAGATGATTGTTAATTATGTAAAATATTTTATATTGTTAGTATATTAAAATTAAACTATAAAATAAATAAATACAATTTTTTAATGGAAGAATAAAACTAATATTTTATATTATTTAAATTGTATTGCTTTAATTTAAATATAATTGCTTTTAGTATAATATATATAGTTATTAGTCTTTAGTATGATAATAAGTGTATTGGCGTTGCTTTCATAATATATATAATTATTTACCCTAATAGTATTAAAGGACATGTTAACCTAGTGAAAGATTGATACTTGTCTATCTCAAAAATCCCAAGTTCGAGCCATACTTATATTAATTTTTGAATTGATTGATCGGACCAGTTTAAAATTTGGTTCACCAATTTTTTAGTCGAACTAATATCCTTAATTTTTAAGAATAAAATTAGTGGTAAACAACTTGCATTTAGTTTACTACTTAACTTGTTTTCTAATTCTTATTCAAGTTTGCTTTTAAATCCTTTAATATTCCATATTCTTCAATGTTTGGTCAAAACTTTCAATTCATATTTGACTTTAATTTAAGTTTTTTTTGTACTTGATTCTTCTTGCTTCTAATGTTTGATGCATAAGCTCATGATATTAGCAACTTGCACTAGTAAGCAATTAGAGATATTTTAATTTGTCAAACATATCAACTTCTATAATCTTCTTAATTATTCTTCCTAATATTGATGAATTTAGTTTGCATTTCTCTTGGACAGTTGAATATGAGTTATCATATTAGAGATTTTATAACTTTTTAAAACTTGATTAATGATGAATGACAAATTTAAAAAATAAAATTTTTCAATTTTTTTAAATTTTATTATAAAATAGAATATTTTACTGTATATTTTTTAAATAAGACTAAGAAAAAATATGTGAGAACAAGGATGAATTTAAAAAAGACAAGTAGTAACTTTGGCTCCTCTAGAAAATTATAAACTCCTATATGCTATTCTAATGAATGCATTACATAAAATGAAGCTTAATAGTGTAGTGATAGTAAAAGAGTTGACCATATATCTTATGTACTTAAAATTCAAACCTCTTCTCATATATTTACATTATTTGTAATTTTTTATTTGGTATAGAGTTTCTCATTTTTACATTACTTTTTCTTTAAATTTAAATGTTACACTTATTATTATATAATATTTTAATATTATTTATAATAACATTATTTTTAATTTTATTTAATTGTTTCTTGTCTTTTTTACTATAAAAATTCAAAAATAGATATTTTATATTTTATTATATTTAAAATAAAATATTATAAGAATTGAGATAATTTTTTTATTTCACAAATACTTATTAATATTTTTTAAATTAAAATAAGACACTACTCATCATTATATATATTACCAAATTTATAAAATTATATTTGATTATACAATATTTTAATTTTCAGCTTTTTTTATTATATTCTTGGATCTCTCCTGTGTAAAAATTACATTTTATAACAAAATTAAAAGAAAAAAATTGAAAAGATTAATTTCTTCAAGCTTATTTACATATTTAATATTGTTTTTCTCAAACTAAGTTTGTAGAATTAAGTATTCTAAACATCTTTTCTAATTTTATTATAAATTATTGACATGTTTAGTTTAATTATCAACATAGAGAAATGATCAAATTGAAAGTTTCAATAAAAAAACAAGAGACCTGGGCTGAAACACTTGACAAGGAAGATTGGAGAGAATAATAAAAATATTGTAAGAGCAAAAAAAAGTAGGAGAAGATGTAGGAATGGTAGAAAAGTGAGATGCTGAGTAGTAAAATTGAAGCTGTTAATGAAAGAGAGGAGAGTGTCTACCCAAATCAGGCACCCACATTGATATGAAGATAATGATGTGAAATATTGTCAGAGTTTGAAAAAATTATCAACAATTCACAACATTCAAGGGATCCAAATATTTCTCCGAGATGATGTTTTTATGTGAGACAAAACATCAATCCTCGTTTGTGGATATGCAAATAGAAAAGTGTGAATACAAAAAGAGTTACTATTGATCCGAATGAAATGGCGGGAGGGTTGATTGTTGCATGAAAGGATGAGGTAAAATTAGAGATCCAGATGACAAGGAATTTTTTTATATGGATTTCAGTAGATAACCAAGAAAGACAGATCACTTGGCAAGTCTTGGGAGTCCACCTAAGCAGTATAGATCAGATATGGAAAAGTCAATATGTGAACTGCTCAACATACTCAATCAAACAGGAGATATATTTGTAGTTATGAAAATTTCAGTGCAATATTGACAAACCACAAAAAGAGAGCAGTAGAGGGAAATATCCACAATCTATTCAGAGTTTTCAGAGATTTATTAATAGGAGTGGTTTGATTGATATGAATTTCACAACTAAAAAGTTCACTTGGTAGAATCGCAACTATCAGGAAAGGGCCATCAAGAAACGATTATACCATACTTTAATTTCTGAAAAACTAAGAGAATAATATCAGATGACCATTGTTACTCATTTGGAAGACTTGGGATCAGATCATAGGCCCTTCATGCTAATCACATTCAAAAATAGTAAAAAATAAGAGGAGGTTCAAATTTCAAAAAAGGTAGTATGAAGAAGAGAAGATTGATAAAATAATTAAAGATACTTATCTAACTCATATAGAAGGATCTCCTTTGTACTAACTGTTTCAAAAACTGAAGTTATGCAGACAAGAACTGGTTAAGTGGCAATCTTTAGATATAAATAATAATAAGAAATAGATGATGAGATTGGAGGACAAGCTCACGATTTTGAAGGAGCATCTTGAGTTAGTTGAGAAGTATGAAATTTAATAAATTGAGGATGAGTTATCTGAAGTCTATCTTAAAGAAGAGAGGTTCTGGAAGAAAAAATCTAGAGTGAAGTGGTTGCAATGTGGGGATCAGAACACTAGATTTTTTCATTCTAAGAATCAGGCCAAATGTAACACCCTACTACACTAAACTTTACGCTTAAGCCGTAAAACAGAGGTGGTGTGGTATTACGACCTCTGGTGGACAAAATTGTGATCAACAATAATGGCTCTTTGGCATGTGCATAAAAACATTAACTCAGCACTTTCTTTTCACAATCTCGTTCAACTAACCAGCAAGTGTACTGGGTCGTCCAAGTAATAAACCTTACATGAGTAAGGGTCGATCCCACAGAGATTGTTGGTATGAAGCAAGCTATGGTCACCTTGTAAATCTCAGTCAGGCAGATTAAATGGTTTATGATAAGTTTGAAAATAAATAATAAACAGAAAATAAAATAGGATAGAAATACTTATGTAAATCAATAGTGGGAATTTCAGATAGGCGTATGGAGATGCTGTGCTCCTCTTGAATTTCTACTTTCTTATTACATTCATCCAATCTTTCTTACTCCTTTCCATGGCAAGCTGTATGTAGGGCATCACT
>NC_029776.3:26207835-26208500 GCF_000817695.3 Arachis duranensis
ATGCTCTGTCACAGCACGGCTAATCATCTGTCGGTTCTCAATCAGGTTGGAATAGAATCCCTTGATTCTTTTGCGTCTGTCACTGACGCCCAGCCTTCAGGAGTTTGAAGCTCATCACAGTCATTCAATACCGGAATCTTACTCGGAATACCACAGACAAGGTTAGACTTTCCAGATTCCCGGAATCCTACTCGGAATACCACAGACAAGGTTAGACTTTCCGGATTCTCTAAATCGTACTTGGAATACCACAGACAAGGTTGGACTTTCCGGACTCCCATGAATGCTGCCATCTATCTAGCTTATACCACGAAGATTCTGTTGGGGAATCTAAGAGATACGCATTCAAGCTCTGTTGCATGTAGAACGGAAGTGGTTGTCAATCACGCCCGTTCATAAGTGAGAATGATGATGAGCGTCACGGATCATCACATTCATCAAAGTGTTGTGCAACGTATATCTTGGAATAAGAATAAAAGAGAATTGAATAGAAAATAATAGTAATTGTATTGAAACTTGAGGTACAGCAGAACTCCACATCCTTAATCTATGGTGTGTCGAAACTCCACCGTTGAAAATACATAAGTGAAAGGTTCAGGCATGGCCGAATGGCCAGCCCCCCTAAAACGTGATCAATAGCCTCCTAAGATGAAGAATAAAACAAA
>NC_029776.3:26208664-26208950 GCF_000817695.3 Arachis duranensis
GCCCACTTGGTGTATGTTTGGGCTGAGCTTGATCTATCCACGAGCTGAGGCTTTTCTTGGAGTTGAACTCCAAGTTATAGCGTATTTTGGGCGTTCAACCCCGGATCATGACGTGTTTCTGGCGTTTAACTCCAGACAGCAGCATGTACTTGGAGTTCAACGCCAATTTACGTCATCAATTTCCGAATAAAGTATGGACTATTATATATATCTGGAAAGCTCTGGATGTCTACTTTCCAACGCCGTTGAGAGCGCACCAATTGGAGTTCTGTAGCTCCAGAAAATT
>NC_029776.3:26209110-26209662 GCF_000817695.3 Arachis duranensis
AATGATTGGCTTCTCTAGGAACTTAGAATTTTGGATAGTGTTATTGACTTTCCTAGTTAAGCATGTTGATTCTTGAACACAGCTACTTATGAGTTTTGGCCGTGGCCCTAAGCACTTTGTTGTCCAGTATTACCACCGGATACATAAATGCCACAGACACATGACTGGGTGAACCTTTTCAGATTGTGACTCAGCTTTGCGAGAGTCCCCAGTTAGAGGTGTCCAGAGCTCTTAAACACACTCTTTTGCTTTGGATCACGACTTTAACCACTCAGTCTCAAGCTTTACACTTGGACCTTCATGACACAAGCACATGGTTAGGGACAGCTTGATTTAGCCGCTTAGGCCTGGATTTGGGCCCTCCTATCCATTGATGCTCAAAGCCTTAGATCCTTTTTACCCTTGCCTTTTGGTTTTAAGGGCTATTGGCTTTTTCTGCTTGTTTTTTTTTCTTTTTCTTTCTATATATTTTTTTCGCCATTATTATTTTTTTCACAAGCTTTTGCTTTTTCACTGCTTTTTCTTGCTTCAAGAATCAATTTCATGATTTTT
>NC_029776.3:26209810-26212698 GCF_000817695.3 Arachis duranensis
ATATGCACTGTTCAAGCATTCATTCAGAAAACAAAAAGTATTGTCACCACATCAATATAATTAAATTAAATTCAAGGACAATTTTCGAAATTCATGTATTTCTTGTTCTTTTGAATTAAAAATAATTTTCATTTAGGAAAGGTGAAGGATTAATGGATTTTATTCATAGCTTTAAGACATGGTTACTACATACTAATGATCATGAAGTAAAGACACAAAACATAAATGAACACAACATAAAAACCGAAAAGTAGAAAGAAATAAGAAAAAGGAATGAATCCACCTTAGTGAGGATGGCGCCTTCTTGAAGGTCCAATGGTGCTTTTTGAGCTCCTTTATGTCTCTTCCTTGCTTCTATTGCATGATTCCTAGTAATTTTGGTGTTCCTATCCTTAGTTGCTCCCAATAATTGTGTGGAGGACAATTTATCCCCTGAGGTATCTCAGAGATCTCTTGATTTGCAGTCAAATGTTCTACCACTGAGCTATAAACCCTTTACATGAGTCTTTCCATCTCCCATGACTCAGAGGTGGAAGCTTTTGTCTTCCTTTTTTTCTCTTCTTCTTTTTTTTTTGAGGTTTCTCTGGTCTTAGGTGCCATCAATGGTTATGGAAAAACAAAAAGCTATGCTTTTACCACACCAAACTTAGAAAATTGCTCGCCCTCGAGCAAGAAAAGAAAGAAAAGATGAAAGAAAATTGCTCGCCCTCGAGCAAGAGAAGAAAGAAAAGATGAAGAATAAGAAGAAGATATGGAGGAGATTGAGGGATGTGTGTATTCGGCTATATGGGGGGGATTGGGTGGGAAAGAGAATTTGAATTTTAAAGGTAGGTGGGGGGTATGAGGAAGAGTGGATAGATGTAGGTGGTGAATGAAAACAGAAGGGATGACCATGAATGGAGAGAGAGAGGGTGAGGTAGGTGGGGATCCTGTGAGGTCCACAGATCCTGAGGTGTCAAGGAATTCCATCCCTGCACGAAATAGGCATGTAAAATGCCTTTGCACACCATTTTGGCGTTTAAACGCCGAGTGGTGTACATTCTGGGCGTTCAACGCCCATATGTAACATGTTTCTGGCGTTGAACGCCAGTTTCATGCTTGTCACTGGCGTTCAGCGCCAGCTTTTCCTCTAGGCACATTCTTGGCGTTCAAACACCAGAATGTTGCTTGTTTACCTGGCGTTCAAACGCCAGAATGTTGCTTGTTTCTGGCGTTCAGCGCCAGATTCATGCTCTGTTTTGGTGTTGAACGCCAGCCAGATGCTCCTTACTGGCGTTGAACGCCAGTCTGTGCTTCCTCCAGGGTGTGATTTTTTTCTTCTGCTGTTTTTGATTCTATTTTTAATTTTATTATTTTTTCGTGACTCCTCATGATCATGTACCTAATAAAACACAAAATAACAATAAAATAAAATTAAATAAAAATTAGATAAATAAAATTGGGTTGCCTCCCAACAAGCGCTTCTTTAATGTCAATAGCTTGACAGTGGGCTCTCATGGAGCCACAAAGGTGATCAGGTCAATGTTGTATAGTCCCAACACCAAACTTAGAGTTTGGATATGGGGTCTTAACACCAAAATTAGAGTTTGATTGTGGCCTCCCAACACCAAACTTAGAGTTTGACTGTGGGGGCTCTTCTTGACTCTGAACTGAGAGAAGCTCTTCATGCTTACTCTCTTTTGTCACAGAGGGATGGCCATGTGCCTTAAACACAAGGTAGTCCCCATTCAATTGAAGGACTAATTCACCTCTGTTGACATCTATCACAGCTCCTGCTGTGGCTAGGAAAGGTCTTCCAAGGATGATGCATTCATCCTCTTCCTTCCTAGTGTCTAAGATTATGAAATCAGCAGGGATGTAAAGGCCTTCAATCTTTACTAACACGTCCTCCACTATTCCATAAGCTTGTCTCAATGACTTGTCTGCCAATTGTAATGAGAACAAGGCAGGTTGTACCTCAATGATCCCCAGCTTCTCCATTACAGAGAGTGGCATAAGATTTATCCCTGACCCTAGATCACATAGAGCTTTTTCAAAGGTCATGGGGCCTATGGTACAAGGTATTATAAACTTGCCAGGATCTTGTTTCTTTTGAGGTAGAGTTTGCTGAATCCAGATATCTAGCTCATTAATGAGCAAGGGAGGTTCACTTTCCCAAGTCTCATTACCAAACAACTTGGCATTCAGCTTCATGATAGCTCCTAAATATTGAGCAACTTGCTCTCCAGTCACATCTTCATCCTCTTCAGAGGAAGAATAGTCTTCAGAGCTCATGAATGGCAGAAGGAGATTTAATGGAATCTCTATGGTCTCTATAGGAGCCTCAGATTCCTTTGGATCCTTAATAGGAAATTCCTTCTTGCTTGAGGGACGTCCCAGGAGGTCTTCCTCACTAGGATTTTCGTCCTCCTCCTCTCTTGTGCATTCGGCCATATTGATCACATCAATGGCCTTGCACTCTCCTTTTGGATTTTCTTCTGTATTGCTTGGGAGAATACTGGGAGGAGTTTCAATGGCTTTCTTACTCAGCTGGCCCACTTGTGCCTCCAGATTTCTGATGGAGGATCTTGTTTCACTCATGAAACTGAAAGTGGCTTTTGACAGATCAGAGACTAGATTGGCTAAATTAGAAGCGTTTTGTTCAGAATTCTCTGTCTGTTGCTGAGAAGATGATGGAAAAGGCTTGCTATTGCTTAGCCTGTTGCGTCCACCATTGTTAAAGCCTTGTTGAGGCTTTTGGTGATCCTTCCATGAGAAATTTGGATGATTTCTCCATGATGAGTTATAGGTATTTCCATAAGGTTCACCCATGTAATTAACCTCTGCCATTGCAGGGTTTTCAGGATCATAAGCTTCTTCAGAAGCTGCCTCTTTAGTACTGTTGGATG
>NC_029776.3:26213311-26215542 GCF_000817695.3 Arachis duranensis
TGCTCATATGAAAGAGAAGAAAACAAGAAAAGAAAGAGGAATCCTCTATGTCACAGTATAGAGATTCCTTTATGTTAGTAGAAAAAGAAAGGGGAGAAGAATGAAGAAGAGTGGGTTCGGATATTTAGGTGAAGAGAGGTGAAGAGAAGTGTTAGTAATTAAATAATTAAATAGAATAAGAGAGAAGAGATAGAAAATTCGAAAATAATTTTAAAAAAAGGGTTAGTAATTTTCGAAAATTAAGGATGGATTAAAATTAAAATTAAAATTTGAAACAATTAGTTAATTAAAAAGAATTTTTGAAAAAGGGGTGAGATATTTTCGAAAATTAGAGAGGAAAGAGTAGTTAGGTGATTTTGAAAAAGATAAGAAACAAACAAAAAGTCAAATAGTTAGTTGAAAAAGATATTAAAATCAAATTTGAAAAGATAAGAAGATAAGAGGTTAGATAAGATATTTTGAAATCAAATTTTGAAAAAGATAAAAATTTTGAAAAAGATAAGATAAAAGATGAAAATATTTAATTTTCAAATTTAAAATTACTTACTTCACTAACAAGAAACTTCAAGATAAGATTCTAGAACTTAAAGATTGAACCTTTCTTAACAAGAAAGTAACAAACTTCAAATTTTTTGAATCAATCACATTAATTGTTAGTGTAATTTTGAAAATATGATATAAAGATAAGAAAAAGATTTTGAAAATAATTTAAAAAAGATTTTTGAAAATTTTCGAAAAAAAAAAGATAAAATTGAAAAGATATGATTTTTGAAAAAGATTTTAAAAAGATAAGATTTTTTATAAAGATAAGAGAAAGATTTTGAAAAAGAATTTTTTGAAATTTTCGAAATAGAAAAAAAATGAAAAAGATATAATTTTTGAAAATTTTTGACCAGGTCAACCCAAAATTTTGAAAATTTGGAGGGAAATAAGGAAAAGATATTTTTTTTATTTTTGAAATTTTAAAGATGAGAGAGAAAAACATAAAAATGAACCAAAATATGAAAATTTTGGATCAAACACTTAATGCATGCAAGAACACTATGAATGTCAAGATGAACACCAAGAACACTTTGAAGATCATGATGAACATCAAGAACATAATTTTGAAAAATTTTTGATGCAAAGAAAACATGCAAGACACCAAACTTAGAGATCTTTAATGCATGGACTCTAACAAACAAAAAATGCATATGAAAAACAAGAAAATAAACCAAACAAGAAAACATCAAGATCAAACAAGAGGACTTACCAAGAACAACTTGAAGATCATGAAGAACACTATGAATGCATGAATTTTTCGAAAAAAATGCAAGAAAAATTTTTAAAGCATGCAATTGACACCAAACTTAAAAATTGACTCAAGACTCAAATAAGAACACAAAATATTTTTTGTTTTTATGATTTTATGAATTTTTTTTGGATTTTTATTAATTTTTTCGAAAATAAAGTTTGAAAAAAAACGAAAAATAAAAGAAAAATTTTGAAAAAAAGATTTTTGAAAAGAAAATTACCTAATCTAAGCAACAAGATGAACCGTCAGTTGTCCATACTCGAACAATCCCCGGCAACGGCGCCAAAAACTTGGTGGACGAAATTGTGATCAACAATAATGGCTCTTTGGCATGTGCATAAAAATATTAACTCAGCACTTTTTTTTCACAATCTCATTCAACTAACCAGCAAGTGTACTGGGTCGTCCAAGTAATAAATCTTACGTGAGTAAGGGTCAATCCCACAGAGATTGTTGGTATGAAGCAAGCTATGGTCACCTTGTAAATCTCAATCAGGCAGATTAAATGGTTTATGATAAGTTCGAAAATAAATAATAAACAGAAAATAAAATAGGATAGAAATACTTATGTAAATCAATAGTGGGAATTTCAGATAGGCGTATGGAGATGCTGTGCTCCTCTTGAATTTCTACTTTCTTATTACATTCATCTAATCTTTCTTACTCCTTTCCATGGCAAGCTGTATGTAGGGCATCACCGTCGTCAATGGCTACTTTTCATCCTCTCGGGAAAATGGTCCTATGCGCTGTCACTACATGGCTAATCGTCTGGAGGCATCACCCTTGACAATGGCTACATCCCATCCTCTCAGTGAAAATGGTCCAAATGCTCTGTCACAGCACAGCTAATCATCTGTCGGTTCTCAATCAGGATGGAATAGAATCCCTTGATTCTTTTGCGTCTGTCACTAACGCCCAGCCTTCAAGAGTTTGAAGC
>NC_029776.3:26215721-26216142 GCF_000817695.3 Arachis duranensis
TAAGGTAGAACGGAAGTGGTTGTCAATCACGCGCGTTCATAGGTGAGAATGATGATGAGTGTCACGGATCATCACATTCATCAAGTTGAAGTGCAAAGTATATCTTGGAATAAGAATAAAAGAGAATTGAATAGAAAATAATAGTAATTGTATTGAAACTTGAGGTACAGTAGAACTCCACACCCTTAATCTATGGTGTGTAGAAACTCCACCGTTGAAAATACATAAGTGAAAGGTTCAGGCATGGCCGAATGGCCAGCCCCCTAAAACGTGATCAATAGCCTCTTAAGATGAAGAATAAAACAAAACTGAGACCAAAGATGAAACGTGGTCAAAAGACGACTAATACCCTAGTAAAAAGTCTTATTTATACTAAACTAGCTACTAGGGTTTACATGAGTAAGTAATTGATGCATAAATC
>NC_029776.3:26216253-26217802 GCF_000817695.3 Arachis duranensis
TCAATTTCCGAATAAAGTATGAACTATTATATATTGCTGGAAAGCTCTGGATGTCTACTTTCCAACGCCGTTGAGAGCGCGCCAATTGAAGTTCTGTAGCTCCAGAAAATCCATTTCGAGTGTAGGGAGGTCAGATTCCAACAACATCAGCAGTCCTTTTGTCAGCCTTTTTCAGAATTTTGCTCAAGTCCCTCAATTTCAGCCAGAAATTACCTGAAATCACAGAAAAACACACAAACTCATAGTAAAGTCCAGAAATGTGAATTTAACATAAAAACAAATGAAAACATCCCTAAAAGTAGCTTGAACTTACTAAAAACTACCTAAAAACAATGCCAAAAAGCGTATAAATTATCCGCTCATCAACCTCTAAAATAAAATGAGTACATATAATAGCAGAAGAATTATAATATGCTAGGACCCTTGAAGAAAAGTGGAAACAAAATCACAAAATAAAAGTGCAACGCTCAAGGAACGGGTTAACCTGCGTGCTAAGGAAACCATAACTATTAAACATAAGATAACAGAAGTAGGAATAGAGTGCCAAAGATACAAAATAACAAGCTCCTAACTCAGCCTGCGAAGTCAAGACTGGCCGGAGAATATTTACATATATATACATACATATCCAAAACCCAAAAGTACACCTGTAACCACTCCTCTTCAAGAGTCCAGACGCCTAACGAGATGCCTCTCGACCTGCATCTGAAAAACAACAACATAGTATGGAATGAGAACCGGAGGTTCTCAGTATGGTAAAGGTGCCACACACATAATATATAAGGTCCTGGGAATGCCAGAGGCAATCCTAGAACGCCGACACTCAGATTATAGAGCTTAAAGTATTAAATAGAAGCCATAAAAGGTAGTTTTCTAAGGATATTTAAACCTAACTTAAATTAACCTTAAATCTAAATCCCATTCTGTCATTCCTCCTTACCTCCAACTCCATCATGCATTTTCACAGACAAGTAAACAAACAAAGGCAAGCACAAGAAGGTTACAAGTACTGCAGATAATAACTATACATTTAACATGGCAAGTACATTTAGGCACACCCAGTTAATACACAAGTAAGTAATTCAAGTAATATGCATATGATGCATGCCTGTCCTATGGCTGATGAGGCTCATCTGTCGGTTATCCAGCCAACCCGACAAGTCTGAATTGTACTTAGACTGTCCCCCGACGTGCATCCCCAAAAGTTTATGCATAGTTTTTTCTCAAATAATCAATAATACTCAATGGGGGTAACATTCCCGGGAATTTATATAGTGCCCGGTCACACACTTACGTCGTAGGGTCAACAGAGTATCGAGTTTTCAACCTGGTACACGTGGTGGCAAGCCACGGCACTTAATACAGGGAATCTCGTATCTCAGATTATTTAAATTCATAAGCCATATAAATAATTCAATTATAATTCATCAACATCCACATCATTCTCAATCGCATTTCATTCATCATCATACATCAATCATATTCAATCCTTATCCTTCATTATCACACCTCTCATTCCGTCCATCAATAGTTCCAATTCAAAACATAA
>NC_029776.3:26218020-26230536 GCF_000817695.3 Arachis duranensis
TCCAAATTAACATAACAACATTCACCATCCAAAATTAATAACTAATTATCCAATAAACTTCAACCAATTATATTCATCGACAAATTACTAAATATTAAACATACACCTGCATTCCAACTTATCCTATGGTCATCTAGCCTAAGTTTTCACAGAACATTATATATTAAATGCAAGAAACCTAAACCATACCTTAGCCGATTCCCAAGTGTTATTCCAAGAAAATTTTCCTAAAAGAACACAGCCCTCAAAACCTCAACTAATCCGCTTCCTCCAAGTTCCAGTATTCACAATTTCAAGCTCCAATTATTTATTTTCAACCTAATACACATTCATAACACATATATACCCAATTTAATACTCAAAGCTCAAATTTAATGAAATTAAAATAAAATTATCGTATCCTCACCTTACCCAAGCTTCACATAAGCATGAGTGAACGTTTTTCTCAAGCTAATTGAATCCTAAAATATCAAAAATCAAAGAAACTCAACCTTCCCATTCAAAAATCCGAAAATTGGGGAAAAAAAAGGCTGAGAGTGATTAAACAAGTTATCAGTGAAATTGTTCCGGTAGAAATGTAGAGCTCGATGCAGTGGACGCGTGGCCGCAAACAGTGCGACAATCGGAACTCGGACGGAGAAGTTACGGGAGTTGGAAAGTTACCGTAAGGGTTTGGGAGTATTTTCTTCTCCCTGTGGCTTTTCACGCTGCAGCTGGTGAAATGAAGAAGAAGGGGCTTTCGGGCTCATTTAAAGTGTGGGTCCGGTTGGACCGACAACCCGGTTCAGGCCTGGTTCAACCAATTTGGCCTGTTCGGTCTAATTTTGGACCTTTTTTTCGAAATTGGTGTCAAAATTCTCGTTTCGATGAGCTCTATCCTAATTTAATATAATATTCACATTTCTAATCCTCCTTATTAAAAACAAATTTATTAACTAATTATCTACTAATTTAACCGGGGTTTACACCAAAAATAGAAAAAAAAAAGATATAGAGGCTAGAAGACGAGAAGAACTATGGTGTACTACACCAGAATCTATAGAAACGAGGGATCAGAGGTACTTTCAGGAGTTGTTTTTAGTAGGAGATCTTCAAGACCCCTTCGATGTGCTGGGTGGTTTAAGGAGAAAAGTGCCAGCTGAGACTAACTGCAATATGACCAAACCTGTAACAGATGAAAAGATTAAAAACATTATTTTCTCTATTAATCTAGACGTTGTCCCGAGAGATAATGGCTTTATAGCCACATTTTTTTAATTCTATTAGGTTGTTATCAAGTCAAAAGTGTGCAAAATGGTGAAAAGCTTCTTTAGAAGTAACAAAATTCTCAAAAGCTTCAATCATACTCAAATTTGTCTCATTTCTAATATTTTAAATGTTGTGTCTATGAATCATATTATACCATTAGCTTGAGTGCAATTTTCTCTAAAATTATCTCTAAAATCTTAGTACACAGACTCCAGTCTCTCATGAATAGAGTCATTAGTGACAATCAGAGTGCTTAGATTTATTAGTGATAACATTATAGTAGCTCATAAGTGTATGCACTTTCTTAAATCTAAAATCTATTGTGATTATGATTTAGCTTTAAAGATTGACATGAGTAAAGCCTATGATATAGTGGAATAAAATTTTGTGTGGTTTGTTATAAAAAAGTTAGGTTTTTCTAATAAATGGATTAATTGGATAAAAAAATACGTGTCTACTATTTCTTACTCTGTTATTGTGGATGGTACTCCTGCTAATTTTTTTAAACTATATAGAGGACTTCATTAAAGAGATCTCCTCTCTCCTTATCTATTTCTACTATGTGTAGAAAGTCTTTCTTTTCTGCTCCACAAAAGAAAACAGAATAATCTATCTCAGGAACTTTGGTTGAAGAGTAGATGCTCCTCTATCAATCATTTACTATTTGCAGATGACTTACTTCTTTTATGGTGATCTCAGTAGACAGAGGATAAACTTTAATAAATTTTGTAGTATTTTTCAGTAAAAATACTCTTTAGCAGAGTAAACAAGACCTAACCAATGTATTAGATATCTCTAATGTGAGTACACAAAACAAATATCTAGGATTACTTTCTACAGTCATGAGATCAAAGACAGAGACCATTGCTTATGTTAAAGACAAAGTTGTAAAAAAGTTAAACCACTGCAAACGTTTTTTTTTGTCGGCTAGTGGGAAAAAAATACTGATAAAAGCTGTAGGGACAGTCATTCTAATCTATACACTAAGTTGCTTTAAGTTTTTGGAATTTCTAATTGATGAATTGCAAAAAAATGATGAAAAACTTCTAGTGGGGTCAAAGACAAAATCAATTGAAAGTTGCATTGAATTGGTTGAGATATTTTGAGCAGACCAAAAAATAAAGGAGACACGAGTTTTAAAGATCTAAAGGTCTTCAACCTAGCAATGTTAGCTAAATAAAACTACTAACCAACCATATTCGCTCTTCTCTAAGATATACAAAAATAAATACTTCAGGCTTACCTCATTCTCAAATGCTCAAGTAGAAAATAGATTATCTTGGGCCTAGAGAAGCCTCTTAGAAGGAAGGAAGGTGCTAGAAAAAATGTTAAATGGCGAGTGTCAAAACAGGAATCTGTGAAACTCAGAGATGACCCATGGTTAGGTTTGAGCCTCCCTTTCAGACTCCCGAATAAAGCTAGAAACCTTGATCTCCTCTGAATGAAACAACTTCTAGATGCATCTGGAAACTGGAACCTGCAATTGATTCAAGAATATTTTAGCTCAGAAATTACAATTCAAATCAATCAAACTCCAATAGATGAAATAGAAGACTCCCTCACCTGGACTATAAATAATTCGAAAAAATACGTTGTCAAATCATGATACTCCATAGCATATTAGTTCTTCTAACCCTCTAATTGACCTTCTTCCAGAAAGATTCAAGAAAAAAAAAATTTGAAAATCTATTTGAAGTTTAAAGTGCCAATTTAAAATTCGTGTTTTTGTTTGAAAACTACTTCATAATTGGCTAGCAATTAAAGAGAAACTCTATGAACGTCTTCTTCATGCGGATGAACAGTACTCCCGTTCTATTATTGCTCCGAAATCAGTCCTTCATGCAACAGTTTTTTTCTCTTAAATAATATGTGTTTGGGACGACTCACCTTTGAGCAGTTTGATCCTCAAAAACCTACAGCTTTACAGATGAAATGATTTTTATTTCACATGAAATGAATTATATTATAAAATATGAAACCCTATATATCTTCCATAATTTACATAAAAATGGGATTAGCCAACAAGAATGACCGAAGCAAGAAATAAAAATAATAAATAAATAAACAAAAACAAGAAACGCATTTAAAAAAGTTGGCACACATATATTCTGAACAATGATTGGCAAATGCAACAACCCACTGTGGAAGAAATTAGAACTGTGTGAAAATGTGATGAGTTCATCATCATTCATCAGTTAAATGTTCATCCAATCATGCATAGCCGCTGTATATATATTATATTACAAAAATATTTTGCGATCAAACTAATTTTATAATAAAGTATTTTCAATTTTTTTTCCTTCACACATGCACTTTTACATTTTCTCCCTTTTTTTCTCCAATTTTTTCTTCTGCATTTTTTCCTTTCGTTCTTTCTTTCTTTCATTTTATATTTTATGGTGTTTTATGAAAAAAGAAAAAACAGAAAAAAAAAGTGAAAAAGTGAAAAAAAAAAATATAAAGACAAAAATACAAAATTCTTTGCGCACAAATTTTTAAAAAGAAACACAATAATAAAATACATACATTTGGGCTTTTACAAATTCCTGTGTTTGACTTTACAAACTTTTGTGTTTTATATTGTTGAAATTTCTGTGTTTTTAAATTTCAATTTAGCTTATCTTTATGTGAGTCAATAATAAATACTTTTTTATGTATATGTATGTATATATTAGGTTTTGGTTTTATTTACAAACCCTAGACCTGGATCATAATCTATCATCAATATAATTAAGACATATATATATATAAAAGCAAATCATGAGTTAGATGGTGTAATTTGAAAAACAAACAATAGCAAAATCCTAATAGTATTTATATCTGTTTAACTAACATATATCAAACACGTATTAAAGTTATTAATTAACTTTTTTATAAAATTCATACAAAATTTAAATTTTAAACATGTTTATAATGAATTTACTAAAATAAAAAATTTGAAAACTTTTATTAACAATAATTTTAAAACCTGACCTAGCTAAATTCATTCAGTATTCATGTCATTTAATTTGGAGTGTCGGTTGCCCTTTCTTATATAAAGCATGTCATACTTTCTTGCCTTAAAGTTTACGGCATGGGTTATGCTGTCACCGAAAATTTGCTCCCCCTTATTGGCACAATAATGTCCTACAACTCTTAAATAGTGGACCAAATATATATGATGCGACCAAGATTGCTATTTTTAACCTTTTTGGGAGCCCACGTTATCAAGCAAAAATAAAAATTGTTCCTCTACAGACGAGCCTTCACGGATCGGATTGATTCAGATTTAAAGAGAAACGATGACGAAGAGCTGGTTCAGATGGCGTTTTATCCCTCTCCACCACTAAGGTCTAGAGTTTAAATTTTAGAAGATACATTTAAGGGGAAAAATGTGATAAATGTGTGAGAAGTATGTGGGTGTGTTGTGTACTTAGGATTGGGAGTTGTCCAATTCACTGATCACAAAAAAAAAGAAATGATAATGAAACCAATTAAATTGTTTTTGGTTTGGATGCGATATTGGTTTTAATTTTTTTTATACGTATTCGAATTAAATCAAACCGATTAAAAATAGATAGGAATGTTAACACCACCCGAATATGCGGATATCTACTATGCCTCTATCTGTTCGGAGCGAATTTTTATCAAGGTGAATTTTTCGACGGGACGAGAGTGAGATCGGGTTTAGGTAATACCTACCTCGATATATAAATAATATATATAATTCTAATATATAATATATGTAATATATGTAAAATAATTAGTAAAATGATTAATAATATTGTATTATATTTAAATTTTTACTTTAATTTATGTTATGTATGTGATTATGGTTATATAAATTTTGAAATTTAATTTTATTTATTGAATTTTAATAATTATAGGGACGGGGTGGGTACCCGCAGAGGCGAGTTAGAGTTCAACATTTTACCATCCGCGGGTAAGAGTACACTACTTCAAAAACGGAATATAGCGACAGACAATTAGCAGCTGTTTTGACAATGGTCGCTATTTGATGGTTTTCCAGCAATTTCAGTAGTGATCGCGAGAAGAGCCGCTATTTGATTTGGTTTTGCTACAAATTTTAAAAAAACGCTACTAACCTAATTTTTTTTGCGATATTTTAATTTCCCTTTCCCAAAAACACAACACTCAGCAGCTGCAACAAATAAAAAAAGAAAGAAAGAAATGTTAAGAGAAGAGAGGGAGAAACGGAGAAGGAGAGGAAAGGGAGGAAGGAGTCGGGCCGGCGCTGCTGAGTTCGCCGCCGTCGTCGCGTTGCCGTGCTGTCGAAAAGCCAGAATCGCAAGAGTAAGAACTGCGAAGAGAGAGGGAGGCCGCATCAGCTCACCGCGAAGCCAGCGCCGTCGTCATCCTCATCGTGGGTCTGCACCGTCGCGTCTTGCCACCGCCGCCACCACTAAGCTTGCCGTTCATCACCATTGAAGCGGAAGAGAGAGAGAGTGTTCGCGAAGAGAGGGAGAGCACGCACTCACGAAGGAGAAGAACGACGAAGAGTGAAGGAGAAGCAGAAGACGATGAACCCAGGGGAGAAGGAGGAGGTCCTTTCTTGCACCGTGTTGCTCTGCCGCTGCGGCTGCCGTCGATTGGGGTCAAGGCCGTCACCGTGGCACCCTGTTCCAGTCGCCATTAGGGTTTTTTGCTAATGCCATTGATAGCGCTGCCGCTGGGAGGAGCCGAACGGGGAGAGGAGATCGCCGTGAAACACACCGCCACCAGTTACAACCGTCGACGAAATTGGGACAAATTCACCGATAACTCTGCTTCTTCCTTTCTTGAATCTGTTCTGCTTCTATTTTGTTCCAATATTCTCCTAACTTTCTTTTTATGCACTTTGAAATTGGTTTTGCTAATTTTTTTTGTACCTAGTAATTGCTTTACTTCATCGATGGTATGTCTTGTTTGCTTTTCAAATTTAATTTTGTTGCCTGACTGACAATGACATGGGTATTGTACATTTTATTGATTTGTTATTTCTTTGGATATGTTATACTGGCACTTGATAAACTTGTTCTCCACCACGAGGGTGTTGAGATATTATACTCATTAAAACAAAGGTAGATTTCATTGCTTGCTTCCTCTAATTTGATGGTGTTTACCTATGTGGAGGTGTATCGTGTTTGCTTTTCAAATTTAATTTTGCCCGAGCTCCAAGTTGTAACAGTAATGAACATTATTGGTATGCTAGAGGTCTAAGGTATTTTATTAAATTTTTCATGACTGTGCTTGTAAGAGGATAATTTGATTTCAAACTGCAGTCAAGTAAGTGCAATCATGTAATTAGAATTAATGTGTCTTAGGATAACTTAGTTATTTTTATGATGGATATGAGAATATTAAGTAATGATTAGCCTTTGCATCTGATGTGAATGGTCCCAATTGAACCTTCTTTACAAGTCTCGTTCTTTCTAATTGATAAATGTTGTTTTCCTCTTGGGAAGTTCATTATGACGAGTATTTAGAGTCAATGTGATCTCAAACTCTGTTTGTTAATGTTGGTTAAGCTTCTATTTTGTAATCTTAGTTGCTCTATTCTTGAAAAATCTGCACTGAGCATGTACAATGGATGATTTGCAGGAGAGATTGAAGAAAGAGAAGGAGAAGAAAGAACACAAAAAGAAAGAAATCCCATCTTTACACTATTATAAAGGTTCTTTGTTAACTTATTGTTTGTCCTTATTCTTTGAAGAAAAAATTATTGTGGTCCAGGATTTTGGAGGAGGTAAGAAAACTAGTGTACTTACTGATTCTTGTGTTTTATTATTTGACATATGTTGAGCATTTTCACTTATTTATTGAATTGCAAGTTATGATTGTCTGACCTATTCAGATTATTCTTGCTAAGATTTAATATTTCAAATAGAAATGTATACATGGGTTAGTAGAAGTCTAATAAAATCAACATGTGTTACATTAATAAGGATGATTAGTTTCTTTTTCCTTGTCTCTCTAAGGAAAGGAGCTGAATTAGATCTTGAAGGGACAAGTACCAAACCACTTTGCTTCATTCTCTGAGTGCGTTCATTGGTATGCTTTAATTATTTCTTCTTATTTTGTGTGTGTGATGTGCTTGGCGTTAAATGATATTTGGGCTAAAGGATCAAATAACCGTTTTTTCCCAGTTATATCAGTGCTGAGAAAATATTTTGTGGTGATGAGGTTCTCATCATTGATAATGATAGTTTTTCTTGGATTTGTGAACTGTTGTTTTAATATAACCTAGTATTATAGCTATATTGAAAGGTGGAGGGCTATGGCAGTCAGTTGTCTGTATTAGCAGTACAGATGTATTAGACAGCTAGCTATAAAATGTGATGAATTCCTGCAAGTTAAGTTTAATCGAAAATTACTTATTGGAAGTTTTCACAGGTATTGAAATTGCTTATAGTTAATTTCGTGCTGAGCATACTTAATTATATTGTATTGTATTGCATTACATTTTATTTTAATTGTGCTGATTGAAGTCTATGTTTGTTCTTTCCATGTTCCAATTTGGATGAAATGAATTGGGTAACTCTTTTTAAACAATTTTCTTTTTAGTTTCATTTTGAGATAGTGAATGTACTTCACTACAGATAGAAATTAAGCTTAATTTTATTGTTGAGGTTTTCGAATTGAGAGATCTTTGGATACTATATATCTGCTACATGGTTCTAAAACCATGGTTGCATTGCTGGTACTCATGGATGTAGTGTAATTTGGCTAAATTTTATGAGGTCTGGATTCTAGTATTCTTGCTATGGCCCATTTATAACTGAGATTGGTTTACTCAGTTAATGTGTATGTTCATTCAATAGGTCACAGCCAATCCATGGGATTTTTCTAGGGTGCCAGGAAGATCATTAGGAGGATCGGCAGCTGTAATTTCTGCCAGGCAGTGTGTGGTATCACTGGGAAGTGATACTGGTGAAAGCGTGAGACAACCAGCATCTTTTTATGGTGTTGTAGGTTTGAAGCCAACTTATGGCGTATGCGTCTTCACTTGATACTATTGGTTGCTTTAGTTCATCAGTCGCTGATGCTGGGATTCTCCTTCATGCAATTGCTGGTCATGATAGATTTGATGCTACCTCAAGCAATCAAGTAAGAGTTCTTTTATATTTGGTATAATTGTTATATCCCATCTAATCTGCTGTTGTTAGCTGAAGTTGTCAAAGGTATTGGCATAATTTGTCTATAAGATGAATCATTGCAAGTGTTTATTTATGTATATCTTGTTATTAAATCGTTTAACGGTCACTTTTTTATTCTTGTGTTGATATATGCCTTTAAATTTACCATTGCTGATATATTTTCTGTAATCTATGAAATGCAGGAACTTAACTCTAGTAAACAGAGGGTGAGTCTTGAAAATCATTGATACACATAACAGCTACTGTTTTTATTTTCTCTGTTACGATTTATTGATTGAGAGTTGAATTTATTTTCATCTAGCTAAGGGAACTTCAGCTTGAACAAGGAGACAAAAATGGCATTCTAAAAGCTATGAAATTAGAATTGACGGTTAGTTTAGCTCATAGTCATTGTCCTAGTTGATGAATTGGCAAGTGAGAAAGTACAAAATGTTTAATTATATTTTTTACTGTCAAATATTTCTATGCTAGGCAAAAGAGAAAACATAAAAGTTGCATGAAAGTATTGAAAATGAGGTAAAGTAAAAAAATCTCTCGTTGGCTTCTTCTGTTGATTTATCTGTTCTTTTAGCTCACTATGACTTTTTCCCTTTTCATAACTACTTTTAGGTTGCAACAGCTCAGAGTAAAACATTTAATTTGGCTATGTTCTCATTTGATTTAATCAATTACTTATTTATATTGTTTCATGCAGCTTTAGGACCAACTAACTCTGAACAAGTTAATGCCAAAAAAAATATCGAAAAGAAAAGGTATATACTACTTTATAAAGTTAGATCACCTTGCTTTTGACCAGAAATTTATCTTTAACTTATTATGATATTACTGAATCCAGAGGATCAGAGTTTTTGAGTGTTCAGATGGTCTTTTATGTAAACTTATATTTCAAGTAATTAGTATTAGTCTTGTCTAACTCTGCTGTGATGTATGGTAGTACTTGAAATATGTTCATTGCTTATATATAGTTTAAATGTAGCCATCATCAATTAATCATCATAGTATTATCTATATAATTTGGATTTGCTAGTGCCTACTCTTTTTTCAATTAGTGTTACACTTCGTGTATTGTATTATCAAGAATCCTTTGATCTCTTCTGATAATTGTAATAAAAATCAGTTGAACCTGCCTCTAATTTCCTCTGCCAATTGTTTGATAGATCCCTGATGGTTGCTCGTTCATGGAATAGAAACTGGCTTGAGGACATCTTAAAAGAACTTCCATCAAAGAACTTAGAAGTTTTTCCTTTACCATATCTCTCTCTTCCACTTAAGAGCATTGTAAAAATGATTAGGTATATGTTCATAGAACTATCCTAACTAAACTTAGGAGATTTAACCAATACATACATTTTTATTTTACATGTACATTTCTCAGAGCAAACATTAGTCTTGAGAATACTGCAGAAGTTTACCATTGAAATTTATCCACTTGATTGTGTTAAGCTACTTATCTATGCCTCAAACTTTGTATATTCTATGGTTTACCAATACTAATATACCTTTCTTTGGTGTTTATGCATAATAAAGAATGTGGATGGAAGACAAATGAATTAGCACCATGTCTAGATCCATGTGCGGTTTGTCTAGAAAAGAAACGTATGGTTGCTGTAGAAGGTATTCTCCTCTTATATTGAATGACAAATAAAACGTTATTCTGTAAACAAAATAGATTATAGTAAAGAAGAATGGTCTAAATTATTGTAAATAGTCAGTTTTTTTATAAGCCTATGTATGAAATTGTGGCGGTTCAAAACCGTCGCATTTTTTAAAAAATCCTACATAGATTTGCAGCGGTTTTAAAACCGCCGCAATTTTTTTTTAAAATCCACTGACCAAATAGCGGCGGTTTTGAAACCGCCGCAAAATCAATTATCTAACTTGCAGCGGTTCTGCCAGCGGTTCGTTGGAACCGCCGCAAAATCAAATCTCCACCCCTAATAGGCGACGCTTGTGGAACCGCTGAAATTTTGTTTCGCTGCGGTTTAAAACCGCCGCAAATCCCTAAATAAATCGCCGCTACTCAGCGTGTCTCTTGTAGTGGTAAGACGGGTTCTATGCAGGTTATTGTAGGGTGGGGCGGGGTCGAGTAGAGCAAAAACCCGCCTCATTGCCACCCCTAAAATCAAATTAGTTTGACTCGAGTAATTGGGTATCCGATGAAATAAGAATTCAGGAAAAAAATTAAAAAAATGAGAATTTTATTTTAAAATTTCTATAAATATAATTAAACATATAAAATCAATAAAATAGTTAATAATATTCTAACAATAGCAAAATACCCATTAAAATTCACAATTATAGCTAAATACTTCTCATTATCATAATCGAAAGTCTAAACAAATTAAAATTCAAATTAGGGGTATCCAAAAAGAAAACACAATAAAATCCGAACATATTAATACCAAACACGTCAAATTTCAAATACGTTAAAAACTAAAAACAAAAGTACAATAAAAATAATTCTTTAAAGTCTTCACTCCTTAATCCTTCATTCCATCAACCAAACATGTTTAAGAGAGGAGTTGTAACATTAAAAAATCAGCATCTAATTAGCCAATATCAATAAAAGAAATTAATTAATTGAAAGTAATTTAGTAAACAAATAATTAGTAAAAAAATGTTAACCTTAAATTGTTGTAAACAATATTAACTCCAACGATTTTATTAGATATTGATGAAGCTGAAAACTCTACAATAACAATAATTAAATTATGGTTAGAGACTCAACAATAACAACAATTATATAATGATTTAAAAAATATAAATTAAAAATAGTTACCTAATTCAAGTTTTTTTGTCTTCAAATTTTTTCTTTAAATCATGCATCTTCTCTTGAGTCCCCAATTAATTTTGTGTGCAAATTAGAGACTCAACAGTAGAAAGATTCAAAGAGTTTCTAAATAGGTCAAGCACACGATCACTAGTATTAAATGCTGACTCAGAAGACACGGTAATGATAGGAATAGCCAATAAATCTATAGCCATGTGAAAAAGAGCATAATACTTCATTGATTTTAACTTTCAGTAACGCAAAATTTCAGGATCGGGAATGTTTGTAATACCCGGTCTAACCGAAATTAATTAAATAATGAGTTAAGTAGGAGAAAATATAGTTGGAATATTTGGCAATTGGAATTTGATGATTTAAATATGATTTTTGGATTCAGTGAATTTTTCCGAGTCAGAAGACATAGTTTTCTGCGTAAAAGCGCGCAGTGGAATTTTGACCGGCAGTACCGGCTGAGACCTGTCTGGTACTGCAGCTGAGAATATTGATTATGAGTAAATAAGATTAAGAAATGAGGAATTATAATTAGAGGAGGTAGAAATATTTGAAGTGCGATTTAGAGCGCTAATCTTAAAGGTTTTGGTCCAAAATTGGGCCAACGGACAAAAATAAGTGAACTGGGTCTAAGTGGGCCCAAGATCCAACATATATAAACATTAGTTATGAGCATTTCAGCTCATTTTGCCCTAAAGAAGGGGTGTTGGGCGCTGAAATTGGGAGAGATAAGAGAAGAGAGAAAACCTAACTCTCTTTGATCTTCAAACCACCATAACTTGAGCTACGGAGCTCCGATTGACGAGCCGTTTGCGGCCACGCGTTCGCTCTTCTTATCCTCTACAATTCTATCTAAGTTTTGTGGTGAGTATTCTATTCATCTCTGCCCAGTTTCCGAAATTCCCCACTGTTACACTTTTTGGGTAGTTAGTGTTGAAATCTTGTGGATTTTGGGTGTTTAGGGATACTCCAACATGGATTCTAAGTGGGTTCTATCCCTACTTCATATGGGCTGAGGTAAGAAGTGGTCAAACCCTTGTGATTTATCATCTTTATGAGCCCTAGGTTGATGTATGTATGTAATATTGGTTATGTTAGTGCATTTGATGGTTTTGGTGCACGATTGGGAGATTGGTTTTGCTTGAGGAGCTTTGGTGAGACTTAGGGCTAAGGTTGGTAGAGACTTCCAAAGAAGAGGCTCAATTGATTTGGCTACAAGAGGTACGGTTTAAGTTTCATTTAAGTACCGTGTGGTGTGATGAGAATTCCTAGGCTAGATGCCCCTAGGATTAAGTTTGGATTGTGTAAATGGTTGATGCTAATATGCATAGTTGGTATGTAATGTGAATT
>NC_029776.3:26230629-26231976 GCF_000817695.3 Arachis duranensis
GATATATTATGTGGTCATATATGTGATTATGATTATTGATGCCTTGATGGTATGATGATGCATAAGAGGTATGTATGTTGTGGTATATACTTGAGAAATGATTAAGGTTGATTTGTGGGTGAAATCATGTGACAGTGAGTATAATATTGATTATGTGTAATGATGATTGATTGAAAATAGTATTGTTGGAAATTGGGATGAGGAAAGATGTATGACATGTTAATGTGTTTGTAATTTAGCCATTTGTTTGAGATGGGTAAAAATGGTTATATGGCGGTTTTGTGCATCGTGGTAAAGTGTTAATGTATGAGTTGAGGAGGCTTGATGTTGATTTTGGTATATTTTGATTGATTTCAAAAAGGGTTGAAACTAGCATGTTTTGGTTGATTTTGAAAAGGGTTGAAAATGGCTTGTTTTGAAAAGGGCACTTTGTGGTTTTGTATGAAAAATATGGTTTTTGGGCATACTTTGACGGGACTTAACTTGGACTACAGATCTCTATTTTGTGCCAAATCTGTTTAGAAATGAAATTGGATCCGAGATGTCCATGTCGTTCGAAGAACGGGTGAAAAACGATTTAAAATGAGAGAGTTATGTCCGTCGGAAGATTGGGGGTTGAATCTGTAAATTCTGCAGCTTTTAACTTAGAAATTTTTTGGCAGAATGACCCTCCACGCGTAGGCGCACTTGGCGCGTACGCGTCGTTCTTCGAGAAGGCACCGTCCACGCATGCGCGTGGTGTGCGCGTGCGCGTCGATGCGCTGCACCCATTGCCCAGCCATTTTCCCGAGAGTTGTGCCAAAGTTGTGCCAGTCTTGTGCCTGGGGCGCAAGTGTACCCACGCGTACGCGTGGCTGACGCGTACGCGTCGTCTGGCTATGTTTCAATCCGCGCATCCGCGTGTATGACGCATACGCGTCGATGAGTTTTGTGGCCATCCACGCGTGCGCGTGGAGTACGCGTGCGCGTGGCCCTGCTTTCATGCTAAAGTTAATTTTTGAGTTTTAAAAGCCAAATCTCATACTTCTAAGCCTCCGATCCCACCCCTTATGTATTAAATCATTATGATATGCCTACAATGAGAAAGGAGCTAGGGGATGTGGTAACTTGCGAGTGAAGCAAGGGGAAAAGTTATGATCAATGATGATCAACGATGATTATATGAGATATGGAGGATGACGGTGGGAGTACCGTGTATGCCATGAGCCGAAGGGCTATATTTATTGATAAATGGCTGGTTCTTGATTGGACCATGAGCCGGATGGCTGAGTTATTGCCAGGTCACGGCAAAGCCATTAATGATTATGGCTGAGAATAATTGCATATATGATTAATGAATGAATGTGT
>NC_029776.3:26232704-26236818 GCF_000817695.3 Arachis duranensis
CCAAATCACTTACTTAAAATGCAAGAAAGTGCATAAAACCTAATGAAAACAAAGAAAAAGACTAGTGAAACTAGGCTAAGATGACTTGTCATCAAGATGAATTGATGATGCAATTGCATGATGATGATGATCATCGAATGAGATAATTTGAGACCCCTGGGTAGACGCAGTGATGTGATTTCACTAGCTCCAGGCGAGGGTATGATGTATTGATATAGAGTTGCTGAGACAGAACAACTGGTGATGGTTTTGCTTATGATTCTGAGTCTGATTCGTGTAAGAATCAGCGAGTTGGAAAACGTTTGTAACATGAACTAGATTTAGTATCCCCTTACGACAGATGCCTATTCATGGATTAGTGAGAATCTAGGCTGGATACTTGGAGAAAAAGAGTTTAGGATGCTTAGTGAGTTTTTATTGCAGTGCATTGTATTTATTTGGCACTTTTACCGTACTGGGAACCCATGGGCCCGGGGTTCTCATTCCGTATATATCTCTTGTTTTTCAGATACAGGTTCAGGTGCTCAGAAGTGAGCTGCGGTTCGTCTGAGAAAACGGCGAAGATATTTATTTTCTCTACTTTGTGTTTTCCGTAGAATCTCTCCACCTTTGTCTTGAAAAGATTATATTATGTTTTGAACTCTTTTGGAACTTGCCTATAGAGGCTCTTATGTTTCCTTTGGGAGAGATTAGGATGTACTGTTGTCAACTACTTTCATACTGTACCCTAGCCGGCCTAAACTTCACGGGTCGCGACTAGTGGCTATTACTTATGTTATATATATCTATCTGTTATCTATCTCTTAATCTCATTTATGCCTTGTCCATATATCGCTTTCGGCTTCACGTTTTATCTTTTCGTTGTCGAATCGTGAGTGATACGTCTTCGCGATTTTATTTCTACTCTTTTCAGGCTTCTCGATTAATACTCCTTTCGGAATTACCTATATTAATATATTAAAAATCCACCTGAGAGTCGTACCACCGTAATATCATTGACTTATGACTCGAGCATAAGGATTTGAATATTAGGGTGTTACAATGTTATCCTCCACAAAATCTTTCATGTATCTTTCCAACTCATTCCTTTTGACCTCACCTTACTTTTTTTAAAATCTAAACTCATTCTCGTAGCCATTTTTCTCTTCATTTGCATTTTTACCATCAAAGGCACGATCATGAGAGGTAATGTTAAAATTGAAACTGCAAGAAGAACTATCATCGAGATATATGATAGAGTAATACACAAACAGCTTATGAATGTTGTTCTTCAACTTTCTTAATATATTTTATACTTGATTCAACTCATATATCCAATTATGACAAAATTCAACATATTCATAATTATAACGAAAATCAAGAAAAATAGCCAAAAAAAGAAAATAATTTATGCCATCACCCTCTCAATATTTGTTTACTTTCACTTTCATTTGTGTATTCATTTTCTACAACCCAACATTATTACTCTTTTTTCAGCTATTTAAAGTTTTTTTAATGTCACAAATTTATTGAAAAAATTATTACATTTAACATTCAAAGAACTAGAAAAAGAACGAATAGCATTATAAAATATTTTTAAAATCTTCACAAACACACGTGCCATTTTTCAATCATTAGCATCAGGAGATCTTCTTTCAGACTCAAGCATCAACAAATAGAAGGAGTCTTAATAACTAAACCGACTAAAAGCTGATTCAAACTTTTCAGCAGCATCTAGCATCAAATAAGTGGAGTTTCACTTAGTAGGCACATCTAACACTACCATAGCCTTACAAGTTATATTTGCCTCTTGAACACACCTCTTAAAAGTTTGCATCTTGACATGAGATGACCTAACAAACTTCAATGCAGTTCTTATTTTTCTTATTGAACTATCAATTTTCTTTATACCATCACCGACAATTAGATTTAAAATATGAGCACAACATCTCATATGCATGAAATCCCCTCTTAACAATATTGACCCATTTTAATCACTGATGTCTCTAAGTGAATATGCAAGTGCAACACCATTAGCACTAGCATTGTCAACAGTTACACAACATATCTTTCTAATACCCCACTCTTGCAAGCATTGTTCTAAGGCTCTTCTTATGGTCTCACCCTTATGATCATATACATATAGTTTATATTCTGAATTGGGGTCCAAGTATCGGTAGTAAGAAAAATCATTTGGTGATTTTTAGATAACATCTTTCTCAACTTCTCTTTCTCATATCTAAATAAAGTCATACAATCTCTTGCTATTGTGATATGTTAGAGAATCTTAAACCTAGGTTGTGCTTCACCCATAAACTCTCTAAAACCTTGAACCTCAACAAATTTAAAAGAAAGTTCATCAACAATTATCAACTTTGTAAGGGTAAGACAAGTTTGCTCTTGATTAAAATCAATAAGTTTCATATTAACAACATTAGGGTCATTCTCAAATTAGCTCCCAAGTGCAATGGTTTTTTGTCCCTTTACAACTTGCTTATGAGGATTTTTAATGCAAATTCTCAAATATTTATACAAGTTTGTGGTACCATGACTAGAATTATTGCATGCATAATTTTTTTTTACAATAGTTACAACTATGTTCATTAGGAAAACTTTTAGAAAAATGATCACAAATACTGCTAGGTGCCATACTGGGTATGTGTTTTACCTCGTTTGGAGGTTCATCAGCAACTCCAGTAGCTTAAGTCTGAGCTTGTGTTTGTGCATTAGATTTTGATGGAGGATTTAAGGCAAGTAGCAATGAGGGAGTTGGACTTTGTTATGTTCTACCAAAAATACTATCGTAAAATGACAAAGGGAGTGACTGCACTTAGAGAAGACATCCTTCGAAAAATAGTATCACTAAAAAAGTTAGGTTTTTCCATTTTCAAGCTACAAAAATATAACAGAACATCAACCATTAAGAATTTTTACACAATTTACAATAACTCATAATTCAGAATTTCAACAAAAAAAATTAACAGAGAGTTGAAAGATCAATCTCAAATTCTTACAACAAACAATTTGAACAAAAAATTGAACAGAAAGAAAAATTAATAGAGAATATAAAAAAATTAACAACACTTACCCTAAAAAAATTAGATCCTTGCCTGACCGAAAAAGATTGGAAGAGACAATATTGTTGACGACTGGATGATGTTAATGACTACACGATGCACGCTGGAGACAATGATGTCACTACCTTGAGAGGGTGACACTGATGCACGCTCGACTAGACGACGCACGCTGCCACGCTAGAGAGGAGCCCGAGAGGATGCTGTTACTATAGTATGCTAGTGTTGTGAGTGAAATAACAATTTTGTTGCAGTCTGCCTTGAGTGAGTCAGTGACCACCTTGAGTGAGGAAGTGAGTTTTCCTTCAACCTTCAGCTACTGCCATAAGGGAGTGACTGCCGATTTGCTTTATTCGCCGTTAGTGGGGGTGAATAAGGATGTGAAGAGGCTTTGAGCTCTGCTAGGATTCTCTTATATATATTGAATTTTTTATTTAATAAAAAAGGCTTCGAGTTCATGGGTTGGTTCGGGTTTTACTCGCCCAGAACTATTATCCAAACCAATTTATGATCAGGTGTCATCGGGTCAGATCCGATTATACCCAATTACCCCTTGGTTTTATAACCAATTTAATCGGTTCGGTTCAAGTTCGGACAGATAATTGGGTTATCTGAACTCGGAAACACCCGTACCCGTACAAGTATGAATATATAATTATGAGACAACCCAACTCAGTGATCCCACTCATCCACCCCTACAAGTATGAATATATAATTACGGGAGAAACAAACTCGGTGATCCCACTCATCCACTTTAGAGTTGGCAGCAACATCCCTATCCACGAGTCGGGTTGAGTTGAGTGTAGAGCTGGTTGATCTGCAGGTTGAGGGTCAACCTACTCAACCCTACCGGACAAACCTGTAACATCCTACCACATAGAGCTTATGCTTAGGATGTAAATCAAAGGTGGCGAGGCACTACAAACTCTAAAAGTAAAAATACTTATATATATGATAAAAGTAATATAGCTAGGATCCTTAAAAGAAATGGTAGGATCAAAATAAAAGCGAAGGTACAACGCTCACGGTAAACGATAAGACGAAAAGCTTATACAGAAAAC
>NC_029776.3:26236825-26308682 GCF_000817695.3 Arachis duranensis
ATAACCCAAAAGTTACCAAAAGCTAAAACATAAAACTTGTTTCTCCAAGTCAACCTCTAGGAGGAACAAAATACAAATATAGACAGTATAAATAAAAGTACTAAGCCCAAAGAAGAGTTCTTCGCTTCCAGAAAGTCTCCAGACGATCAGCGAGGTACGCCCTGACCTGCATCTAAAAAATAGCAATATATGTACAAAATGAGAACCGGAAATTTTCAGCATGGTAAAGGTGCCTGCATAGTTAATATAAAAGGTCCTGAAAAAGCCAGAGGCGTTCCTAGAACTTTGACACTCAGATTTAAAGTTAAAGGAATAACTAAACCAAAAATTAGGTAATTGTTTAAGGTTCTCAAGTTCTGAATCAAATTCTAACTCAGCATTTCACTTTTGCCTCCTTCAACCCTCTAAATCACCGATGGAATAACCCTTGTTACACCTCCACCATATGAGGGATCTCTCAGTTGCATAGACATACAATACAGACAAGAAAAGCATAGGTAGAATGCAGTTACAACATATATAACATATAGAAAATAGGCATAGCTAATTAAATAGCCAAACCTAGGTAATGCAAACTCAAACAAAACAGACAAATACTTATGATGTATGCCCTTTCTACTGGGCATTAGCTCACATGTCGGTTATATTGACAGAACCCGACATATCTGATAGCTAACTCGAATATCGTCTCTCTGACATGCATCCACACTCTTAGGATATATTGTCCATCACACTCTTTTGATATAGTACCCACCACACTTATGGGATATAGAACCCGCGACATTTTCTGGGATAAAGTGTTTTCACACTCTTGGGATATAGTGCCCGCCACGCTTTTGGGCTATAGTGTCTGACACATTCATAGAATATAGCGTCCGATACATTTTCCAGTGTAAAATGCTCCCACACTCTTGGGATATAGTACCTGTCACACTCTTGGAATATAGTGTTTTGACACACTTTACAAATAAGGAAAAATGCTGCAATAAAAACAGAACAGAATACATAGTCACACTTTACAATCATAAGTCCTCATAATCACTTTCAATCATCACATAATCATTCACATTCTTCTCATCATAACACCACCTCTCAACATTCATGACTCAAACATATAATCCTCCTCATAGTCACAGTCACCATCTATCAGGGATATAGTGCCCAATACACTCTTAGGATATAGTGCTCATCACACTTTTCAGTCATAATTATTACCCTCCTAATCACCATCAATCACATCTCATCAAACTCATTTATCATTATCTCAAAATATCATAATCATTCACTTCATCATCTTTCTTCACTACCAAGTTACTCCCTTCTTAAATTTTATCCCTTTCTCTATGGTTAGAAACTAAATTTCGGACTTTAGAAGGTAACTATAGAGGTTTAGTTGTTAAAAAATTAGTTAAAATTATAAAAAATACACTTTTCTAAAAAATAGGGGTTCCGCATACGCATGCTCATACTCACGTACACATGGGCGTAAAATGCCAAAGTCGCGTACGTGAGCTCTGTCGTACGTGAGTTCACTGAACAGAAAGGAATCCTTGCGTACGCAGCCATGTTTTCGCGTATGCGAACATTGTTTTCTTCAAAAAGCTGTTAAGTTCTACAGAAATCACTTTTACATACCGAACTTTCAACGCGCATAACTCTTTCGTTAAAACTCATTTTTATTCCGTTTTTCAAACGGTATGTACTTCACGGACCCAATTTTCATTTGAAATAAGTTTGAAAAAATTTGAAGGGCTAGAAGCCATGTTATGGCCCGCCAAAGTTGGGTCAGAAATAAGTTTTTAACAAAATCACCAAACCTCTATTTTTACCAAATTCACAATTCTAAACCAAAGTTTTACCCCCAAGATACCACCAACTATATTTAAAGCAATTCCATACCCTTTTACTTCTTTCACAATATGCAACATACGTATTCATTCTACTCACTCAACTAAATTCACTATCTGCCTTCACCCTCATTAACATCATAATTATCATCATCATCTTATATTCTTCAAAATCACTTTCCAAATCATCAAAATCATATCTCAGCACCTACAAGCTAATGTTTCCTTCATTCACAATTTACATTCATAATTAACACCATTTCTCATCAACATCCACAAATATCATTACTTTATAATCATAAAATCATCACCATATACAATTCATATACCTCAACATACAAATTCATTTAACAATTTTCATATATGATCACTAAGCATCAACAATTCACATAGTTGAACTTATCATACGGTATCTAGCCTAAATTTTTACATAACATTAAACATTAACTATGAGAAACTAAACCATGCTTTGGCCTATTCCTCCCTAAACTCAAAACTCGGAACGTCAAGCTTCCAAGACACCAAATGAATTCCAACAAGCTCCAATTTGCCAATTCAACACCAAATTCAACACAACTCAATCTATTTCCATGAAATTCACTATATTAATAACTATGGTTTATATAATTGAATAACCACAAGGGTTTAGAGTTTCTTACCTTACTCGTTGATTAATTAGACAAAATTCAACAATTATCCACCGTTAGAGTACCCCTAAACTATCAAAATCACAAAATCTCTCAATACCAAAATCTAAATTTGTGGAAAATGGGAAAATAGAAAACAGGGCACACAATATCAAATTCCTTACCAAATTGTTGAGTGAGTTTTATAGAGAATTTCGAGATGAATGCGTGACTACTGATGGCTCGTTAATTAAAGCTCCAGGTTGAAAGTTATGGGCGATTGAATGTCGAAGTGAATAGTAACCTAAGTTTGGTTTCTCTTCTCCCTCACTCATCATGTCTCTCTCTTAGTGTGGTGAGAATGAGGCTGAAATGCCTCATGTTGAGCTTATAAATGTTGGACCTTGAGTCCAATATAGGTCCGGTCCAATCGATTTAGCTTTTCGCCCCAATTTTGGGCCAAAATCTTTAAAATTAATATTTTAATATGTATTCTAATCAAAATTTACCCTATATATATATATACATATATATATATCTCGAACCAAGAATCTTTTCTTTATATAAAATATTTTTAACCACTAAGTCAAGATTTTCAAATAAAAATTTAACACTTTATTTGTATAAAATCCATATCCATTTAGTGATATATAAATTTTAAATTACAACAAGATCTCATTAGATTATTGAATATTGTATTTTTTTATGACCCATAGATTGAAGACAGGTAGGGTTAGGGTTGGCATGTTATAAACCCACTGATAGGATTAGAGTTTGGTTTAAAACCTACTCTACCCTACCCATTGTCATCTCTAGTCCGCTTAAACAAGTGTTGGACGATACTGCGAAAAAACTATAAAAAATATAATTATGGGATAAAGTACTGTTTTAGTGTCTAACATTTGGCTAAGTTCTTATTTCGTCATTAATGTTTAAATTGTTATATTTTTATTCCTAACATTTTATTTCATCATATTTTAGTTCTTTAATCAAAATTAAACCTTTTTATTCCAAAAATATCTTTTTTGTATATTATTATCTTTTTTTTTCTCTTGTTATTTTATCACTTTCATTCTTAAATCACTATAATTAATACCATGGTTGCTAAAATTACAATTTTTGCTACTACTTTATAGAAAATCATAATAGAAGAAAAGGGTATTTACCAAATTAGTTATGCATATAAAATTCATTAACCAATTCAGTTGTTCATAAAAAAATATTATTAAAATATAAAATATACATAAAAATAAATTAAACACTACATATAGTTATATAAAAATACATAATTATTGATTTAGTAGTTAATTTTTAACGTGCACATAACATTTTTTTATAAATAAAAAGAGCCTAAAAAATAAAAACAACTACTAAATTACAATGCTCTAGGATAAAGAGACCCCTCTACAATTATCATCCAATATAATTCTCAAGTTTCTAGGAGGAACATTTACAAAATTGAACCCTTGTCATAAAACTAAACCTTCCTTAGCGAGTCAATCTGCACATCTGTTGCTTTTCTTATAAATGTGTTGAAAAATTACCTCCTAATTCCTTCAAGAATATGAATATACGAGCCTTGCCACACTATCAGTGTATTGTTTCAACTTAGTTCTATTCTGCATAGTCAAGATAGCAACTTTAGAATTCGATTCTAAAATTATCTTTCGTGCCCAGCTCCCGCACTGTCTTGAGGCCGTAATATATGCCTCAAATTTTATCATTGAACATTGTACAAACTCTAAGGTTCACCTTATATCCTACTATCCATCTATTCCAATGGTCTTGGATAATACCTTCGTACTAACTTTTCTTGTATCTCCTGAAGCAGCACTATCTATACTCACTATAATCTAATCCTCTGGATGGAGGACCCAAGCCATCAGATCTTCTCTTCTTTTGCCCTGGCTAAAAGCATATCACTTTTTTTATGGGCCATAATGATACTATAAATGTAAGAAAAGAGCACTTATTCAGACACCTTAGTTCTCTTGAAGGGAGGAGAGAAATCTCACTATTCTTCCACCTCCACAATCACTAAAAAGTAACCATGAAAAAGATTTGCCATAGAATATGTTTGATATAACTCAAATTTACTGTCATTTTTCAGCAAACTCATGCATAAAAAGGATCTCTAAAAAATATATATATTATGGTGTATAAGTCTGCACCATAATTTTGAAGTCTTTGAACAATCACGAAGGACATGGCTGATTGTTTTCTCCATATTTCTGCATAAGTGACATGATGGGTTGGCTCCAAAGAATTTACAATGCCTCGCTAAGATCATGAATTTTTTTAAGTGGTCATCGATATTAAACTCTTCACCCTCTGAGGATCTTTTCGACTCCATGTAACATTCCAAATTTGATCTTGTATCTCTCCAGCTCCAATTAAGGCTCCATAAATATTCTTGACAGTAAATATTCCATCCTATGTGAGGCTCTAAACTATTAGGTCCTCACTTAAATAAGCACAGGGTAGGAGGATGGCCCTGATTTTTTCTTTAAATATCCATATGAAAAAATCCTTTAAACTAGTTAAATTTTGTTCTCTATTACTAGTAATTATTTTCTTCACATGTAGATTCGAATTGAAATTAACTGATGGATCAATTCTCACTTGTGAAAGTGGTGGGATCTCTTTAATCCAAGGATGTGTCGAAAAACAAATATTTTTTATATTTCTCAAAGAATACAAAATGTTACTTTTAAAAAAATCTTATACCTTAGCCAAACTCTTTTATAATGTTGAATCTATTTTTGTGGTTTACATAGAGTGGATTAAATCATGGTTTCTCCTATATTGATTGTATAGCACTTTTTTTATAGATAATTCTTTTTCATGCAAAAAATCTCCATAGTATTTTAGCAAAGAATGTCTTATTCGTAAATTCTGAAACCCAAACCTCCATAGCTTCTAGACTTACATAAATTTTTTCAACTCACCATATGCAACTTCCTAGTGCCATCTTCTTTCCTCCATATAAAATTTTGTTGCATTTTTTTTACTTTCCTACAAATTCTTTTCGGGATTCGAGAATGCATCACGTCGAAATTCAATGTAGGGCTAATGACAGATTGAGCCAAAACCACCTTGCCTGCAAAAGAGAGGCAATGACTTTTCCAACCCTTAAGTTTACCTTTAATTCTGTCGATGGTGTTCTTGAATGTGTCCCTTCCTTTTATTTAGTTTGTAGATTGTGCATCCAAGTATCTATCCAAATGAGTGACTTTTCTGTATCCACATACTCTCGTAATATCTAATCTAGTATTTTCATCAATATTTTTAGAAAAATAAATTGATGTTTCCTTAGCGTTAATCCTCATACCCAAAGCATCACTAAAAGTAGTTATAAGCTAACTAATATGTTGTATTTGGACTATCGAGACTTCCACAAATAACAGTAGGTCATCAGTAAAAAGAAGATAGGAGATGTTCGATCATTCCTTCTAGCTCTCATTTGGATCCGTTATCCTAAGTCAACTCTCTCCTCAATCAATTAGGATAAACTGTCAATTAGCAATCACAAAAACATAAGAGAAAATTGGATCCCATTTTTTTAAACACCTTGTGGGATTGAAACTAACAAATTGACACACATTCCAAAAAACACACTCCATGATAAGTCACCAGTTGAGAGGGCAGCCTAAAATCTTCCATTCTCTTCTCCAAGAATGCCCAACAGAGCCTATTATAACTTTTCTCAAAATCAATTTTTATTGCCATAAATCTTCTTATTCTTTTTATTTTTCTTATGTTGTGCACCATTTCCTTGCCGATTATGATATTATGATGGGCAATGTGCCTAAGAATAAAACTTGACTTATTTAGGGCAATTCTATCATGCAAAAGCGACTTAATTCGGAAAACAATGATCATGGTAAGATATTTGTAGATAATATTACATAGAGCTATTAGATGGAATTGAGATATAAATTTCTAGATAAGTAATCTTTGGTATGAGAGCTCTCAAAGTCTGGTTTACCTCTCTGATGTCCCTCAGGCAATTCCAGGATCTCATGACACTACTACAAAACTCTTTTCTCATTAGGTCTCAATTTTCTTTGAAGAACATAGTGGGATAGACATTATTTCTCGAAGCCTTTCGAGAGCCAATATCAAACAAAGACTTCTTTATTTTTTTTTCGTAGGTGTCATAATGAGCTGCACAGCCACAAAATCTTCTATATGAAGCAAATTCTGACTATACTCAAACATGGGTCTATTTATATCTTTTTGAGAACATAAATTTTTAAAATAAGCGGTGGTTAGATCTTTCAACTCATCTTCATTGTCACATCAAGTACCATTCTTTTTCCTAAGTTTTATTATCTTATTTTTATTTCTTCTAATTAAATCTTTTGGTGTGATAGAATTTTATGTTTCTATCGTCTACCAACTATTGCTATCTTAACATCTGAAGCCAGTGAATTCTTTTCTGTTCCAAAATTAAGTCAAACTATTTACTTAATTTTTTTTTTAGATCCTCCAAAAAGGGATTACAACCATATGAAGGAGAGTTTTGGATCCTTTTCAACTTGTTCATAATTTTTTTTTCTTAAAGATGTTTCTAAAAATATTCTCATTTTAATCTGTTAAAATTACTGTCAGATCATTGAGAGTCTGAAAAAAAAAGTATTTTTTTTATTTATGGAAAGAATATGAAAGTGAGGTGGAATTTCCATATTGCTTCAAAGCAAAAAAAAATTATTCTTCTGTAACTTTTTTAGATTTTAGTATAACATGTAAAGGATGGTAATAAGAATTTATGTGGGTGAGAATTTTAACTATACTCTCCAAAAACTCTAACTTTAAGTTCACATTGAATAGAACTCTGTCTAGCCATTTAAACATTTTATCATAATTTAAAATATTTGATAAACAAGTAATAAATAACAAAGTCTTTAACCTAAAAATTTAAGAATCAAATGTACTTATAGCATTTTGGTTATATATGGCACACAAATTCCAAAACTCGTTAAATTTTTTGGATCATCAAAATACTTAAAAAATAAAACTATTAAATTATGCTATAAAATCATTCTTTTTTCAACTTTTTTCTTTTTTTTTGGGACTGATATTTTCTTTTTACAAGAATAAATATAGTCATTCTATCAGTTAAAATAAAAAAAAATCATTTTGATACTATTATTCTCTAATATGTTATTGTATTATAAATCTATCTTTACACATTTATAATATATAAAATAATCAAACATTTAATTAATCTAACACATACTTAAAATTTGAATAAACATAATTTTTTTAATGTACATTAAACGTATATTAAGGTTTCAAAAGTTAATTATATGAGAATAAAAATGATATAATAACTTAATTATTTACAATTTAATTTAAATATAATATCTTATATTCAAGTAAAATATGTAAAAAGAATTATTTATTTCAAAAAGATGATGGAGTAAATGCCTTAAAAGTTAAAACAATTCCCGTGAGAAACGTTTGCTCCACATTTGCATTTTCAGATTTTCTTTCTGCAAATTAGTCCATACTTTCAATAATTCTTTTTAACGGAAATGTAGATTTTTACCGTCCCAGAAGATTCGTTGTTCCCAAGTAAAAGCTTGTTTGGATCAATAAAGAAAAAAAAAGGCCTATTACGAAGGGTTGCCAATGAAGGGAATGATCATTTAGGCTAGTGTTTGGTGTAGCCCGTTTAGGCAAAGTTCATTTTATCTGCTTGAACACTAAGACTCAAAGAATGAATAAAAAGAATTGGATACTTTACCCGTTTTGATAGCTTTTGTCCTTTTTGGTCCATTGGCCCTAACGAAATAAAAAATAAAAGGAAAAACCATTTTATTAGGAAAATGATTTATGCATGGATACTGCTCACTTTTTTCCCACACAAAAATGAGTTTTGTTCATGAGAAATATTTTTAACCTTTTCAAAATCACTTCTAAGTTCTATCTAGTTATCTTCTTAATCATCAAAGTCACTATCTGAATTTTATTATCTAGTTATATATATATATATATATATAAGTAAGTAGGAGCGAATATGGTTGGAAGATTTGGCAATTAGAATTTGATGATTTAAATATGATATTTGGATTCAGTGAATTTTTCCGAGTCGGAAAACATAGTTTTCTGCGTAAAAGCGCGCAGTGAAATTTTGACTGGAAGTACCGGCTGAGGTCTGTCTGGTACTGCAGCTGAGAAAATTGATTATGAGTAAATAAGATTAAGAAATGAGGAATTATAATTAGGGGAGGTAAAAATATTTAAAGTGCGATATGGAGCACTAATCTTAAAGGTTTTGGCCCAAAATTAGGCCAACAGACAAAAATAAGTGAACCGGACCTAAGTGGGCCCAGACCCAACATATATAAACATTAGTTATGAGCATTTCAGCTCATTTTACCCTAAAAGGAAGGGTTGGGGCGCTGAATTGAGAAGAGAGAAGAGAAGAGAGAAAACCTAACTCTTTTTTATCTTCAAACCACCATAACTTAAGCTACGGGGCTCCAATGACGAGCCGTTTGCGGCCACGCGTCGCTCTTCTCATTCTCTACAATTCTATCTAAGTTTTGTGATGAATATTCCATTCATCTCTGCCCAGTTTTTGATATTCCCCACTGTTACATGTTTTTGGGTAGTTAGTGTTGAAATCTTGTGATTTTGGGTGTTTAGGGATACTCCAACATGGATTCCAAGTGGGTTCTATCCCTACTTCATATGGGCTGAGATAAGAAGTGCTCAAACCTTTTGTGATTTGTCATTTTTATGAGTCCTAGGTTGATGTATGTATGTGATATTGGTTATGTTAGTGTATTTGATGATCTTGGTGCACAATTAGGAGATTGGTGTTGCTTGAGGAGCTTTGGTGAGGCTTGGGACTAAGGTTGGTGGAGACTTCTAAAGAAGAGGCTCAATTGGTTTGGCTACAAGAGGTACGGTTTAAGTTTCATTTAAGTACCGTGTGGTGTGATGAGAATTCCTAGGCTAGATGTCCCTAGGATTAAGTTTGGATTGTGTAAATGATTGGTGCTAATATGCATAGTTAGTATGTAATGTGAATTAATGATTGGGTTGAGAATTGTGTAGCCTTGTATGCTTGGTGTATTGAGAATTTGATGTATTGGGTAATGAGTATTGATTTGTGGTTTATGCATTTAAATTGGGAATTTGGGCCGGAGGCCGTGAATCTTGGGCCAGAGGCCGGAAAGAGGTAAGGAAGGTAAGTTGATGTGTGCATTGTATGATGACACAAGTGATTGGATGAATTTCAGATAATGAATATATGTATGATTGGGTTGGTTATTGAATAATAAGGTTTAAGGAGTTGAAGCGTGGAATTTGGTAATTTTGGGTGAAATTGTATAGATGAGGTATGTTTGGTTTTGGTTGAGGTATGTTATGTGGTCATATATGTGATCATGCTTATTGATGCCTTGATGGTATGATGATGCATGAGAGATATGTATGTTGTGATATATGCTTGAGAAATGATTAAGGTTGATTTGTGGGTGAAACCATGTGATAGTGAGTATGATATTGATTATATATAATGATGCTTGATTGGAAATAGTATTGTTGAAAATTGGGATGAGGAAGGATGTATGACATGTTAATGTGTTTGTAATTTAGCCATTTGTTTGAAATGGGTAAAAATTGTTATATGGCGGTTTTGTGAATTGTGGTAATGTTAGTGTATGAGTTGAGGAGGCTTAATGTCGATTTTGATATACTTTGATTGATTTCAAAGAAAAGGGATGAAATTGGCATGTTTTGGTTGATTTTGAAAAGAGTCGGAAATGGCTTGTTTTGAAAATGGCACTTTGTGGTTTTGAGTGAAAATATGGTTTTTGGGCATACTTTGACGGGACATAACTTGGACTGCGGATTTATGTTCTGTGCTAAACTTGTTTAGAAGTGAAATTGGATTCAGGATGTCCATGCCATTTGAAGAACGGACGAAAAACGATTTAAAATGAGAAAGTTATGTCCGTCGGAAGATTGGGGGTTGAATCTGTGAATTCTGCCGCTTTTAACTTAGAAAATTTTTAGCAGAATGACCCTCCACGCGTAGGCGCACTTGGCACGTACGCGTCGTTCTTCAAGAAGGCACCATCCACGCATGCACATGGTGTGCGCGTGCGCGTCGATGCGCTGCACCCAATGCCCAGCCATTTTTCCGAGAGTTGTGCCAGAGTTGTGCCAGTTTTGTGCCTGGGATGCAAATGCACCCATGCGTACGCATGGCTGACGCGTACGCGTCGTCTGGCTGTGTTTCAATCCACGCGTCCGCATGTATGACGCATACGCGTCGATGAGCTTTGTGGCCATCCACGCGTGCGCGTGAAGTACGCGTGCGCGTGGCCCTGTTTTCATCCCAAAGTTGATTTTTGAGTTTTAAAAACTAAATCTCATACTTCTAAGCCTCCGATCTCACTCCTTATGTATTAAATCATTATGATATGCCTAGCAAAGAGAAAGGAGCTAGGGGATGTGGTAACTTGCGAATGAAGCAAGGGAAAAAGTTGTGATCAATGATGATCAAAGATAATTATATGATATGGAGGATGACGGTAGAAGTACCGTGTATGCCATGAGCCGAAGGGCTATATTTATTGATAAATGGCTGGTTCTTAATTGAACCATGAGCCGGATGGCTGAGTTATTTCCGGGTTATGGCAAAGCCATTATTGATTATGGCTGAGTATAAATGCATATATGATTAATGAATGAATGTGTTAAATGGATGATAATGAAAATTGTTGAAATGTGATGTGTGACCCCAGGTAGTAGGCAGTGGCATTGTCCACTTGCTCCGGGTATGAGACGGGAAATGATGTTTATGATAAATGAGTTTAATTATGGAGTTTTGAATGAATGTATTTGTGATACCTAGGTAGTAGTAAGGGTGGTGGTTCATCCCGCTTGCTCCAGGTTAATGTTTGAGATTTGATAACAATGATGATTGCTTTTAAACTGAACGAATGTATGTTTTGAGATCCTGGGCAGTAGCAAGGGTTGTGGTTCGTCCCACTTGCTCCAGGTCAGAGATTGTGATGCCTGAGTAGTAGCGATAGTAGTGGTGAATCCACTCGCTCCAGGTTGAACTTTTAAACACCCGCCCGGGTAGTAGCCGCAGTAGTGATTGTTTCACTGGCTCTAGGTTGAGTGGGTAGTAGCAAGGGGGTTGTAGCTCAAACCTACTTGCTCCGCAAGGGGTATTTCTGTCCAATAGTTAGCTACCAGACATGTCGGGTTGGCTATATAACCGACAGATGATATCATCAGTCATAGGGCAGGCATACATCATTTGCATATGTTTGAATTGTTTGGGTTTGCCTACTTGTTTTGGATTTCTACATCATATATGATATGTTACCTGATTATGTGCTACTTGTTCTACTTGTACCTTATTTGTGTATTACTTGCCTGTATTGCTTGTGTTTGTACAACTGAGAGACCCCTCATGTTGGTGTCGGTGGATGTTGAGGGCTGTTCTTGATGAGATGAATTGATGATGCAATTGCATGATGATGATGATTTTTGAATGAGATAATTTGAGCCCCCTGGGTAGACGCCATGATGTGATTTCACTAGCTCCAGGCGAGTGTATGATGTATTGATATAGAGTTCCTGAGGCAGAACAACTGGTGATGGTTTTGCTTATGATTCTAAGTCTGATTCGTGGAAGAGTCAGCGAGCTGGGAAACATGTGTAACATGAACTAGATTTAGTATCCCCTTACGACAGTTGCCTATTCATGGATTAGAGAGAATCTAGGCTGGATATTTTGGTGAAAAGGAGTTTAGGATGCTTAACGAGTTTTTATTGTAGTGCATTGTATTTATTTGGCACTTTTGCCGTACTGGGAACCCATGGGTCCGGGGTTCTCATTCCGTATATATCTCTTGTTTTTCAGATACAGGTCCAGGTGCTCAGAAGTGAGTTGTGGGTCGTCTGAGAGACGGCGAAAATCTTTATTTTCTCTACTTTGTGTTTTGCTTAGAATCTCTCCATCTTTGTTTTGAAAAGATTATATTATGTATTGAACTCTTTTGAACTTGCCTATAGAGGCTCTCATGTTTCTTTTGGGAGAGATTAGAATATACTGTTGTTAACTACTTTCATACTGTACCCTAGCCGGCCTAAACTTCGTGGTTCGCGACTAGTGGCTATTTACTTATGTTATATATATCTATCTATCTGTTATCTATCTATTGATCTCCTTTATGCGTTGTCCATATATCGCTTTCGGCTTCACGGTTTATCTTTTTGTTGTCGAAACGTGACTCATACATCTTCGCGATTTTATTTCTACTCTTTTCAGGCTTCTCGATTAATACTCCTTTCGAAATTACCTATATTTATATATTAAAAATCCACCTGAGAGTCGTACCACCGTAATATCATTGACTTATGACTCGAGCATAAGGATTTGAATATTAGGGTGTTACACATGGTTGATTGAAATAAAAGGTATTTTTGATTTTTCAAAGAAAACAGTATACAGTTTCAAGTTAAAGGCTTATATTTTATTATTAAATATATAGAAGTCATCGTAATATTCTCGCTATCAGAGTGGCACAGCCAGTAGCGTGACATTCTAATAGTAAGGGTGTTACATTAGCCCAAGCCTTACCTTCTCCTTTATCTCTCGACTTTAAAACTCAACTGATTCACTATGAGGTGTCGGAGACAAAAAAATTCGACAAGATGTTAGAGATGAACCACCAAAGAATGTCGACTCAATACCAGTATCTAAATATCAATCGTTGTTTCTTGTCGACTCCTGACTTTCATGAATAGTGGTCAAAGTATTTTTTTGCTTATTGTACATCTGTCGATCAAACCCTTTCGAATATGGTTTTTCCTACTTGTGCAGATAACGTTGAAGAAAACCAAAGGTGAATATATAAAAGAAATATTTAATTTCTTTTCAAATACTTAGTACTTCTTTAGGCATTATTTCGATACTCGACTCACCTTTACATTTTAATTTCTCCAGTTACTCAATAGACACCCAACACTTAAGTTGCTGCTAACCAACAACTAGTTGAGAAAAACTGGGACACTGATGAGGATGTAGCACCTAAGAAAAAGACCAAATAAAAGGTCAAAGCAGAAGAATGTCGAGTGGTGCAACCCTTACCTCAAAGAAGCGTGGTCCTATTGAGATTCTGACGAGAACTGAAACACCAAAACTTCAAAAAGTTTGATTTGCAACCTCAAAGGTAGATACTTAATGATGTCTATCGCAACTCAGAAATTTCACCTTATACTTGCAAAATTTACTTTTAATATACTGCAGCCGAAGCAATACCCGACAAGGACTTCCTCTGGAATTGCTAACGTCGACAATCCCTCTGATTGAGAAGTGGATCAGCTAGTTTATGCTGAAACAGAATTCCTTCAACCTATTCAGACTACTCATACTGTTAGTTTGTCTATATCTGTTATGACTTCAACTCAAAATCCATCATCGTCAACAACATCTCATATTTCAACATCTTCTCTATTGGTACTTCTTTTGTTTAGATTTTCAATGTTAAGTTTCTTTTGACTGCCACTTGATCCTTATATTTTTGCCCCTTTTAGATTTACTATATGCCTTTTTCTAGTGACATGGGAGCTCACCAAGAATCTGGGCCTGCATATGGATCAGGGTCAACTGCTACAACTATCACTATTGTTGCCGGACATTTGACATAGAAATTCATTGACAAAGACAATACTCCTGTACTGTCGACAAAGAAATTCGTCGATCAAGATCTGGAACCACCATTTAATGTTCCTTCTCTAGAACCTAGAAATTTGAATTTCGATGACATCGACTTTGACCTGGAAAATATCCTGTCTGAAGCTTGACAGGTTTATTTCTATAAAGGAACTATGACATTATTTTTTGGTCTATAGTTGAGCATTGTTGTCACTCAAGCTGAGAAGTCAACTCTAGTAGCGTCGAGCAAAAAAGAAGAGGTTATAGAAGAAGTTACTTTCCTTGTGCCCATGGGTCCAAATCCTCAAGTTGTTGATAGAATTAATATTGTTCTTGATTTCTTGAACCATTCCATTGATGATATTAATGATAATACTGCCCTAAAAGCTCAACTTACTAATGTGCTTGCCTTTCTCAATCAATGTATTTCCTCTGACATGTATTCAATTCTTGGTTCATTTATTGAGGACGTCTCCTCCCATTTTTCCAGAATTCATGATGATGACCAAGAACTGAACAAGTCACTTAAGACTTTAGCCAACTATGATACTGAACTGAAAAAATATGATACGGCTAAGTCTCAGGTCACTGAGATTTTATCAAAGGGTCAGGCAAAAGAATAACAAATGGTGTCGAAGATTGTAGCCTTAGAGAAAGAATTGGTTGATCTCAAATCAGGAAAAAACAAAGTCGTATCCACCAATAATGCTCTCTCTCTCTCTCTCTTCGACTGAAAATGATTAAAAAGGCTCATGCTTCCAAAATTTTCAGGTCAAAGTGCTTTAGTCAAAGCAGTCACTCGAGCCACTAATACCCAAGAAGCAGCACAAGAGTCCTTAAGTCTGGACCAATGTCAACAGGATCTAAAACTTATGTTTAGGAGCTTACTCTAGCTCTCTTTTGCACTTATTTTGTTTAGTATTCTCAACTTACTTTATTTTAGTGACAATAGTATTTTTTGAGATACTTATCATTTATATGCACGTTTCGACTGCTATTTGTATCTCTTATTTTTTTTTGAGATACTCACCAATTACATGTATGTTTCAATTGCTATTTGTATCTCTTATTCCATATGCATTGCCATCGAAAACTTCTTCGATTTCAAAGGGTCCTTCCCAAATTGATCCTTAAAACTTTATTGTTTCAAAGTATGAAGCAATAGATTTTACTGAATCACGTGTTCCTCATGCGCTTCTTTTAAATTTTCAAATTTTGAAAGATGATTATAAGAAGATAAAATGGTTCGCGTATTTTTGGGAAAGTTATAACGTCTCTAATGGGCTTCTATTGATTCAAACCCTTTTATATTCCTAAGTCTTCATGATGGTTCATTACTCTCATTTTTCAGTGAACACTTCTCAGAAGTTCTTCATCTTTTCGCAAAGACTTTTTCTCATCTTCTTGAAAATCCTTCTCCATTTGAAAATTTTTTTTCCATGACTACTCAATCTGGGCTTCACTCTAGTAGTACTCTAGCCGTTACGGCTGCCTCACCTTCATCTACTATTATAGCTACAACTACTACCACCAATATTCCTATTACTACTTTTACTGTAGGAACAACTATCGCATCTGCAGTTGTCTCCGCCGCCAGAGCTACTACTGCTGCTCTAGGTAGAACCTCTACTACTCCTGCTTCTTCGACCCAGGAGGGTGATGACGACGTTCACATCGTAGGTCCTCCACCTCTGGTGACTAGCGTGTCACAATTTTATAATGATAATGGGACTTTAAGAGCTACCAATCTAGATGTAGAGACCACCGCATTGTAGCGTAGTCAGGTACTACTTCCATTTCAAGTCTCCAATGTCATATATTCATTCCTAGGTCCAATCTCCATCTTAGAACAAATTGAGTCGATTTCTTCCTTTTTTTCTTCTCCTCCTGAACACCTTCCTTCAATTTTTTGTAAAAACATTAAGGCTACTTACTTTGCCTATTGAGTCTTTAGGACCACACCCCCCAAAAGAGTCCAGCTCATATTTTTCTACATGGCTATGGAGACTTTCTTCAACTTACAAATCTTTATGTAAGTCTCTAGGTATAGTATCTGTTCTTCGACTTTCTACTTATGAACTCTCCTACACTGCCCTTTTACTTGGAGCTAATTTATACTTTTGGTGTCCAGCCACAAATAATTTTTATTTTTTCTATGGGATGATGGGCCCGACCCTAATGGAAATCTCAACTCTAACTGGCTTATTTCCCGATGGAGAAGATGTTTGCTGGATAACCCCATGTCGAAGATGTCTATGACATTAACTTTGACTAGACCTCCGTGTCGGGCTTCATTTAAAATAACATGGGTTCTGAAGACAACACTATTACAGATAGTGAATATGTAGCCTTCCTCCTCTTATTTTTCAATGCCTTTGTCTTATGTCCAAAATCAATCCAAATTCAAAAGAGTAACTACCTTTCTTTAGCCATCATGCTTCACCACAAAAAATACATCAACCTTCACTATCTTATTCTAGGTCAATTATATGAGACACTTTTTTTTATTTGTGTTGACGACCACTCTCTTTTTTGCACAATGAATCCCATAAAATTTCCTGCAGATACACCAAAAGTATATTTTAATGGGTTCATCTTGAGTCGATGATATCTCATCTATTGACAATCTATCTCTAAATTACACAAATGAGCTTGTTTCGACTCTGATTTAACCACCACATCATCGATGTAAATTTTCATAAACTTACCAATAAAATCATGAAAGATCGAGTTCACCACTCTTTGGTAAGTAGCTCTAGTGTTTTTCAATCCAAATGACATAACTAACCATTGATAAGTGACAATGGCTCTAGGGCATCGAAAAGTTGTCTTTGACACATCTTTCTAGGATATGAATATTTGGTTATATCTTGAAAATCCAAGTTGATGAGGGCCAAATGTCGGTTTAGAATTCTCTCAAAAAGAATTGCTTCGTCGGTAGTATAGTCCTAAACCAACAATTGACCCTAATAAAATTTTAAATAATTATCACAATTCAAATCAATGAAAAATCCAAAAATTTTAAATCCCGGGTCGTTCTCCCATGGAATTATAGTGAGGTGTGCGTATCATTGGTTATGAGGGAAAAATGGGTGTGATAGCAATACATAAGAAATTAAATTACAAGAAAATGAAGAAGCAATAAAGGTAATTAAATGACAAGAGAGTAAAGGAAAGGGAATTCAAATGCTAAAGGAAATATTGGCAAGGGTTGAGAGTTAAGGTTTCCTATCCTAGTCATTGACCACAAATATAGTAATTATGAAGAGTTAATCCCACATAGTCAATTTCTACACATTGAGAAAAGTCAAGTGGGCATAATTGACCTCAATCCACAAATCTTAGCCAACTCACTAATTAGCTTATTGAAAGACTACCGTTAGTGGAAACCAAACCAACTAACAACCCTAAATCACCAATTAATATTAGACATCAATAACTCAAGGTCACCTAAGTCCACAATCCCAAGCCAAGAGTGCAAAATTATACTCTATGCTAAAAGAAGCATTTTATCAAACACTTAAAATGCATAAAAGTGAAGCATGGCAAAATTGCAATAACTATAAAATCTATAACTACTAAATTCAAGACCGCAATAATAACAACTCAAGTAGGCATCAATAACTTGAAAAACATCAAAATTGCATTAAAGAAGATAGAAATCCAACAAGTGTTCAATAATCAAAATTGACAAAAACAAAGAAACTAACAAGTAAAACTAACAAATTAAGATAGTAGAACTAGGAAAATTAAAGAAAACTAAATTAAAATAAGAATTAACATCTAAAACTAAGAAGAAAACTAATCTAAAATCCTAAATTCTAGAGAGAAGAGAAAGCTTCTCTCTCTAGAATTCTAACCTTAAGACATGATAAAAACTTAAACTCAAACTATTCTAACACTCCTTGGTTCATCCCCTTCCAATCCTTGGTTCAATAGCATCAGAAATCAGTTGGATTGGCCCCAAAATGGGATAGAAATCGCAAGTCACATGCTGAATTAAATGAGGCACGCATTCAGACGCATGCGTACACACCGTTATATTCATGCGCATACTCAACTCAATGTCCACTATATACATATGCATATTATTTTGAAACCCCAGATATTAGCTTTCTAATTCCAATAGAACTGCCTTATTTAAACCTCTATAGCTCAAGTTATGATCAATTTAGTACGAAGAGGTCAGATTGACAACTTTGCAAATCCTTCATTTCTTCATGAATTCTTCCACTTTGCATGCTTTTTCTCCATTTCTTCAAGCCATTTTTGCCTTCAAAACTTTAAATCACTCAAATAAATATATCAAGGCATCGAATGGGAGAAAAGTAAAATGGATTTATCATTGCTCATATCAATATCCAATGGTCGGACACTAGTATGATATTTTTTGAAGCTGACATTCATTTGATCAACATAACAGAGGCTATCATCAACTTCAATTTCTTTGATCCTTCTATCTTCACCCCAAAGCACCAACTTTTGATGCAAAGTCGAGGGAATTTACCTTACATCATGGATCTAATCTCTTCCCAAAAGCATATTAAAAGTTGCCTTGGTAGGCACTACTATGAACAATGTTAGTTGCTCGACGCTTCCGACTTTAACCCTGAGTGGGATCATTCCTAGAGAGGTTGTTGGTGCACAAAATTGTGATACACAACAATGGTGCCAATAGACTTGGAGCTCTCAAACGTGAATCACACTTTGTAACAATTTTGCACAACTAACCAGTAAGTGCACTGGGTCGTCCAAGTAATACCTTACGTGAGTAAGGGTCGATTCCATGGAGATTGTTGGTATGAAGCAAGCTGTGGTCATCTTGTAAATCTCAGTCAGGTGGATTCAAATGGTTATAATGGTTTTCGAAAATAAAGATAAATAAAGCATAAAATAAAGATAGATATACTTATGTAAATCACCAGGTGGGAATTTCAGGTAAGTGTATGGAGAGGCTTTTGTCCCTTCTGAATCTCTACTTTCCTACTACCTTCCTTCAATCATTCTCACTCTTTTCCATAGCAAGCTGTATGTAGGGCATCACCGTTGTCAATGGCTACTTCCCATCCTCTCAGTGAAAATGGTCCAAATGCTCTATCACAGCACGGCTAATCATCTGTCGGTTCTCGATCATGTCGGAATAGAATCCATTGATTCTTTTGCGTCTGTCACTACGCCCAACAATCGCGAGTTTGAAACTCGTCACAGTCATTCAATCCCTGAATCCTACTCAGAATACCACAGACAAGGTTTAGACTTTCCGGATTCTCAAGAATGGCTGCCAATAATTCTAGCTTATACCACGAAGATTCTGATTAAGGAATCCAAGAGATATTCATTTAATCTAAGGTAGAACAGAGGTGGTTTTCAGGCACACGTTCATAAGGACGGATGATGATGAGTGTCACGGATCATCACATCCATCAGGTTGAAGTACGAATGATATCTTAGAACAAGAATAAACTTGAATTGAATAGAAGAATAATAGTAATTGCATTAATTCTCGAGGTACAGCAGAGCTCCACACCTTAATCTATGGTGTGTAGAAACTCCACCGTTGAAAATACACAAGTGATAATGGTGTTCAGTGGCTTCGGCCCCAGAGGAGAAACCAGAATGACCACGACGTCTAATACAATAGTAAAAAGTTCTATTTATACTAAACTAGCTACTATGGTTTACAGAAATAAGTCTAAGTGCAGAAATCCACTTCTGGGGCCCACTTTGGTGTGTGCTTGGGCTGAGCTTGAGCTTTACACGTACAGAGGCTTCTCTTGGGGTTAAATGCCAAGTTGTAACGTGTTTTTGGCGTTTAACTCTGGTTTGTGACGTATTTCTGGCGTTTTACTCTAGAATGCAGCATGGAACTGGCGTTGAACACCAGTTTGTGTCATCTAAACTTGAATAAAGTATGAATTATTATATATTTCTGGAAAGCCTTGGATGTCTAATTTTCAACGCAGTTGAGAGCGTGCCATTTGGAGTTCTGTAGCTCCAGAAAATCCTTTTCGAGTGTAGGGAGGTCAGAATCCAATAGCATCAGCAGTCCTTTTTCAGCCTGAATCAGATTTTTGCTCAGGTCTCTCAATTTTAGCCAGAAAATACCTAAAATCAAAGAAAAAAATACAAACTCATAGTAAAGTCCAGAAATGTGAATTTTTCATAAAAACTAATAAAAACATCCCTAAAAGTAGCTAGATCTTACTAAAAAATACCTAAAAACAATGCCAAAAGCGTATAAATTATCCGCTCATCAGTTGTCGACTTATCTTTGAATCCAATAACAGCCAAGTTTGTCTTAAGCAAATCCTTGAAGTTTTTCTAGAATAATAGGAGCATGCTTTCATGTAGCAATTAATTTCTCCTCCTCTATCGACCAAGATTCGATTAATAACGAATTCTTCAACTTTTGCCTTAATATGCAATAGTCGAAGATGACCTATGGTGATCTCATCAGGCCTTTCAAGTAACCCTTCCTTGATCATGCCATTTTTGACAAATCGGCATTCGTTACCTAAAATTATGTCATCACAGTCTCCTTCGAGACAACACCAATGCCCTTTAGGATTGTCTTGGAAGTCAAAAGGGAGAACAGAAACTGTGGTAACATACCTAAAATCAGTTTCTCCAAACATCACATCTAGATCATCTTCAAAATCAGAGTGAAAGTTTTTTGCCAGTGCCTCTTCTTCTTCTTTTCTTTTAGGGATCGTCTTAATAGTCGATATCTCTCCTTTGACTCCTCCATCCCATGGTCTTTGCTCGAGGACACCTTGTCTCCTCTCTGTTCCTGCTTCTGAGGTGACTTACTTTCTTTGCTCAATTCTGGATATGGCCCTTGTGTATTAGCATAAGCATTTTTCATTTGGGCCACAGCTCTTGGAATGAAGAGAGCTCTTTCTAAAAAATCACATCCAGACCTTCCTCGACCACTACCCCTTCTACTTGCTCCTCATCTGGAGCCTCCTCTTTTCTGGGTTCCAGCCCAATTTCCAAAACCTCCCCTAGGAATATTGAAATTGTAATTCCTAGAGTAGTTTGGAGTAATGTTCCGTGTCCATCTGTTGTTTGATACATTGGATGGAGAAACTCTAGTTCGACTAGACACCCCCTGAGGTTTCTAGTCAACTATCACCACCGTGCACATATGTTGTTTGACGAGAGCAACTACAGGCTCTCAACCTTTAATCCCCTGCTTCAACCAAGCTTGCCTTAATTCTTCCTGATGAACATGCTCTCTACTCCTTTTATATAAGTAGAGAGCCTTAGCAACTGAAGTATCGAACAAGGCACTACATCGAGGGCATATAGCTATATTTCCTTCCTTTTCCCTTTGCCTTAACAAAAAATCTAACAGATCTTCTCCTGCCTTTGGATAAATAGATCTTCTCCAACTTGAACTGCTCATCTTTCTTTACAAGTTCGACAAAAGCCAAGTTAACTATAAAAGCCACTTCTTTTGTTTAAGCAAAATTCGATGTGACTTGGAAGGGATCGGAATCCACCTTCCAGGCTTATCAGCAAACTTAAGTCGACCTTCGTCAATAGCCTTTTGTATCAAGTTCCTGAAACAAACACAATTGTTAGTATAATGTCCAGAAGCTTGATGAAATTTGCAAAATTTTTTATTTTTAATTTCAGAAACATGTTTTTCCTTCAAGGAGTACAAGCTGCTTATCTGTTAATAACATATCAAAAATTTGTTCATCTTTTGTTAGGTCGAAAGAATAACTCTTTTCTCCTGACAAAGAAGTCTTATCTTTTGCCAGATTAAGAGATCGACACACATAAGGAGGCCCATCTTTTATTTTTGCAGCAAAAGTAGATTCACTGTTTGACTCTTCCTCACTCATGTTGTCAATGTAGTTCACCATTTTATTGAAAAAAAAAATTTGTTCGACTCTAGCTCTTCTTTTTCTTTATTCAATTTTTCAATTTGCTATACTTTATTAGCTAACTAAGCTAAGTCGAGGAATTATTGATTTACTAATTTCATTCAAATATTGAAACCAATCCAATTGATAGCCATCTTAACTATTTCAGGATCAGGAATAGGTGTAAGATATTTATTTCTCATATTCTTGAACCGGATAAGATAGTCATCATTTGACTCAGTTTTTCTCTCTTCATTGTGAATAAGTCAGACAAAGTAACCTTCATTTCTCCTCTAATTGATTATGAAAATTTCTTTCTAACTGAACCCAATTATGGATCAAATTAGGTTGTAAATTTAAAAATCAAGTAAAAGCGTTCTTTGTTAGTGAAGAGAAAAAATATCTCATTTTCAAATATTCATTATTGGCCAACTCGCTATTTCGACTAAATATCGAACAATGTGCTCTACATTTGATTCCCCACTTTCCCCAGCAAACTTTGTATGAGATTTAGGAGTTTTGGCTTCCTTGGGGAGTTCAACCCGTAAACATAATCTGAAAAAGGAAATATAAAATAAGGTTGATTTGTCACCCCAATATTCAATCCTGCTCTATTCAAGATTTGCTCGACAGCTTGAGTTATTTTTTTATCATAAGTATAAGTAGCATTGTTTTCTCTGCCTTTGTTCAATATCATATTTGGATCGTCTCTTCTTTTCAACATGAGAGAAGGATTATTAATATGAATTCCCTGAAAGGTTGAACTAAAGGTCAATTAATTGTTCCTGCAATATCATCAACTCATCGAGCAACTTGCTCTATTCTAACACTGTTATTTTCTAACATGGAATTTAATATTGTAGCCATCTGTTGCGTCAGCATATTTACTAAATCATGATAGCTATCCTTGATTTTTTTGTCTAAATATAGCCAAAGATTCGATTGTATTAGGCAAGATATTCCGACAAGAATCTGCCTCAACATTTCTAGGAATATAAAGGTACGTGTCCCTCATATCGACACTCTAGGTGCCCTTATGCCTTGAGTCGAAGTTATATTTGTAGGAATAAGTTGTGGCATGGGAATAGATCCCAGATATGAAAGGTTGTTTATTAAGTGTTAATAGGCATTATAGTTTGCTATGCCAGGGTTATAATGGTATGTCCCCATGAGGAGATACCCTGAGGGTGGTACTGAATTATACAAAGAATTATTCTTTATGATAGTACCTCCTATATTTCCATTATTAGGATTTTCTATAGGCGGAGAATAATTTGAGGATAACCCATAGGGGGGGCCATGTAACAGGTACAGCCGTTGGGATCCCTTCTATGACAACTGAAGTTGTTCGTGGACTCAAGGTGTCAATCGATGGAACAACCTCTGTTTCAGGTCCTCTTGTAGAATTTTCAATATCATTATTCAACGTATCTGTCGAAGTTGAAGCTCTTTTAGACATTATCAATTCGCCACTGCGTAATTGCATGCAAATTTGACAATTACTTAACCCAAGGTCCCACCAGGCGTGCCAATTTGTTTCACTCAATTTTTGGTATTTTCCGACAGGGTATCGAATCGAGCTTGTATCAAGATCTCAGTTCATAGAGCAGATATGACTCCTCTAAAAAGAGTGAGCTCGACTCAGAAATTACTTAGTAATAGTGTTGAAGTGACTTGTGTCGAAATTACTAATGGCAGATTTATAATGATGAAAATAAAGAAATAAATTAATTAAATAAAGAAAACTCAAGAAATAAAAGTGTAAAAATTTCGATGAATGCAGAATAACAACAAAAATGCAAAGAAATGAAATAGAAAGAATTAAATAAACAAAAAAAAACAAATTAAAAGTTGACTTCTAACACTCACATGTACTTGCATTCCATGTTCTTCCGTTATACACTGGGACTGGAAATTTTATGAGTTATGTGATGATCTAGTGTTCTTGATTGAAGTTCAGAACTCTTCTGAGTTTCTACTATTTATAGGCCTTAGAGATGGTCTTGTCATAGAGCATGTTGTTCACTATCTTACTTCTCCCCTTTTCTCAACTATGACCTTGTCTTGACCATGAAAAATTTTGACCCCCAAATTTTAACACCCACATTTTTCTTAGTGTTCAAATCCCACGTTTTCTTCAACTTGCTCCTCAAATTTTACGCCCATATTCTCTACTTAACTTGAAAGTCGAACAGCAAGCCTTGATATTTAAGGAAAGACACTAACTACCTTTTAATTTTAACGTACTTTGTATCATCTTTTTTCGACTTCAACTTTTCTATTTCTGTCTCTGTAGTCAAAATCATTGACAGTCAAAATATCTTCTTATTGAGAAAAATCTATATTTTTTACTAACAATTATTAACAAGTAGAATAAACTAGACAGGTAACTCTTTTGGTTTTCGTTTTCGATGTTGTTGTTGCTTTTGCAAGACAATTACTCAAATTTGTTTTTTATTTCTGTTTTCTTTATTTATGATCCAAATTTCTTCATTGTTGTTTCATAATAGTTGCCTGAGATGTAATCTGCCATAAATGACATTGTTTATAAAGGATGAACGAGTTACTTGAATTTTTTGAAATTCGATAGTACATGCCACCTAAAATTTTATTTCTGTCAAATAAAAATAATAATATTGTCATGTTATGAGAGTTGTGCATAGCTAATGATATGCTATCCATTTGTGAAGTGTGAACTATTTTTGTTAAATTAGTCACGAATAAGTGTCTTTTTTTTTATTAAATGCATATACTTATATGTCCACACTTTTAACGATGTTTAAAAATGAAAACAATGACAATATAAAATAAAGTGTGTTTAGTGTCTTTGGTTTGTGTTTTTTTTTAGTATTTTTTATTTTTTAAATTTTATAAAAAAATATGAAAATAAAAGGTTAAACAGAAAATAAAATAAAATTTTATTGTTTTTATTGTTTTCATTTTTTCTTTTGTAAAATTTAAAAAATAAAAAATACTAAAAATAAAAACGCAAACCTACTTAAAAGATTCTTTTTCAAAACCCCTTAACTCAACCACAAAATCCATATTAGAGACCGGGGTGGGGTGATGAGAAAGTGGCCTTATTTACTTTCGTTGCCAAGGTAATAACCTTGGTATAATAAGGGTAGGTACCTCTTAACCAGCCCAAAAGGAAAGGGAAAAAGAGATCGAATGATCGATTCACCATTGCGAGCATTAACCCCAAAAGGATGAATATTGTGGTGTTAGCGGCAGATCAAACAATTGATGAGCGAAAATGTGACGAAAAAAAAAGGAAGTTTTTTTCAATTTCGAAGCGAAATCTAGCGTCTCCTGATAATCAAAATATGATATCTTGATTTTATTTTGATTTTTAGATTAATTCTTTTAAATCCAGATAATGCGAAGCGATGAGTTGGTTAGTACTTAGTTATTAATGAATTCATCCTATAAGTCATTTATTTTATTGTCGAACTCTAACCATCCGATCTAGAAGGAGCCTCAAAGCAAGATCTTTCTCCTACCTTTGCCTTTGGGATGCTAGCTATGCTTCTCACGGCCCTCGAATTATCAGAACAGCATGATAACAACTCAAAATTCAGATTGAAATGTATCTGCTAAGGCGTTCTTGGTGATCCGCCCAGGGACGACTAGATAGAAGGAGGAGAGGGGGAATGCTGGATCGCTAAAGTTCTATATCACTAGAGCGGGGATGGGAACAACCAACTGTGTGTCATCACGTGCGTGCCACGTGGAGGCGGGAGACATGAGCACTAGTAAAGGCAGTAGCTTACCTTGAACCAGTCCCGGGGGCGAGGATAGTAGCGGAGGATATTCTATAAAAACTTCTCTTTAGGCTCTAAAGCTCCTCAGAAGACAATACTAGAATAGCCTTAAATAAGGAAATACGTAACTACCTTAACTATAGGAATTGGGCTTTCAGAGTCATAAACGGAGAGGTGAAAGGGTAGGCCAAGCTGAATTCCCCTCTCCAACTTGACTAGAAAAAGGGGGGTCGGCCTGGAAAGAGAATGGATTAGCAGTTAGCTAGTAAGAAGCTAGGATTCCACAGCATAAGAAGTGAACTGAAGGATTTTTCTTAAAGTTTACTACAGGTGGAAGAAGACAGGCGGAAGTGAGCTGAGCGATAATCTTGGATCAGAAGATGGCTAGCCTTATTTTTTTACTATTTCCAATAAGATAGCGGAATCTTGTAAAGAAAGGAATCGAGCCTGCATCTCCGCTATGCCCTCATCTGTGCTCTTGGGTGTCCTTAACCGTTGATTAAATTATCCATGCTCACTGCCTGAATTTAGGAGTTATATAAAATGCTTGAACTAATAGAACCAACCGGTGCTACCGACTCTATTCCATATGCCAAAGCTTGGAGTGGGAGTTTCGGTTTACTTTGAAGGCAGAAGAGCTAGCCCTCCGCATGTTTAGATTAGCCTACGTTAGCTTAGATTGAAATCCCCTTATATAGGTCTGAGGGTGCGCCGGATACTCGGTAATGGATCTGGTACAGAAAACCAAACACACCATAATATAAATTTTTCGAAACATGGTATGTAAAAAAAATATTTAGCAGAAAATTTTGTTTAATAAACGATTTCTTTTAAAGTCAATTAATGGAAAGAATTTGGATATAAATTTTTATGAAATACGTTCCAAACTTTTATTGCATATTTAATAAGCAAATATTCACCACGTACAAGTCATTTTTCGATACAAGTTCATACAAGTCTCTTTAACCTAATTCACCTCATGCGCTATTATCTAACCAACTTTTCAATCAACGCGCAAATATAACTATCTTTTTCGAAAGGATTTCGTTTCCATTTTTAAATTTTCTCAGCGTTTTTTATCCACGTTCTCTTACATCTCTGCATTTCTCTTCGTTCGTTCCTTACGTTCTCTTTCTTTGTTTTTCGTAATTTCTTTCGTTCTCTACGTTTTTGAAATTAAGCTCTAAAATCAGTTTTGAATAGTTATCTCGTTATTGGCGATAACGAATTATTTAAGTTCAGATTGTCAATTGAACCAGAGCGAAGTAGATTATTATTTTGAATCCAATCAAGTGGCTGAGGTGTGGTTCGATTCTAATTAATATTTTCATTAGTATGTAGTTTATGATTCTATAGGTGAATAATGTTGTTTTTGTTTGTGAAAATTAATGTTCATCGTTGATGATTTGAATTAAATGTAATGTAGGTGTTCTGAATTAAAGAAAATATTTTTGTGCATTTGTAGCAAATTTTGGTGTAAATCTAAGATATTTATGTATATTGTTAAGAAGTTTCGGTATACGTGTACTGATAAGTTTTGCATAATTTAAAACTCTTCTTCTTCTTTCTCCTCATCTTGTGCTGCTTCTTCTTCTTCTTTTTTATCATCATCATCATCATCATCATCATCATCATCATCATCATCATCATCATCATCACCATCATCTTTTTTTTCTTATTCATCTTTTTCTTCTTGTTTTACTTTCTCAAGTTTCTTCTTGTTTTACTCTCTTAACAAGCATAAAAATAAAAAAATCAAACAAAAAATAAGAAGAAATACATAATGCTACAAAATTACTTGGAAGAGAATGAACCTACATTCATTCAACTAAAAGAAAGAAAGAAATAAGAAAAAAATAAGAAAAAAATACAGCATTAAAGAAAACATTTTTGTGTCTTTGTAGTAAATTTCGGTGTAAAATTAAGATATTTATGTATATTGTTAAGAAGTTTCGGTATACGTGTACTAATAAATTCTATATAATTAAAAACTTTTCCTCTTCCTCCTCCCCATCTTCTACTGCTGCTTCTTCTTTTTTCATCATCATCACCATCTTTTTCTTTTTTTTTTTCTTATTCATCTTTTCCTTCTTATTTTATCTTCTCAAGTTTCTTCTTGTTTTACTCTCTTAACAAGAATAAAAACAAAAAAAAATTAAACAAAAAAGAAGAAAAAATACATAATACTGCAAATTACTTGGAAGAGGATGAATTTACATTCATTCAACTAAAAGAAACAAAGAAATAAGGAAAAAAAGAATAAAAAAATGCAGCATTAAATGAAACATTTTTGTTTATCTGCAGTAAATTTCGGTATAAAATTAAGATATTTATGTGTATTATTTAAGACTTTTTGATATTTTTGTATTGATAAGTTCTGTATAATTCAAAACTCTTCCTCTTCCTCCTTCTCATCTTCTGTTTCTTCTTCTTCTTCATCTTCTTATTTCATTTTCTCATAATTCTTTTTGAATTCAACTTCGAAACTTCCTTCATTTTTCACGATGATTTTGAGAGCATTTTTAGAGATTTTGATCCTTGTTTAAATTTTGAGTGTGGTGATTTTGATTGAGGGAGAAGAACCGTTTGTCATAATGATTTTTTAGCTATTCAAGAGTTGGTGAAGTGCGTGTTACACGCAATCTAAACTGAGGATTATTTTTGTTGGACTTGGATCAATTTTTATGAACTTATATACCAAAAAAAACTTATATGTGTAGCAGGCCTGTTTGACAAGCCGAAAAAGATATATGTTACATTATTAAACAATGACATTTATGGGTTTTAATAATCTTTTTAATGAGTAAAAAATAATACCATAAATTGTAAGTAATGTTTGTAAATATGGAAATTGATTTTCTTATACATAACTATGTAATGATTTTTAATCATACCTTATTTAATTACTTTAAGTTTATTTATTTTATACTTTTTAAATGTTAGAACATCTCTAATAGAGTATTTTTAGAGTCACTTTTGATATTTTTAAGAAATAAATTAATTTAAAATTAAAATCTATATTGGAATTGATTGATGAAATGAAACTGGTATCACCTTAGAGATACGGTATCACCCTGATAGAAAATCAATAAAATATTTTCACTTATATAATTATGTTGACAAAATAATTAAAAATAATATAAAATTCTAACTGAAATAAGTTTAACTACTCTTGGAAGGGCAAATTTTACTTTTAATTTTAACTCATTATTTATCATATATGGTCCACAAATATTTATGTGTCATCTTGTAGAATCCAAAATAAAATTAAAATTAGTGTAGCATTGGAGATGTTCTTACCTAACTGATTAATTTTTTGTTTTTAAATAATTTATTATTTTTAATTTTTAGATTGTTGATATCAAATTAACAACTATAGAATTATAAATTCAAAAATTAACTTCATAAAAATAATTAAAAAAATGGATAATGTCTATTGAACCGCTAATAATTATAAGGTTTAATTATTCTGTTGATCCTTATAATTTTACCAAATTTTTAATTAGGTCTCTATACTTTTTTTAATTGGGTTTCTACACTACTTTTAATTTTATAATTAGGTCTTTTTAATTTTATAGTTTTTGGAATGTGAAGGGTATTGGGGGTGTTGGAAAAGTGGTCACAGTTAAAAATTTTAAGAGAAAAAATAATGTGAATATATTAAGCTTGATAGAGAAAAAGAAGAATGAAGTTACTAAGTTTGACATAGTGCAAATTTGGGAAAATGATGCGATGGATTGGGAATATGTGGATTCCAAAGGGGCTTCTGGAGGTCTATTGTTAATGTGGGACAAAATAATTTTTAAGTTGAGTAACTGTTATAAAAGGGAGAGGTGGCTGTGTGGGGAAGGGGTGTTGATGAGCAATAATTTTTATTGTGCGTTTTGTTTGGTGTATGGTGCGCATGTCAGGGAGGAGAAGCTAACTGTGTGGGAGGAGTTAAGTTTTATTGCTGGATTATGCCAAGTCCCAATTTATTATATGGGTGATTTTAATGAGGTTGTGAGAGTAGAAGAAAGGAAAGGAGCTAATACTTTAACAGCATCAGCGGAAGATTTTAGAGACTGGATACGGGATATGGAGTTAATGGATTTAGAACTGAATGATCGCAAATTTACATGATTCAAAGGCCAATCTTGTAGTCGCATTGATAGAGTCTTCGTTAGCCTGGAATGGCTTGAATAGTTTCCTGAGATGCGGCTTAATAAAGGTAGGCCAAGAGGTTTATCTGATCATTGTCCTTTGATAGTGAAGGACAGTAGATTAAGAGGGGGACCGAGGCTATTTCGAAGTTTGGATTCTTGGTTCACACATGACGGGTTTCTCAGAATGGTGAAGGAGGAATTGAGGGGTCTAGGAGAGGTTCAATTTACTGAAAAGCTGAAGGCTTTGACAAACCTTTGAGTAGATGGCACAAGGAGAAGTTTGGTGATATTGATTTGAAGGTACAGCAGTTGAAGGATAAAATTAAGAAGTTGGATGATTTGGCTAGTGATGGAGTTTATGATGGGACTATGGAGGCAAGAAGGAGAGCTCTAGTTAGCTTCTATAAGAGTTGGTATGTTAGGAAGGAAATCCATTAGAAGCAGATGTCAAGGTCCCGACATGCTAAGTACATGGATAAGAACACTAGATATTTTCATAATTTAGCCTCAGCAAGAAGAAGAAGTAATCGGATTGATGCGTTGGTGATAAGTGGCAGATTGGTGAGGAATCAAGCTAGGATTAAGAGTGCAATAAGAGATTTTTACAAGAACTTGTATCGTCAGGAAGCGTCACCTTTGGTAGGTATTCAAAATTGCCTAGTTAACAGGATACAGGAAGAGGAGGCTATAGACTTGGAGAGGATGCCTTCAGCTGACGAAATAAAGGAAGCAATTTGGGATTGCGAGTCATCTAAGACCCCTTGGCTGTGATGGCTATAATATGAACTTCATAAAGAAGTGTTGGGGAGAAATTGGTCCTGAGTTTACTGCAGCTGTCATGGATTTCTTCCAGTCAGCTGAGCTACCAAGAGATTCTAATATTACATGGGTGGCTCTGGCTTCGAAGTTTGTGGGAGCAAGGGAGATTAAAGATCTTTGGAAGATTAGCATGGTAGGGTGTGTGTATAGGGTCATTTCAAAGGTGTTGGTGCAGAGAACGAGAAGGGTAATGCCAGATTTAGTAGGAGAGACTCAGAGTGCGTTTGTGCAGGGGAGGAAGATTCATGATGGGGCTTTGATTGCGTGTGAAACTGTGCAATGGTTGAAGCAAAGAAAGAAGAAATCGGCAATAATCAAACTGGACTTTCAAAAAGCTTACGATAGAGTCAAGTGGAAGTTTGTGGATATTGTACTTCAGAAAATGGGCTTTGGGCAAAGATGGCAAGGGTGGATCAAGGAATGTGTGTGCATGATGTCTATGTCGCTTTTGATAAATGGCTCGCCTTCTAAATCTTTTAAGATGGAACGGGACTTACGACAAAGGGATCCTCTTTCTCCGTTTCTTTTTGTTCTTGTTGTTGTTGAGGTCCTTCATAGGATGGTAGGAGAGGTTGTAAGACATGGAAGGATCTCTCCTTTGTTGGTTGGAAATGACAATATTGAGTTGTCTCACTTGCAATTTGCGGACAACACAATAATTTTTTGCTCCCCGGAGGAGGAGACTATTTGCAATTATAAGTGGCTTCTACAGTGTTTTGAGATGATGTCTGGTTTGAGTATTAACTTTGATAAATCTAGCTTGATTTCGGTTAATTACGAGCGAGAGTGGTCACAAAGGATGTGTAGCTTGTTGGGGTGTAAGGAAGCAACGTTGCCAGTCAAATATCTTAGTAATTTTTTAGCAGAGAATCCGAAATTGGTCAAGACATGGAAACCTATTATAGACAAAGTAGAAGAGAAACTCAATCTGTGGAAAGCCAAAACGATTAATAAAGCTGGTAAGCTAGTACTCATCAAATCTGTGCTTAATAGTCTGCCGGTTTACTACCTTAGCTTATATAAGATGCCCAAAGTAGTAGCAGATAAGTTAATATCTTTGCAGAGGAGGTTCTTGTGGAGTAATAAGGACGGAAGGGATGGGGTACCTTTGGTGAGGTGGGATATTGTGCAAGCTCCAAAATGCTTTGGGGGTTTGGGCGTGGGCGATGCAGTGCTTCGGAATACAGCATTATTGTTCAAGTGGTGGTGGCAGTTTTCAAAGAAGGATTGCCCATTATGAAAGAAAATTGTGTGCTCCTGCAATGACTTGAATCCAAATGTCCTTCTTTCTTGTCAGCCGGTTCCTAAAACAAAGGGTTCGTGGAGGGACATTTGTCAGTTGCAGATAAGAGAACAGCAAGCGAGAGATAAGATGGTTAGAGGGTTATAATTAGGCTAGGAGATGGTAGAAGAATTCATTTCTAGGAAGATAATTGGCTACCGTGTGGTGTGTTGCAGGATGTATTTCCAATACTTTTCTCGGTTTCAAACCAAGTCGGATTTGTAATAGAGGACTGTGGGTTCTGAGATGGGCTGGAGTGGATATGGAACTTTCATTGGAGAATGGTACTATTCCAATGGGAGTTAGAATTAGTTAACCAACTTCATGGAGTTCTACAATCTGTTAGGTTAACAAGTGAGAGGGAGGACAGAATAGTATGAAAATTTGATAGATCAGGAGTTTATTCTACTGACTCGTTTGTGCAAGTTTTGCAGGCTAAGACTCTCCCGGAGGACATTACGAGTTATAGTTTCACTAGATCTATATGGAGAGGACTAGTACCATCAAGAGTTGAGCTATTCACCTGGTGTGTGTTAGTTAGTAAGGTCAATACTAAAGAAAGATTGATTAGATTGGGCATTATTGATCACAGGGATATGATTTGTGTTTTATGTAAAAAAAAAAAACCTGAGAATGATTTCTACTTATTCATTGGCTGTGAGTTCACATGGCAGGTGTGGTGTGCTTGGTTATACGCCTATAATAAACTTTGGTCTATTCCAAGAACCATTAAGCAACATTTTGAGAGTTGGACAGGAGCTCCTGTAAGAAAAGACAAACATAACAGGTGGCTGATTGATTTTTTTTGCTATCATTTGGAATACATGGTTGGAAAGGAATGCCAGGATTTTCAAGAATAAAGAAACAGACGTTGCAAAAGTTATTACCAAGTCGATTAGGAGCTACAAAGAGTGGGTTGACTTTGTTCCGTCTAGTTGTTGATGGCAATGCCGGAGATAATTACGATTTCTTTTTTAGTGTTTGTATTATAATTCTGGACTTTCTAAATGTTTCACCTTACTGTGTTGAACTTTTTGTTTCAAAAAATATAATTAGGTCATTTTCATATCAAAAATATTAAAATTAACATAATATTTCTTTAAAAATATATGCGGTCAAAGATCTAGTTAGATTTTTAATTTTGAATATTTTTAATTTGTGAAAAAATACTCAGTTAACTCTAACATTTTTTACAATAAAAAAGACCTAATTATAAAATTAAAAGTAGCATAAGAACCTAACTAAACGAAAAAAATATAAAAATTTAATTAAAAATTTGATAAAATTGTAGGAACCAATAGAGTAATTAAACCTAATTATAATTATTCTTCTTTTACGTAGGGGTGTCCGCGGATCGGATCGGATAGGATATAGCCGAATTCGATCCGATCCGCACAATTTTCATCGGATATGATATCCGTGCTTTTTAGTGTCAGATCCGATCCGATCCAATCCGCAAATACGCGGATCGGATCGGATCGGATATCGGATATATCCGCATAATTAAACCTTCTCTTTTTAATCATATTTCTATGTAAAAAAGTTCAATAAAAATATTTTTTTTATACTTTTAAACTTATTTATTCCTAAAATATTTTTAATCAAACTCTTTCTAAATAACAAAAATAAAATAATACAATATATGAATAATAATTACTAACTAAAACATACAAACAAGTAAATATAATACCAAACATATATTTATTTATTTTTAATTATTATTGTGCGGATCTGCGGATCCACGAATGTAGAACAGATATCCTCGATCCGATCCGATCAATTTGCGGATCAGATCGTATCTGCAATTTTCGAATCGGATGCCGATATTTACTGCGGATCTGCGGATACGATCCGATCCATGGACACTCCTACTTTTATGGCGTGTTTCACTTTGGTGTTTCCTTCTTTATTTCTTTTTTTTTTTAATAAAGTTTAACATTGTTTATAAATTTTGGGAGCAAATTTAATCCTATTTTTTAAAGTATTAACTTTGTAAAATAAAAAGCATTTCAAGTTCCTTTCAATAAACAAAATAAAGTTTCTTTTAATGCGTTAACATTAATTACGAGAAGGAGCTTTTCTTCTTACAAGTACCCCTTATTAACTGAAAATAGATTAATGGATATTTTAATGGAGTTACTTACTTACCCAATTGCAATTCTCTCTAAAAATAGAATTCGACTTCTATTTGAGACACTATAATATAAATCTACCATCACATCTCTACTTAATATGCATGGAAAATTAATCTGAATAAAAATTCTCTCCATTGGACGCAATGTGCTATGATGAGTTTGATATAGCTCTTACTCCCACTGGAGAAGGGATTTTTATTTGTTGATTTATTTTTATTTATCTATTTTCTTTTTACTTTCAATTTTGCTTGCACATGAAACGTCCAAAAAGCAAAACCGTCTGTCTGAACAGAAAACGCGAGGCGCGCACTCACCCAACACAACAACGTACCGAACGACGAACGTAGTAGAGAGGCACTCTTGCTTGCGTGACCGTTTCCATCAGGTCGTACAAAACTTGCAACTTAGGATAATGCCATGCTTTTACAACCTCGCTGCACCTTCCAATTAACTTCCAAACTCTTCCTCCAAGGTTAAATTTTGTGTGTCCTCAACCAAAAAGAAAAGGTTTACATTTGTGTGACCTTTTTTTCTTTATCATTAGTTACTACTTACTAGAAGCTATAGTATTAGAAGCAAATGGAATTAAAAATGGTGGCAGTGGTGAAGCCTTAAGAGAAGTTTATCGTGAGCTTGTGATTATATTAAATTGGATTTCGGGACAAATAATAATGATCATTTAGAGTAAATATTATTGATTTCTCTTTTCGTTTTCAGTATTTTTATTTTTACAATTTTGTGAAAGAAAAATATTCACAAATACAATAAAAAGTCTAAAAATGAAATACGAAAGAATCAATCCCTTTTCTAGCATTTTCATAAATTTATTTTCATTTTATAACATCAACAAGTCTAATTTGACTATACACCATAAAAAATAATTCTTCCGTCATATTAATTTATTGCTACAAAATAATAAAAACAAAGAGAAAATATATTAAAATAAATAAAAATATAAATAGTTGTAAAAAATGTGGAATAAAATATTTATAATTGTATTATATAAACAAAAATATTATTTGCTAATTAATGTATAGCTGTCACGCCGGACATTGGGACATATAAACTTTCCATTATGAAACGTTGTTACTTGTTAGCATTTAGCAATTCTCGGCTAAATAAATAACTGAAAAAGGGTGAAAGGTGTGTGTGTCACACCCCTTCAGCTTCCTTAATAAAAATTTAGTTTTGTTTATTGCCATTTGAGTTGATCAAGCTAAGAAGAAGAATGGCAGAAGAAGGGGCTGCAGCTGCACCACCACCACCAAAACAACAACAGCCTCAGCCACCTCCCGTCAAAGATCAACTCCCCAATGTTTCTTACTGCTGCAATAGTCCTCCACCATGGCGTCGGTTCACTGCCTTATATTTTCATAGATGATGATGATGATGCTTATTCATTTATTTCTCAATATGCATTGACTGAGTCTAGAATTTTCTTTGTTAATGAAGCGGAGGCTATACTACTTGGTTTCCAACATTACGTGGTGATGCTTGGCACAACTGTTCTAATACCTGCCTCTCTAGTTCCTCAAATGGGAGGAGGAAATGTAAGTCATCGTTCATTTGATTCTCAATTTTGTTGTCATGTTCAAAATAATCAGTTGTGCTTTCTACAGGAAGAGAAAGCAAGAATGATTCAGACTCTCTTGTTTGTGGCTGGCATAAACACTTATATCCAAACTCTATTTGGGACTCGTCTCCCTGCAGTTATAGGAGGATCCTATACCTTTGTGCCAACCACCATTTCAATCGTTCTGGCTACTCGCTACGACGCCATTGCCGATCCTAAGGAGGTTGCTTCATCACAGACATGCTTAATTGTTCTTCATTTCCTTTGTTATATTACAATGTCAGAATCTTTGTTGCTATGCAGAAATTCGAGAGGATAATGCGCGGAACGCAGGGCGCTCTTATTGTTGCTTCTACTCTCCAAATTATTGTTGGCTTCAGTGGACTTTGGCGCAACGTAGTGAGGTTGGTTGGATTTTATCCAGGAATACTTTTAGTTTCATATGTTATGTGATGTTTTCAAATATACTTGTTTAGTACAGGGCCTGGTTCTTAATACTATTCTCCATTTAATTTGTTAACAACAATTTTACCCTTATTTGCATTTACACTTATAACTATGGCCTATGGCTTTATCCTTTCTGACAGTTGTTCACTCATTTTCCAGCCTCTTAAAATAACTTTGGTAACAATTTCTATGTATATATTGTTTTAGGTTTCTAAGCCCTCTCTCAGCTGTTCCTTTGGTTGCTCTCTCAGGCTTTGGACTTTATGAGTTGGGTTTCCCTGAGGTAATGCATATTTGCTACTATCAAGTATCACCCATAGTTACACGAATTCACTAATTAGGTAGTGTATGGCGTACCAATTCACGAGTACCGCATACTAACGTATCTGCGTACCCAAACGTCATATGTAAAATTTTCACATATAAAATATTTCACATATTTCTTATCGCATACCGAGTATTCGTTCTAGTCCCAAAACATATTACCTTTTATGTAACTATGCTATCAACACATGATCATAATTGGTGTGATTCACACTGTTCATTTTTGCTGCTAAATTTCTAGGTTACAAAATGTGTGGAGATTGGACTGCCAGCAATTCTCTTCCTACTAATATTTTCACAGGTGATTCTGAATGTACTGATGCTAATTTCATTCTTTGCCCAATTGCTTGAGCCATTTATTGCTTCCCCTTTCCTTTCTTTTCTTCCTCTTCAAGTTAAATTTTAAACATTATGTTTCTTAGTAAAATTCATCATGTCTTTGCAGTACATTCCTCATGTGATAAAAGGAGAAAGGTGTATTGTTGATCGCTTTGCAGTTGTATTCACGGTTGCAGTTGTGTGGGTTTATGCTCTTATTCTAACTGTCAGTGGAGCTTACAGAAAGGTAGCACTCACAACAAAAAATTCTTGCAGAACTGATCATGCTGGAATTATAAGTGGTGCTCCTTGGTAAGAATCTTGTAGTTCTGCTAATTACAAAAATTTGGAGTATGCTGATTATCTTGTTGAACCTTAGCTTGTTCTGCCAATCGGATATCCTTAAATGAAAAAAAAAAAGTGAGATTGAATTTAGTTAACACCTTTACTGGTGTTACTTACAAAATATGTCTCAATCAGGATTAGAGTCCCATATCCTTTTCAATGGGGAGCTCCTACATTTAATGCTGGAGAAGCTTTTGCTATGATGGCTGCTTCACTTGTTGCCCTAGTAGAGGTTTGTTTCTTGTTTTGCTTGTGTTATAGCATATTGTCCTGCATCTAATTTTATCTAGAATCTGTTTCATCTGGTACATTAATAAGCAGAACACTCCACCAGTCTACCTGTTCTCAATTCTTATTGTAATTAACAAATGAAAGGCTATATAGCCTTTAGTAATGGCTGCTTCTCACATAAGTTTCATTGTTCAACAGTCAACAGGTGCTTTCATTGCTGTTTCAAGGTATGCAAGTGCAACTCCTATCCCGCCGGCAGTTCTTAGCCGCGGTGTTGGCTGGCAGGTAAGCATAAATCATGAACTGAATCTATCATTTTACCCATCTAATTTTTGTACCTATCTTTAATATGAAATTACCAATTATAAATTGTTTCCAAACCGGCATTATCAATGTCAATTGTACACTGATGATGCATTGTTGGGTTTCTTCTTTTTCTTGATTTTTGTCAGTTTCATCATTTGTTATGATCATCATTGATGGTTATTTTCTATGTATCAGGGAGTGGGAATTCTGTTATCTGGGATCTTTGGGACAGGGAATGGATCATCAGTTTCCATGTAAGATTTTAGTCCAACTTCCATGAACTGGAGATACCATTTTCTTGATAGGGTCTGTAATGAAATGAGTGATTGTAACTTGTAAGAATCATCTTTGTCATTTCACAGAGAGAACACTGGACTGTTAGCTTTGACTCGAGACGGTAGCCGAAGGGCTGTTCAGATATCATCTGGATACATGATCTTTTTCTCCATATTTGGTGAGTTCACAAATGCTAGAAAATTCTAAGGTAAACTTTCTCGTTGGTTAACATTTGTACTCTCTGAACTCCTAATATATGCAGGAAAATTTGGAGCTGTGTTTGCTTCAATCCCAGCACCAATATTTCCTTCCTTATATTGCCTTTTCTTTGCTTATGTTGGTATGAATGATCATCTTAAGAAGCTGGATTTTTCTTATCATAATCCATTCAATTATAATTTATTAACCTTTTTCTTTTCTTTTCCCCCACAAAACAGGTTCTGCTGGCCTCAGCTTCCTTCAGTTTTGTAATCTAAACAGTTTTAGAACCAAATTCATCTTGGGGTTCTCTATTTTCATGGGATTCTCCGTACCACAATACTTCCATGAGTACACAGCATTTAAGCTCCATGGTCCTGTACACACTCATGCTAGATGGGTAACCCAACTTCACTCTTTCATTCTAGCTCTCTTTTTGTTATTGCTTGAAAGTGCATTCTCATCTTTTATTTTTCTCTTTATTTTTGCAGTTCAATGACATGATCAATGTGTCAATGTCATCAAAAGCATTTGTTGGTGGTTCATTGGCGCTGTTGTTAGATGCCACGTTGCGCAAGAAAGACGGCCAAACCCGCAAAGACAGTGGCATGCAGTGGTGGGACAGGTTCATTTCATTCCAGAAAGATGCAAGGAGTGCTGCGTTTTACTCTCTGCCCTTCAATCTGGACAAGTTTTTCCCTTCTATGTGATTTTTGGGCCATCTTCTTACAACTTGTTACAAGACATGAATATACACCCTCACATTTGCCTTCTAACTTGGATTCCATTGTCAGTTTCTTCATTTAACTACAAATCAGTCAGCAAAATGTATACATAATTCACTTGGCACCTTTCAAAAGCTAATAGCTAATTCTCTTACGAAACTTTTGACATTGGACCGTGTTAGCTCAAGAAACTTTGATCTAATGGTAATAGAATGAAATCTCTATCCTTTTCACAATGCAGTGAATTAGAATAGTTAATTGACCAAAAATAATTAACCAAATTATCATTAGTTGTTAAATGCTAACAATTTTTAGGGATCAAATTTTTATGTATTTTTTGTGAGCGCATTGGAAAAATGGGATATTTTCTTTTTAAATTTTAGTGATTATGCTAAGTGTTGTCTTGCAATTTTTCTGTACATAGCCAAAAATATTTTTTAAAAAATAAAAAATCTAAAGATTGAAATTTGGTTTGGTTTTTCATGCAGATTTCAAATAGTTATTTAAACATTTTTATAAAATTTTAGATCAAATACATAAATAATTTAGTCAATACAAAAAATTGTGCCACTTATAAATAAAATATTTATATTATTTAGTTATTTTAGTCTCATTTTAAGATATTCTAAAAGTATTTTTGTCGTTAACAAATTTGGAGGATACTCTTATCAACAATTTAATAATTCAAAAATATTTTTTTATGATTTACTCTTTTTATTATCATCATCGTTAAATTCTCTTTTTAACTTATCACTTTTTCTTTACCAACATTATTTACTTACTGCAAGAAAATTCAATGTAGTGATAATAGAATACAGGGAGTGAATTGTTGAGTTTAGAATTAATTTTAGTATGCTAATATAATGAGAAACATTTTATTGATTTAAAAGCGCAAAAGTAGTTTGATGAGTTTGTTAATGAAGACCCAAAATCATGTGACACAACATTTAGCCCATATCAAGGAAGCATCAACTAAATATTCCACCATGCACGATATCAAAGTTGCAGCCCAAATGAAAATGACATGCAAAATCAGAACTATGAGGCCAAGCATAGTGGTAAGAACTAGACCGGTGATCGAACCGGTCAGGTTATTAGTTCACTGGTTTATTGGTTCAACCGATAAATCGCTGGTTGAACCGATAACCGATTTCACATGAATAAAAAATATAAAATACTAAAAATAGTCATAAACTTAATAAATTCAAAATACATATCGTTAGTTCTTCACCAACAAAATAACCAAGTTTCAAAGTCTAAATATAACTAATACAAAGATAAACATGAAAGTAGTTAGTACTAGTACATTAGTATCTTAATTAAACACAATATGGATAACAATTCATAAACTAAATTCAAGGAGTGATTTCGAAGTCGGCAAGTTGCTCTTCATCTGACAAATGTGGAGCTACATCCTGATTGGTTTCATTTTGATTTGCATTTTCCACAGAATTATTAGCTCCATCATCCTCCCGATCATCTTCCAAATCCAATTGATCTAGCATTATAGATAATGTTTCACAAATCAAGATAGCAATATGGAACAGAGGCATCCACCATCCATTTCGCAATAGCAATATCACACTTCTCCACAATTTCTTTTCTTTGAAGAATGCTTTTGATAGTTGGTTGAGCTCCGAGTGTTGTTGCCAATGGAAAATAGGATAGTAAACATTTGACTTGTTTTCCTTTTCTAGAGATAGGTGTTGGAACCCTGGATGTTTGTTGTTGTTGCATCTCATTACGTTCGATCTCGTCAAATTCTCTTTCAACATCATCACAAGCATTATAACTTTCGGCATACTGTTCTTGAGTTTTTCTTTTCTTGCTTCGAAGCTCTTCAATACTTTCATGGAATTGGTGTCTCACTGCAGCTGGCACCTTTCGACAAGACTCAACATCTCCTCCTTTTCCATCCAAATGAAGCTTAAACCGATGAATTCCTCCACCCCTAATAAGCTTCTCACAATATATGCATAGCAGAATTGTTTTTCCAGACTCCACAACTTGTTTACAATGACCCCATGTAGGATCGGTATTTGCTCTATTATTGTTTTTTGGGTTCCGATTGATGCATCAGGAGTTGATCCTTGTTCTTGCGAAGATGGTGTTTCTGATGGTGTATTCGCAGAAGCCATTCTAAAAGAATATGGAATAGCAAAACCGCAAAATTATAAAATAATAGCAATCTTAAATTCCCTAGTTCATATTCCCTATTCAGCAAGACAGCAACCTTAAATGCTTAAATAGTTAAATTCACAGCACAAGCATATTCATCCTAGAGACCTAGACAAACATTAGTCAACAAGCAATCTTAAATAGTTAAATTCCCTATTCAGCAAGACAAGCATATTCATATTTCATAGATTCAAATCAAGCATATAATTCATATTTCATATTTCCAATACAAATCAACAAAACAACAAATTTTCAAGTTTTTAACAAGCATGTAAAACACAGAACAAATCAACAAAACAACATAATTCATAACAGAAAAAGATTCAAGCTTTCAACATGGATATTCAGCTTAACAATTTCAACAAGCATATTCATAACACTGTAACAGCAAGTCAGCAAGAAGTGCAGAAAAAAAGTAAGTTTACAACTTACAAGTGCAATGCAGAACAGAGCGGGTGTAATGCATTTCACAGAACAATCATTAAACTTCAAGTGCAGAACAGAGCAGAAGCAGATTATAGAACTGGAGCTTACCTGTTTGACAGAGTCACAGAGCAGAAGGGCGAGGCAACGGCGAGTTCGACAGCGCAGCAAGGGCAAGGGCGACGGCGCGGCAACGGCGAGTTCGACGGCGCAGCAACGGCGAGTTCACGGTAACGGCGAGTTTGTGGGTGGCGGGTTTGTATCTGTCCTGTTCCTACTCCCTTGGTTGAGTTGGTTCCTTCAGAGTTCAGACCGGCGGTGAGACGAAGAGGATGACGGTGGGCGGCTGGTGGCTAGGGGCTGGGTGAGTGAGGTGAGGCGGAGGGCTGATAGGGTTAGGCTTAGGCGCCATTAGGGTTGGAGGGAGAAGGGGATAGTGGAAACTGGGGTGGGGGTAGGGATTGGTAGCCCGTAGGGCTTTTCTTTTTTTTAAAAAAAAATTAAACCAAAACGACGTCGTTTTGGAAAAGGAATAAAAAAAAAACATTTCCGAACTGGTCGGTTAACTAGAAACCGCCGGTTTTCTGATTTTCATCAAAATCGGCCGGTTCAACCCAGTTCGAAATGGCTCTCTTCCTTATCCAGTTACATCACTCAACCGGACCGGTTATGGGTCCGGTTCACCGGTTTTTCGATCAAACCGGCCAGTCCGGTCCGGTTCTTACAACTATGATGCCAAGAGAGAAAATTCTGCATTGTTAAGGAAATCATTGTATGATCATCACAAGGATAAAGCAGAAAATTAAATTGAACACTTAGCAGCATCAAGATGGAGAAAAGACCGCATAAAGACACAAGGACAATGAAAATTGCAGCTGGTAGGTTGTAATTGGTGCATGTAATAAGTTTGATTATGGTTAAAATTCTACCATAATTGTAGTAGAAATTAGATGTAAATTTTTATTGAACATAAAAATCGAACCAAGATACATGTTTATGTAATTCTTTCTTTCTTTATTCTATTTTTTTCTGATTTTAGAAATAAAATTTGAAAAATTTCCTGCTAAATTTACATCTACAAATTCTAAGAAAAGAACTTCAATTTTAAAAACAATTTGATTCAACCACTTTTTTCAAATTCTAGTAAAACCATCATGAATAATGTCATTATTTAACTATTGAGAACAAACAGCAAATGATAATTCATTAAAATTAAAGAATCTTATGTTTTAAGGATGACTAGAAAAATTCTCAATAATTCTTCATATCATGATTAAGCTTGAATAACATAACATGACATGTCAAATTGTAAATATATAGTATTTATAAATTTCTGGCCATGATATTTTTAAGTCCACAAGATGTCGTATTTATTTTAGGAAAAGCAGCTAAACCAATAGAAATGGGTTTCATACTTTTTTTCATGAATAAAAGACAACCTATTAAATCAGAATATTTTTAAAATACTTTTTATGATAGTGTTGTAATACCACGTTAGAAGGGTGTCCAATTCGATGCTCTTAATATATTTTGAAACACTGAAACTCCATACGAAAAGTTGAAAAGAAGTTATAGTTTATTATTTTTTATATTTTAAATTTCATTGGGCCAAATTTGTAGGCTGGCCCAGATCGAAAAACCGAACCCGACCCGGATACACTCAAAAATTCAGACCCATTCATCTAGTTTCATCATTCTGCTGTCGTCGTTCCTCATGATGGGAGAGAGAGCTCTTCGTTCTTCCTCTGTTCACTGCCGCAAAGGAGACTGTTGGCGCTGTTGACACCTCTTTCGCCACCACTGATGCCTCTGACGCCACCAACGGAGGCACCCACCTTGGCCGAATGCAAATCTCTTCCTATCCTCGCTTGCGCAACTGCTGTGGAATAACCTCCGAGATCTTGAATCATCGTCGCATCACAGATCAGGCTCGAAATTTTTTTTCCTAAGTTAGTGTGGGTTTTCCTAAAATAGGTTATTGGCACAAAAAAATCTCTACTGTAATTAGCTTGAGAATCCCCTCTGCATTTCTTCCGCGAGCTCCATGGCAGTAGCGTGAATGGCATCTGGCGATGAAGATTTATCAGCAAGTTCCGGGCGTTCCATATCTTCCAGAAGATCATTGCTATAATTGCTATCTGCCTCATTCAATTTTGTTCATAACCGAAATTATTTATAAATTATCAACAGGTTTTCTTTGAATCAACGAGTTCTAATTTTTCAAATTGGTTATGGTTTGAAATTGTGAGAGGAAGAGAACTTGGTATACTAATCGATCGCAGTTGTCAGGACATTGTTGTCGCTAACGTCATAGTTTCAGGGGTCGTCAGTGATTTGATGGCATGCTTATTTTCGGGCAGTGGAGTTTGTTGGTGGTTACGTTTGCCATCGTTATCGCTGCTGTTGTGAGTTTCTGAGTTTGTCGGAACTTTTTTTTTACCACAATATTGCAGAGCAAGGACACGGTGACGAAAATGTAGGAACAGGAGGTATGACGGAATAGACGCAGTGGATAGACGGCAACTCGGCAGGGCGGCGTTCCATCCAACAAATAATGACAGTAGTTAAAATTTAGGATTTTTACATTTTAGATAAAAGAGATGAATGGAAATTTAAAAGGAATTGAAAATGAAAAGGAGGGTTAAAATGGAATTTTCATAGAGATTTTTTTTGTAAAATTTTATGGAGTTTCAAAACTCAAAATAAGAGAGGAGTATCAGTATTCTCCAACCCGGCAGGTTAAAAACTAATCCGCTGCGGTACTAAGCTCCATTTAAGGGTTTGCCGCTGGTCAATGGGTTGCTGCATGCACAAGGCGGGATTCGAACCCCCCCGACACTTACTTAAATGGACTAATGAACTAACCACTAAATCAACCCAACTTGATTTTTTTTATTAAGTCTTTATTCTTAACTTCTAACCACAAAAATTTGGTTGAGAACTTATTTTAATAAGTTCATAATTGTATTTACAGATTATTTTAAAATTTTGTTGGCTTAAAATAAGATTATAGTTTTTTTGTTATCTATCTTTTAAATTTAGTCATAATTCTTGTGAATTTTTTATAGTTAAATATTTTACTTTTAATCTTTTTATAGAAGTGATAAAACAGAAAAATAAGCTTCTTAATCTTATCTTTACTTGATGATTTTAGTTCTTTTTCTAAAATATTTTCAAATTTTTGAATATAGAATGAATTTTAACATCAAACTCTCATTGTAAATTATTCTTGCCTATTATACCAAGAGCGACGAATTCAACTTTTTATAAATTCGACATGATGGAACTAGTATAATAAAAAATGGAAGCAAATAATAATAATAATAATAACAATAATAATAATAATAATAATAATAATTGTATCAAAAAGGAGAAATAAAAGAAATAAGTTAGAGAGAGAAATTAAATTAGTCAATTTACTTAAGAAATTGGTAAGTTATATTGTTGCGGCCCAGTCTAATTGGCCTCCTGGCCGACTTGACCCGGCCCGGGAATACGGGCAACAAAGGCGCTGCTCACCCGGCTCTTACCCGGACACCTTCTGAGAGCCAGCTATGGATAGCTGGAGATTAGGAAGGTTCCTGGAAAGTAGGTCTGTCCTCGTGGGACCCATCTCACTGACATGGTATAAAAAGGGAGGGACCTACCCCTCCCCTGAGGTACGTCACCCTACTCTCAGCTCTCATATCATCTATACACTCTACTGACTTGAGCGTCGGAGTGTCTTTGCAGGTGACACCCCCTCTCCACTTGAAGTGCTCGGAAGCTGGGCTGCTCCCTCGTGCATACCCCCACTTGAAGACAGGCGAGAACCCATGCCCCCTCCTAGAAACCTCCACGAACTGCCCGGTACCCGACTAACCGAACATTGGCGCCGTCTGTGGGGACTCACCCAAATGAATTTCCTAATGGGTCCGGTAGAGCCAGGCGATGGAGCCGAACCCAGGGGAGCGGCCTCCATGGCCTCCACCCATGAGCGCACGAGGTCCCCCCTGCGACAACCCAAGCCATCCTCACGTTCCCAAGAAAGACGCCCCTTCGGAGGAACAGGCAGTGATAGCGCCAGAATAATGCAGGAATTGCGACATAGGGTGCAGAACCTAGAAAACCAGCTGGCAGATCAGGGACGTCATCAACAAACTCTCGAACCAAGCTACTCACGATCTCCCGAGAGACGGGGAAGAACCCCTCGGAGAAATCGTTCCCGGCGCATGCGAAGCCCACGGTCTGAGTCGAATAGTCTTCAAGGCGAGGACCGGGAGGCGCCAAGAAGACGGCATGACCCCTTGATATAAATCCGGCCTACAAGGAGACGAGCCACCGAGCAGAATCGGGAGGATGAAGGAGAAAGGCCAAAGAGAATACAACACCCGGTGATCATGGGCGCAACCCCTTTTCATCATTCCATCCTCGAGGTCCGGCTACCAAAGCATTTTGATAAGCCAATGGACATGAGGTATGACGAAATCCAAGACCCACAAGAGCATCTAACGGCCTTTGAGGCCAGGATAAACTTGGAGGGGGGAGGCGACGAAGTGAGGTGCCGCGCTTTCCCGGTCACTTTGGCAGGACCGGCAATTCGGTGGTTCAACAGCCTCCCGCAAGGTTCCATGGTCAAATTCTCAGACATCAGCCGCGCTTTCTTGGTGCAGTTTATTACTCGCATTGCAAAGGCAAAACACCCGATCAACCTACTCGAGGTGACACAAATATCTGGCAAACCAACCAGAAAATACTTGGACATGTTCAACGACGAGTGTTTGGAGATTGACGGCCTAACCGACTCGGTGGCCAGCTTATGTCTGACTAATGGACTTTTGAATGAGGATTTTAGGAAGCATCTTACTACCAAGCCCATGTGGACGATGCAAGAAATCCAGCGCGTGGCCAGGGAGTATATCAATGATGAAGAAGTCAGTCAGGTGGTGGCAGCCAACAAGTGGCAGCCTACGTACAACCAACCTTGGCAGCACGGCAGCGGGGAAAGACCAAAGGAGCACCCCAAAGACGGAGTGCCGGCCAAGACCTACAAATCGTTTCCCCGAGTCAGGAAGTTTACCAACTATACCCCCTTACAGTCCCCATCGTTGAAGTCTATCAACAGATAGCCGACAAAGGAATTCTGTCGAAGCCCCAACCTCTAAAGAACTGAACTGGAGGGAACAAAAACCTCTATTGTGATTACCACAAGGGCTATGGACACCAAACCCAAGATTGTTTTTATATAAAGGATGCGTTGGAGCAAGCAATTCGAGAGGGGAAACTAGCCGAATTCTCCCACCTCATTAGGGAGCTGAGGAGACGAGATCGCGACCGAGATGGAGACGACAAGAGTTGTGCGGTAAAACGACGTCAAGAGCCCGAGGACCAGAATCACGGTCTTACCATAGTAAATGTGGTGGTTGGAAAGGACGTGGATCCAAAGTCGAAATTGAATCACGGTCTTACCATAGTAAATGTGGTGGTTGGAAGGGACGTGGATCCAAAGTCGAAATCGGCACACAAGAAGGATTCCAAAGTTCTGGCTATGAGGACATCCAGCCCCGCTCCGAACTCCAAGAGGAATCCATCCATATCATTTGGTCCAGAGGACCAATAGTTTGATGAGGTCGCAGAAAATCCTCTGATGGTAGTCACGGCCAGAGTGGGAACAAGCCTGGTAAAGCAGATCCTCGTAGACACCGAGGCTGACTCAAATATCATGTTCCGCAATGTGTTCGATGCCTTGGGCCTCCGGGATACTGATCTAAAGACCCACCAGCACAACGTGGTCGGATTGGGAGACCATTTTATCAAGCTCGATGGGATAATCTCCCTACCGGTATCCATAGGACTGGGACAAGGAAAGAGGTTGGTATTGGTAATGGCGGAGTTCGTCGTTCTGCGAGACTCCACGGCCTACAACCTCATCCTAGGAAGAAAGACTATCAATGATCTCGGAGCAATGATTAGCACAAAGATGCTGATAATAAAGTTTATTGCTGATGACGGGTCCGTGGGATCCATCAAGGGAGACTTGGAATCGGAAATCACGTGCGACAATGCCAGTCTCTCCCTAAGGAAGAAATCCAAGGAGGCATCGGGAGTATTCCTTGTCGACCTGGATGCCAAGATCGACGACAAGCCAGGCCTGAGCCGGAAAAGAACTTAGAGAAATTCAGGGTTGGCGACTCTGAGGAGAAGTTCACTTTCGTGAATAGAAACCTCCCCTACTACTTGAAAGAACCTCTAATGGAAATGGTCAGGGCGAATGGTGACCTATTCGCATGGACGCCAGCTGACATGCCGGGGATAGACCCCCAGCTCATGTCACACCACCTGGCCGTCAAGGCAGATGCCAGGCCGGTGGCTCAAAGGAGAAGGAAAATATCATAAGAAAGAGCAGAGGAGGTGGCCAGGCAGACGGTCAGCCTCCTAAAAGCGGGGTTTATCCAGGAACTCAACTACTCGACTTGGCTGTCGAACGTAGTCTTAGTCAGAAAGCCCAATGGAAAATAGAGAATGTTTGTGGATTATTCCGACCTTAACAAAGCATGTCCCAAGGACTCCTACCCCCTCCCAAACATAGATGCCCTCATCGATGCGGCAGCGGGATATCGGTATCTGAGTTTCATGGACGGTTACTCTAACTACAATCAGATTCCGATGCACCGGCCAGACGAAGAGAAAACGGTGTTCATAACGCCAAGGGGAACATACTGCTACAAGGTAATGCCGTTTGGGCTGAAGAACGCGGGAGCCACGTACCAAAGGCTGATGAACAAGATATTCAACAACCTTATAGGCAAAATGGTGGAAGTTTACGTGGACGATATCCTGGTAAAGACCACCCGACCTAAGGACCTCATAAGTGACTTAGAGAACGTGCTAGCTTCCCTCCGACGACACTGCATGAGGCTTAACCCGCTTAAGTGTGCCTTTGCCATGGAAGCAGTGAAATTCTTGGGGTTCATGATAACCTAGAGAGGGGTGGAGGCCAACCCAGAAAAGTGTGAAGCAATACTCCAAATGAAGAGCCCGGGGTGCATCAAAGACATCCATAGGTTGGCAAGAAGACTCGCCACACTATCTCGTTTCCTCGGAGCATCGGCTACTAAAGCTTTGCCATTTTTCAACTTGATGAGGAAGGGGATAACATTTGAATGGACCCCAGCGTGTGAAGAAGCCTTCAAGCATTTCCAGGAAATACTCTCGACACCACCTGTTCTCAGGAAGCCTAAGAACGGAGAACCGCTATACCTGTACCTGGCGATAACGGACGAAGCAATGGCAGCGGTCTTGGTGTGAGAGGAAGGAAAGGACCAACAATCAATCTATTTTGTGAGCAAAGCACTACAAGGAGTGGAGTTAAGATATAGCAAACTGGAAAAGCTAGCACTTGCGCTCTTGAACTCCTCCCGCAGATTGCGGTAATACTTCCAAGGTCATCAAGTGATCGTTAGGACGAATCAGGGAATCCGCCAGGTACTCCAGAAACCCGACTTAGTGGGAAGAATGATGACTTGGGCTATCAAGCTATCTCAATACAACTTGCAGTATGAACCTAGGCATGCGATTAAAGTGCAGGCCATGGCCGACTTCTTGGTGGAAGTAACGGGAGACCCAATCGAGACATCGAGCATACAGTGGAAGCTCCATGTAGACGGAGCCTCTAACCAGACATTCAGAGGAGCTGGGATAATCCTGAAAAGCCCGACTAGAGTCGTACATGAATAGTCGATCAAGTTTGAGTTTCCGGTATCAAACAATCAAGCGGAGTACGAGGCCCTTCTGGGTGGTTTAGTCCTGGCAAGAGAGGTCGGAGCCACAAGACTGGAGATATGTAGCGATCACAGGTCGTGACTTCGCAAATCAATAGAACATATCAGGCTAGAGATTCATTACTGCAGAGATATCTTGAGAAGGTCAGGGAGTTAATCAGGCAATTTGAGGAGGTCTCGGTGTAGCACATCCCGAGAGAGAGTAACATGCGAGCAGACCTCTTGTCAAAATTGGCGAGCACAAAGCCGGGAGTGAGAAACCGATCTCTGATCTAAGGCCTGATAAAAGAACCAGCAGTAGCCCTACATCTGACAAAGGTAGATCCTTCCTGGATGGACCCGATCACCAACTTCTTGGAAACCAGTAAGCTTCCGGGAGACGAGAAATCGGCAAGAGCGTTGAGGAGGGAGGCGGCCAAGTATGCAATCATACAAGGCCAGTTGTTTAAGAAGGGACTCAGCCAACCCTTGCTAAAATGCCTACATCCCGAACAAACGGACTATGTGCTAAGGGAAGTCTATGAGGGATGCTGCAACCACCACATCGGGGGCAAGGCCTTAGCAAGGAAGCTCATCAGAGCTGGCTATTACTGGCTGTTGATGATGAAGGACTCTAAGGCTTTCGTGAGAATTCTAATAGGGCTGCAAACAGAGCTTGGCTGGCAAGTAAGTTGGTCAAAAAGGTTAGAAAGTACCCAAATTTCAAGCAATGTGAGGCTGCAACATACTTTAGGTCAAAGTGTGATCTCATATTGCATAGGAATTCAATAGCCTGAGCCTTGGCTGATACAGGAAATGTTGTCTACGGGGATGAAAAGGCACAGTATGGCTTGTTAAGGGATTATGTTGAAGCGCTGCTAAAAATCAATCTGGGATCCACTATAAAGATTGGGGTTACTCTACTGCCTGACGGCCAAGTTATGTTTGATAAAATATACATCTGCCTGAGTGGTTATAAGAACGAGTTTAAAGCTGGGTGTCGACCTTTGATCGGCTTCGATGGTGCATTTCTAAAGACGCAGATTGGTGGACAGATATTATCAGCTGTCGCATAAGATGCAAATCACCACATATATGTGGTTGCTTGGGCTATAGTCAACATTGAAAACAAGGAGAACTGGAAATAATTTTTGGAGTACTCCACGATGATTTAGGAGACTATAAGGCTAACGGGTGGTGTTTCATTTCCGATATGCAGAAGGTTAGACACTTTATATTGTGGACTTAAATATTTCTTAATCTATTTACATTGTTGTAAATGAATGACTAGATGTTGTAAGCAAATGTATACCTATTTATTGTATAAATTATTTGGTTCTATGTCTTAATTGGTATAGATAATTGCAACTTGCTGATTTCATGAGATTAGGATAGATGCTTTGGTTATTTAGGTAGATTGATTATTTAGGTAGTTTGATTATTTAGGGTGATTGGTTATGTAGGTAGTTTGGTTATTGATGTTGTTTGGTTATTTTAGGTGCTTGGTATCTGCTATATCTTTCTATCAAATGCAGGGGTTGATTTTGGCTGTGGAGGAGGTCATGCCACAAGTCCACCATCGTTTCTGTGTATGGCACCTATGGCAAAATTTCAACAAACAGTGGAAGGATCTTGAGCTGCGGAGACTCCTTTGGGATGCTGCAAGGTTAACCACCTTCCAAGATTTTATTGGCAACATGGACAAGATTAAAAGAGTCAATGAGAAAGCATGGACATACCTTAACAAGTGGCCTAGAAATTCATGGACGAAGTCTCAATTTAGCCACAGGCCAAAGCTGGAAAATATATGCAACAACGCATGTGAGGTCTTCAATGTAAGGATAAAAAAAGCTAGGAGCAAGCCAATCATCACATTGCTTGAAGAGGTAAGGATGTTCGTTATGAGGTCCATTGCAAAGAACAAGATAAAGTTGAACAACCACGTTGGAAAACTTCCTCCAATTATTCAGAGCTGGTTAGAAAAGGTAAGGAAAGAGTCAAAAAATTGGGTTCCTATATGGACTGGGGATGAAGCCTATAAAAAGTTTGAGGTCCATGGACACCCAACAAACATGGTTGTCGATCTAGCAAAAAGACTTTGCACCTACAAGTTCTGGATGTTAACATGTAATTTTTGTTACATTTACATTATATTTATTTTCATTTTAGGTTGTTTTTACTTGAACTATTAATTGACATGGTTTGGACTTGAACTGCCTTTTGTTTGGTGTGCTGTAGGAATTCTCTGTGTTCATGCCTGTGCTGCTCTTGCACAGGTGAACAAGAGACCAGAGAATTACTGTCACCCCTTGGTCACAATAGATTCATACAGGAAGACCTATGAACATTACATCAATCCACTCCTGGGCCAATCCATGTGGGAAAAATCAGCATATAGTCAGCCCCAGGCTCCAAACATCAAACGGAAACCAGGAAAACTCACAACTAAAAGAAGAAAGGACGCTGATGAGGGTCCTAGTGTAAACAAGAAAGCTAAGAAGACTGTTACCCTAAAGAGACAGCTCAAGCCATTCACATGCACATATTGTAGTGTAAAGGGCCACACCAAGAGGGGATGCAAATAGAAGAGAGCTGATGAGCTTGCTGCTGCTCTTGCAGCTGCAGCAGCTACTGTGGCAGCTTCCAAGGCCAAAGCTACTCCTACTGGGAGTACACCTGCAGCTGAAGCAAGCAACACTACCACTCTGGGACCACAAGCAGCTGACATTCCACCACTAGTGTCTGCACCACAAGCTGAAGAGGTTGAATTATCCAACCAAGCTATGGTGGAACACAAGATGAGGTATAAAATGTCCTAAAACATTTGTTGTTTACTTCCTAGATTTAACTCTCCTTTTCACACTAACTCATACAAATTATCACACTTTACTCTGGCACCACCACCAACAACAACAACAAGGCTACCTAAATTACCAACCAAACGGAGGACCTCACCACAACCAGTAACTACTTCTATCGATCCCATGCAAGGAGCAAGTGCAGCTACATCTCTAAGGTTGGCAAGATTCATGAAGTTTGTTCTAACACCACAGTTTAAGGCGCCAAGGAAGAAAAACCCTTGATTTTGGATGTTTTAGCTGCTGATTTCAGAATATATATGGGATTTGGACATTGGTTGATTTTTTGGGTTTTTTGTTATTTCTCTAAAAGAATAGCTCTTAGCCAGACTGTATGGTTTATTTTGATTTTCTGGTAGTAAATACTTTGACAGAGTTTAAACTCGAAGGTCTTCTTGTTTCAGAATTGGTAGCTGTTTCAGTTTGTTTATCCTTATGTGGTCAACTGATACTGTGTTACATTGACAATGTCTTGTTTATAATCTACAACTACTATTATCAATTTACCTCTTTTGTTCATTCAGTTTGGATTCTATTTTTGAAAAATCTATCTACAAATAACACACCAATAAGCTAAACAGTTCCCATATATTCATTAACAGATGTTTTCAAACACAGTTCTTACATTTTTACCATCACAACTAAACCAACAACTAACAGAGAAAAAAACAGCAATCCTAACATTTGTATCATATATTTCTGGGTCCTTAACTCAACCTCCAAATTACCAATCCTCAAAGCAAGACTGACGCTCACTTCTTCATTGTTGTATGCCACAGTGTCTTTCAAATTTCCTTTATCGTCTTCTAAAATGTCTGCCCATCGAAAGAACCCATACCATCTTCTTCCACCACTTTGTGAACACGAAATTTAACAGTTACCATCAAAACAGTCAACAACAAATCTTTAGGAAACACTCACGTTGTAATTCGGGCATCCAAAGAAGGGCTTATTTGGGTGGGTTTCCGTTCCAGACCATCGGAGCACAGGACGTTTTCCACACCCACACTGCTCTGGTACTCGCGTGCCTCTGCTCTAACTTGGCCTCCTTGTGGTTGATCGCATAGAACTTTCCTCTCCTTCATCTGCACGTCTAACCATCATCCAACCAGCAAAGCAATGGGTATGAGAATGAGCAGGGAAGAAGAAGTAGAAGAAGATGATGAAGACGAAGAAGTGCTGCGCTACTTCTGAGTTAGGGTTTAAAAAGGGATCAGGGACCAAATTGGGGTTTAAACTTTCATTTGCCACATCAACCAACCATTAGACACTCTAGCGTGGCACTCATTCGCCACGTCACTCTCGCCGGCAAGAAATATGACCGAAAAATATGAGGGGGACCACGTTGATGCATTTTTTCCAATCTGGAGGACTTAATTAGTGCAATTGGGAAGTCAGGGACTAAATCGGTGTATTTTGTGAATCTCAGAGACCACTTTAGAGTTTAACTCGTTTTTGGTTAGTCCACAGCGATTTGTGCCTCTGTTCAATATTCAAGTAAAATACGAATTCACATCATAACGGAGAATAACACCAAAAGGCACTCCAATATTGAAAAAAATGAGTCTCTCCCACATCATTGGTGATTATCTTCTTCTCTAATCCCTGTCTTGTTCCAATTGCATATTCTATTTAAACTTTGCACCACTTTTTTTTTTTATTTTTCCATCTATTCGGATTAGAACTTAGAAGACAAAAGCATTTCACAGTTTGTTTAAATTTTAAAACTTTAAGTGGATCTGTGCCAATTGCTGCAAGTATTTAACTATTTATTTTTTATATTTGTTCTCCCCTACTTTACTCTTTTCATTGTCCTAATTTATATTAAAAACAGAATCTTTAGTTCAATCGAAACCGTGATTATGGCTAATGATATTTGTTTCAAGTGTCCAATATTGTGATTAATGCAAATTTATTGTGAGCAGGAGAGTGAGAAGAGCAAAAAGGGGCAAATCATTTCAAATAGAATTAACTGATAGAGCAGTTGGATTTCTACTAACTTTAGCTCATCAATATTCACTTATTATACATTCTGGGTTTAATCTTGGTTAGTACTATTACCTAACTCCCCAATTATATAATTAAAATCAAGTTAGCTTGCTATTATTGCCTTCAACTTGCTAGTAGGAGTAGCTTGTGTGTTGATGTTTTCTTTTGGTGTTTGATTTTCAGCCATTTGTAGATGGTGATCACTTTGTGCACAAGTATTTCTTGCCTCAAGAGTATGCCATACTAATACCGGTTTCAGCTGGTGTTGCAATTCTTTGCTTCTTGTGCATATTTATTGGATTGGTCATGCTCAAATCAAGAAAGAAGAAGCCTTAATTGTTGTATGTTTTGGATGTTATTTAGTTGTCCTTTTTAATGTAACTAGTGTTCTTTTTTGTGAAGGCAATTAGTGTTCTTTATCTGATAAAATGAGAAGAAATTTATTGCTTTATAACATATAAGAGTTCAATGTTATTATCCTATGACCATGAGTGGTTTTGTTTTGATTGGATTAGAGATGTTCACAATAGAGCAGTACATCAAGATCTTTTTTTTTTTTTTGCAAAAAAGAAAGCTTAAGATGTGCTTGTGTGTTGAGATGTTGGAGAAGGGAAGATATTGAAGTGAAAAGTTTGACAAGTAAAATAGAATCATAGTCACCCTTCAAACCATTCACTTTTGTCCTTTCTCCCAGACCTTAATTTACAAACAACCCTCTAAGAGTATGTTTTCATTGAGGGGATAAAAATGTGGTGAAGGTTTTCATGGATGAGCTATGTGTAACTTTTTGCATCAATATTATCCATAAAAATATCACGTCGTCTATTATTTATTACTTTATATTAACAACTTTTAGAAGCAAAAGTCACCTTAATTGCTGCAGCTGAGGGTACAGAAACACTTGAAGTTTTGAAGTAGGTTTTCGTTGCAATTCAAGAATTCTGTTTCTGATGGATGTTAGCTATTTGGTGGTATCCTGATATAATTTGCTTGGAATAACATGGGTGAGGAGTGCTAGGGCCAGTAACTTTTGTGATTTGTAGTCATCAATGATATTTTTAATAGTGTGAGATTTCATTTAATGGTGTGGGATTATTCACTTTTTTTTTTATTGGTTACATGCTGGCCAAAATTTAATAAAGTTACTGGCCTAGACTTTTCCTAACATGGGTTGTTTGATTTGGAATTATATATTCTTATTCTCTCTTCTTTATCACTATTTATTCAGCAACCCATTGGGTAGCAGTAGACTTTTAAATGGAGATTAGATTTGCAATTAATTAGTTCTTGACCTGTTAGAATAAAAAATACCGTAAACAACCAAAAAACAAAAAAAAAATATTTCTAGTAACAAGCAATCCTAAATTAATTTGCAGACAAATACGGGCATACTTTCCCCTTTCCGCCAATTTGGTTGCCAAGTCTACCTTGATGGGTTTACTTATTGCTATTGTAACATATAGGTTCAGTTTTGAGTAAACAGCTTAATTAAGTTCTTTTTGAAAATATAGCTTAAACAATAAATATTTATATTAAAAATAACTTATAAATAAGTTATTTTGTATTTAATTTTTTAATTCTAAAAATACTTATTTTAATAGAAAAATAATAAAAAAAATTTTATTACGAGAGAAGTCATTTTTTTAACTTTTTCATAAATACTAAAATAATTTAAAAAAAAAGTACAATTTGATCTTAAAAATTATTTCAGACATTGATACTATACTTGTTTATAATTAAAAAAAAATCACTTATAGACTTGTTCAAACGAACCCATATTATAGCTCCCTCTTGGTAACACCAAATAGGCAAACTTGTGATTGTGAGTTTGTGAATTGTGACCCATATTATAGAACCAAAGGAGTTCTCGCTGGTTCTGTAAACATCACTCGCGGAGGTACAAGATCGTTTTGCTTTCCTTTTACCCGTGTAAAAAATTAAAAATAATAGTTTGATTTATTTTTGGGATATTTTTATTCGGTCAAATAGATTAGATAATTCTCAATTTTTTTTTTGGGTCAAGTACCCCTTAAACACACATCCCTTTCCTTTTCTAATGGGTTCCATATATTAACTTTCTAGACATAGTTAGGATTTGAATTCAGTGCACTTCTTAACAAGGCAAATATAGTTGCGACTAAGCCAAGGCCAAGCCTTGCCATGCGATAACCCTCAATTTTAAACACTACAAACTTAGCCATACCTCACTCACACACACAATATTTAAGGGTTCCATCACTCAGACACATAATACTTAAAGACTGTTCGGCCTAGCCATGTTTCAAACTTAGATGCACTTGTTGGCTTGTTGTAACTTGTAAGGCTTATACGATGACCACTAGATTTTGTAAAAAAAACTTGCTTGTTGTTTTTGGGCTCGTTATTTTGCTTTGCTCGCCCTTGAGAAATTGTTTGGTCAGTTATTAAGCTTGTAAGGAAAACTAGCCCAAAATAATGGGCCTGAGAAAAGAAGAAAGAGGTTTATTCTTCCGGGTCGCACGCAGTGGCAGAGGAAGAAAGAGGAATACAAAGAGAAACAAGAGCGCCATTCAGTGGAAGAATAGCAATCCTAAGAATGGGATCGAGAACACAGAGATGGAGCGAGCTGGAGGAGGACGACGAGAACCTCGACTTCCTTCTGCCGCCAAAGCAGGTCATAGGCCCCGACCAGAACGGTATCAAGAAGGTCATCGAATACAAGTTCTCCGACGACGGCAGCAAGGTTAAGATCACTACCACAACACGCACCCGTAAGCTCGCCAACGCTCGCCTCAGCAAGCGCGCCATCGAGCGCCGCTCATGGCCTAAGTTCGGCGATGCCATCCACGAGGACGTCGGTAGCAGGCTCACCATGGTCTCCACCGAAGAGATCCTCCTCGAGCGCCCTAAGCCCCTCGGTCAGTATTTTCTCACTCTATTTTCTGTCATGGAATCTCACCCTAAAATACTGCGATTTCATTAATGGGTGGTTTTAGATTAGTCTGAATAATGTCAGACATAAATATTGTTTCGAGATGTGTTAATTGATGATTTTACGATGAATAAGGACTGTGACCTTGTGGGTATAGCGTAATTTGGTGGATAATGGAAAACAGAGTTATTTGGTGTTTTACTCTAAGAAAGTACAGTGGCCAACTAAATACTAACCAATTTTAGGGTTTAGAATTTTTAATTTAGGTTACAGGTAAGGGGTTTATGATTTAGGGTATAGAATTTATAATATAAAATAATTTGGAAAAAGTTGGTTCCCAGCATTACTCGAATTCCATGTGTGGTGCCATGGCTTTTTTGTATTTCTAATTTTCTACCATCTAGCATATCCCACTGAACAAGACATAGTTGTTTTTGTTGTTGATTGTGATGTAGGGTGCAATCCAAATTGTGTGTGCCTGCAGTCAAAACTACTAAGTAATATATATAATTTCACAACCATATTAATAAATTTATAATTTCTAATGGCATAAAAAATTATATTTTTTATATTCACAAACATTAAAGTCTTTGTAATTATAAATATCTAATAAATATAATTATAAACCAAATTTTCATTCAAAATATAAGTATAAATATTCTCTCTAAAGCAAAATAAACATAATCCAAAACATAATTATAAATATTGTCTCTAAAATAACATAAACATAATTCAAAACACTCAATTTTTATCTTCATACTCTTGTAAGTTAGGTTGGGGGAAGTTAGGTTTTGGCAAAAAAATTACAAAAATACCCCCTCACTAAAAAAACCTTAACCCGGCGGGGAAGCCCGCCCCGCCCCGCCAAAGCCCACGGTTTAAGCGGTGCGGGTTAGGAGGGATTTTGTTATTTGGCGGTCCCGATTTTCCAACCCAACTCGCCTTTTTTGGCGGGTTGCGCAGGCCGGCCCTACGGGTTTAGGCCCGTTTGCCACCCTTAGTTAATACTTTAACAGTTTACATTCATCTTGTACCTGCATCTATTAGACTCTTGTCAAAGCTACGTTTATGTGCATCATCCTGTAGGTGTATGTGTTATCATATTAGGGTTTTGTACTTTTGGTTTCGAATTAATATTGACTTTTGCAACTTCTTAACAGGTGCCAAAACTGAGGAACCAAAGGCTACTGGTGATTCATTAGGTCAGAAAGGTGCTGTTCTTATGGTCTGTAGGACTTGTGGGAAGAAGGGTGACCACTGGACTTCAAGGTGTCCCTACAAGGATCTTGCTCCACCGTCAGAGGGATTTGTCGACAAGCCTCCAACATCTGATGCTGCAGCTGCTGTTCCTGGTTCAACAAAGGGAGCATATGTGCCTCCTGGAATGAGAGCCGGTGCGGAGAGAACTGGATCGGACATGCGGCGCAGGAATGATGAGAACTCTGTGAGGGTCACTAACTTATCGGAGGACACAAGAGAGCCTGATTTGCTCGAACTGTTCCGCCCATTTGGCGCAGTGAGCAGAGTCTATGTTGCTATAGATCAAAAGACGGGCATGAGCAGAGGATTTGGATTTGTTAACTTTGTAAACAGGGAAGATGCACAGAGAGCAATTAACAAGCTCAATGGATATGGATATGACAATCTCATCCTCAGAGTTGAATGGGCTACCCCCAGGACAAACTAGATTCTTGATTGTTTTATGCCTCTTTCTTTGAATGGTCTCTTGAAATTTTCCCTAAATTTTTGCAAGAGAATTATATTGTCTTCATCCTTTGAGATTTTAAATTATTTTTAAATTAAAGTGAACTGCAATTCAAAATCAGTTGCGTTGATGAGAGAAGAGTTGTTTGCTTGGTTGCCTGATGAAAATCATATAACTAAAGTTTGATGGCCATGTTTCACTTTCGGTTTATACGCTACTATTTTTTGAGTTAAATATAAAAATAATAATTGGACAATCCATATTTGTATTGTGAAATAAGGATTTGATATATCTTGCCATTTCCAACTGGATCACTTATCAGTTTCTCAAGCTATATTTTTGCGGAATTACAGTTTCTATTGTTTATTCAACGATGTATATACAAGCAAAATTTTATTCAGAAACTGTTGGTTGATAAAATTCAGATGGGATTATAAAAAGTTTACATTTGAAAGCCAAAATTGTTGATAATGCTAAAATCCAAGATGGAACATGAGTGCAACTTAGTGCATAAGCTTCATTCCTTCATTCTCCTTAGCTCATTAGTATTAACAATTTAACATAGTATAACAGGGCGCATTAGTAAAATGTGGGTTTTTATTAATGTGAGGGTGATCAAGTTAGTGAGTATCTTAATTTCTTAATCTACATATCTCAAATTCCGGAACACTAGCATGCTTTGGATCCACTGATCCACATGAAAATATTCATATACAACATGGAATGGTTAATTTTGTGTTAAAAAAAAAAAAGATAAAGAAAAACAAATAATAATGTGGCCGAGATGGCGATATGGCCTTCTCTAGTAAGGACTTATCAATGACTAGTGCTTACAATTTTTGTGTAAAAAATAAAAAAAATGTTTTTTTTTTTTTTCTAAAACAGAAAGTGTGCATGTGTGTGAAGGAGAAGGACCCTCCCCAAGAAGAGTACAAACCTTGGTATGTGCACTCTCTCTCTCTCTCTTCGCAAATTCTCTTTCTGGGTTGTACCATCCATGGCTTCCTTCGTTGAATCCGGTTGGCAGGTTCTGTCTTTTTCCTACATTTCACTTCATTCATTCGTTCGTTAATAAAGATCTCAACTTTGAACGCACCTCATAATTTTTACAATGTGCCCATTTAGAATTGGTGTTTGTTTCTTTTTCAATGTTTGACTCTTTTTTACATATTTGAACTTTGTTTTTCCTTCTTTCTTTTTTGATTTTTTCCCTGTGTGATTGCAGTTTTTGATCACGCATTTCAGTGACTTTCAATTGGCATGTTTTGGGAGTTTCTTTCTGCATGAGAGCGTTTTCTTCTTATCTGGACTTCCTTTTGTTTGGTTCGAAAGAGTTGGATGGCTCAGCAATTATAAGATTCAGGTTTGTCTATATACTTTATATATTTAACTTTTATGATTTATCTATATATGCTTGTTTTCTCTCCTAAGTTGTTAATTGCTTTGTGGATGTTTACTCAAAGCTCCAAGGATCAATGTAATTTGCTTTGGCAATGGTTGATATATTCCCTATGATAGTCATTGTTATTCAGCTATAAAATCAATTTTATGTATTAATTGTGTGATTTATTTATGTCATGTATGCAAGGAAATCAAATGGTTCTAGTTGATGATGATTTCAACCTTTTTGGTTGGTCATTCCTTAGAAAGTTTGTTCTTCCTCATCTGTATCTCCTACATAAGCAAAATTTCAATGCCAAATAGATATATCGTTCTGCATTGTTCTATGTGTTTAAAACAGTGAACATATTATATTAATCCTCCCGAAAGTGTTCATGTTTTGTCCAGAAGAAATAATTTTTTCACTCTTTCATGAATAGTAAGAGATGAATTTGTCAATTTAAAGGCCAGTGTTTTTGTTCTTCATATGTTTCAATTTCGTTAGGAATGAGATTGGGAGTTTACTTTAATATGATCATTTTTCTTGTTGATTTGAATAGGAGAAACTTAAATATGCAGCTTCTAAGATCTCTTTCTCTTTTCCCATTTTTGTCTTGGGAAGCTTGGTCTGTTAGATTTGAAAACTTCATTATTGCTTGCTTTCATCCAGGGGAAAAATAATAGCCCTGCAGCTCAGGAGAAATGTATCATTCGCTTAATACTGTACCATTTTGGTGTCAATCTACCAGTCGTGATTTTTTCATATCCTGTGTTCAAATATATGGGCATGCGAAGTAGTCTTCCATTGCCATCCTGGTACTTTTTCTTTCTTTAGAGCACTTTCAATACTAATGACATTGGAGCTCCATGATAGGAGCAATATATGTAGAAATTTCTAATATATATCTTCGCTAAGCTTACAAAGAAAATATTCATTTGATTTTGCAGGAATGTAATTCTAACACAAATAATCTTTTACTTCATTTTGGAGGATTTTGTATTTTACTGGGGTCACAGGGTATTGCACACAAAATGGCTGTACAAGCATGTGCACAGTGTTCATCATGAGTGAGTATTATCTGTGTTTTGCAGTTGGTTTGTTCAATCTACTCCCTCCATTGGTTTTTATTTATCACGAATTCATCGTTACTGTTTTAGTACATCCTTGAATCAACATATATGGATACAACTTATTCACAGACATTAATCCAATTCCAAAAACAGCAGTCATAGATAAAAGAAAACAGATCACATAGAGTATTTCTTGTAAGGTTTTCTGTGATGTTCAAATATATCTGTCCATATTCTAAAGGTATGCTACACCGTTTGGACTTACTTCGGAATATGCTCATCCTGCCGAAATACTTTTCCTTGGATTTGCTACCATTATTGGCCCTGCTGTCACGGGGCCACACTTGGTAACTCTATGGTTATGGATGGTTCTGAGAGTCCTGGAGACAGTTGAAGCTCATTGCGGTTACCATTTTCCTTGGAGTCCTTCAAATTTCTTTCCATTATATGGGGGGTAAGCATCAAGTTCTTTCTCCTTCACTATATAACAATGGTTTAGTTTAGTTTCAGTATCATGCTAGCCATTGCTAAAATTTGCATGATCTCTTTTAGATCTGATTTCCATGACTATCATCACCGATTGCTTTATACCAAGTCCGGAAACTACTCGTCAACTTTTACCTACATGGACTGGTATGATATTTTGCTAAATGTATTATTAAATTTCCTTGAAGGATGAACAAGCTTTTCCTTTTAGGTATATAGTTCCACTAATAATACTGTGTGATCTATTCTTTATATCAGGATATTTGGAACAGATATAGGGTATAGAAAGTTGAAAGCATTGAAGAGAGCCACAGTTGAAAACAATCAATGTAACAAAATTTATGAATGAACATCGAACGAGATCAGAATGTGCATATCCATTTTCCACGGCATACGTCTTGCCGCCCTTGTCTGGTACCTGTTCTGTTGTTCATATGGAACATTTTCTTTAAAGACACTTTACACTTGTGCCTATTTTTCAGATGATTATAATGATTTTGGTTTCAATGTTCCAAGTTGTTTTGCTTTCAACTTTGGCTTGTCTGGTAGCCACTTTTAGAACGTCCTTGTCAGCATTAACAACAAAATATGTATTTGTGAAGTATATGGGTGTACTTACTATTTAGCATAAATGTTAGGGTTGGACAATTGAAGGTTGAATTCAATGAAATCTTCAGCATGTGTGCAAGATAATAGCTGTGATTTTTATACACCAGTGATAAGTAATGTAAGTGAAGTAAATATGTATTGGAAGCATTCAATTTGGTCTAATTTCTAGTTTGTTCAAGTTTGGTGGAGAGACAGAAACAGAAAGACTGAGATTGAGAGACAGAGATTAAGAGATTAAGAGACAGAGATTGAAATAAATCTCAATATTCTGTTTGGTGTAAAGTGGGAGACAGAAATTGAAACAAAAATGAAATTCTAATTTAATTCGTACAAAAGATAAAATTGAAATTAATTAATTGAAATGAAGGTATTTTAGGTATAAAATGTTATTAAAGTTTCAGTTTCTATTTCTAAATATTCTAGTTACATGTGTCCCAACTTTTTGGAGGTACTGAAATACTAAAATTTTGGGAACAGAGACAGAAATTTTAGTACCAGTCTCTGAACTAACAAACATGATACTGAGTCTCAGTCTCGTAGTTTCTGTCTCAGTACCTCAAAACAAACGCTACCTAAGAGACTAGAGTATAGGTAAATTTCGTTGCTAATTTTCATTTTATCTACTTTTTTATGTGATCCGAGGCTGAATGGTGAAATTCATAACATCTTCTACGCACATCTCATAAAATTCTCTAATATTATGCCCAATATTTCTTGATTTATCATATTTACACTAATCTTCATTAGTAGTGCTATGGAAATTAGTTGCCAAAATCTCTTCTTTCTTACACCTTCATCTCATAAAATTATCTAATATTATGCCCAATATTTTTTTATTTATCATATTTACACTAATCTTCATTAGTAGTATTATGGAAATTAGTTGCCAAAATCTGTTCTTTCTTACACCTTGAGAATCTCTTAACAGAAGATAATATGAAAAACCAAGGCAAGAAATAGAGAAAATTCTTCTTTAATTCATGAACTCTAAAATGCAACAGAGAATATCTGTTCCTAACTTCTCTATAAAATCCTAATAACGAGAATTATATTATTTTATTTTATTTATCTTAAAATCTGTATCTCCTATTTATAGGTTACACAGAGTATAATGGTAATTTTGCTACATTTACAACAAAAATGGAAAGAATACAATCCTAAACTGGTCTCCAAATTTTTTTTGAGTGGTCGTTTTACTCTCAAATTGTTATTTAATATCCGGTAGTTCAACTTCAAATTGTGACACATATCAAATCTTTTTTTTAGTTAGTTTAGAGTGAGACTAAAATGTTTCTTTTTATAAGTTTAAGGACTAATTTGTTTTACAATTTGAAAATTTAATGATTAACATCTAATAAACAAAAACTAGTGTACGTACCCGTACTAAAAACAGAAAATTGTTTATTTTCTTATATTTATGTCTTGAATATGTTTTTAAAGAAAATTTATCATGAATGTATTTAATTTATATAAAATAATTTTACATTTTTTGTCATTTATACAAATACCAAATGAACTTGTAGTCATAATAAAAAGTTATTCTATTTACAATTTTGTATAAAATAAATTTTGAAAATATTTAATATTGTTAAAAAAATTTTTTTTTTTAGTAGTTGTATGCTCTTAGAATATCCATGCATAGATAGAGAAAAAATAAAGAGCATTAAAATAAAATTACGCCCAATACATTAGAAAACAAAATCTCAAAATAACTATCTAAAATAAACTAATCATGAGATTAACGTATTTATCCCTTAAAGTGACTCTATGTATTTAATTATAATATTGTTAAGATTAAAAAAATATTAATTAATGATATAATAATTTAATTTTCTAAATTAATAACAAATAATTTTGTATGATTGTAATATAATTTATATTTAGTTTAACTAGTAATAAATTAGAATATTATGTTTCTCCTAATAATATAATCAAATATATTTCTACCATTAATTGATTTAAAGCATTATTACATGCATTCTAAATGTTCATACCTTGACCCACAAACATAAAATCAGGTTCAAAAAGAGCCGAAGCCCACCCGAAAAGATGGCCTCATCCACTCTTACTCGACCTCATAGATGTCGGGCACAACGAAGGTAGGCTAGACCTACTTATTTAAACAATTAACTAACCCCTAAGATATCTCCCACTTTTTTAGAAGGAAGATATCACCAACTTTCTTAGAAAAAGGGAACAGTTATCTACCAATAAAGGTGAAACTACTTTATAAAGTGGTTACCCATCCTTCTATAAATTCACTGACACTTCAAGGTATATTTCAGACCCAATCTACTAAAAACCTGTCTATAGCCTTTGCTAATTTAAGCACCAGAGTCTGTTGCAGGTACCACCCCCACTTCCTCATAAGAAACTCAGACGGCATGCCTCGACACCAGCACAAGTCAGATGCTGCCTCAGAAGAAATCTGGACATCACGTTCAGGCCCAAAACACCGTTTCAGGTAACTCCCAGAACATTGGTGTTGTTGCTGGGGACCTGGAAGTCTACACCTACATATGGCGGACAATCAATTTTAAGACGGTCATACAGCATCCAAATCGAAATCAAAGCCTTACAACAATGACCGATACTTGCATTACCCCTACCACGGAAAAGAACAAGCCCCCTCATGGGGAAGTAACATCAGGAAACCCCCATCCACGACGAACTCACTCAGAAGTCCACTCGCTTGAGGCAGAGAAACCTCCTCATCCAACGGAGATATTAGGACTAGTACATGGACATCGTGGTCGATTAGAACAACTCGAGCAGGAGGCTGTTGTCGAGAAGAAGAAAGAGAATTACGAAAAGAAGTACGCCGACGGAGAAAGCTAGAAGAAAAGCTCTTAAAGTTAGAGGCTGACCTTCAAAATCAGAGCCATCGGACAGATCAGGAGAAAGGTCCTCTTGGAGGAGAGGATCCGTTCGTTGAAAAAATCATGCGAGCTAAGGTTTCCAAAAACTTTAAAACCCTTTACATGGATCTCTATGACGGGATGACCGACCCAAAACATCATCTTAGCAACTTTAAAAGTCAGATATACCTAGCTGATGCGTCCGATGTAACTCGTTGCAAGGCCTTCCCGACAATACTAAGCAAAGTTGCGATGAAATGGTTTGACAACTTACCACCCAAGTTGGTAACTTGATTTGATGACCTGGCAAGGAAGTTCCTTACCTAATTTTCAATACAGAAAGATAAAGTCAAGCATACTCTAAGCCTGCTGCGGTCAAACAAGAGGTTAGAGAGATCTTCCGAGATTATATGGAGAGATTCAACAAAGCTTGTTTAGAAATACAAAATTTACCTCCTGAAGCAGTAATAATGGGTTTGGTTAATGGCCTTAGAGAATGGTCGTTCTCCCAATCAATATCCAAGCGACACTTGACTTCCATGTACGAAGTACAAGAGCGGGCAGAAAAGTACATCAACATAGAGGAAAATTTCTGACTTAGAGAATCTATCCCAAGCTCAAATCTTTCTTACCAAGCTTGGGATAAGGAGAAGAGACTATGAAAAATGAGGAGTATAACTCGGAGAAACCACGAAGATATCACAGTTACACCTCACTCTAAGTATCTCTTGTTGATGTTTACAGAGGGATATATCACACTGAAAAACTTCCACCTCCTCGCCCCATCAAGCACAAGAAGGCTGGAAGTCGGACAAAATATTGTGAGTACCACAAGCTATATGGGCATTCTAATAATAATTTTTATGACTTAAAGAATGTCATAGAAAAGTTGGTCAGGGAAGGTCGGCTAAAAAGGTACCTGGCTGAAAGGTCGAACAACCAAAAGAAAAGGAAAAGAAATGACGATGACAATGAGATCGACCCCCACAAACTCCTAAGAAGCACATACATATGATAAATGGAGGATTTGCAGGAGGGGAAATCACTAAATCCTCACGTAAAAGGCATCTTAAAGAAGTATATCAAGTTGGGGACGATAGTCGAGCTCCCGACTTACCAACCATCTCATTCACCAAAGAAGATGCGCAAGGGGTAACACAGGGCCATGACGTTGTGGTAATTACAATGATCCTTGCTAATTCCAATAGAATTTTGGTGGATCAAGGAAGTTCGTCCGACATACTGTTTAAGCCCACTTTTAACAAACTCGGGATAGAAGAAAAGGATTTGAAGGCATATCCAGAAACCTTTTTGGGTTAGGGGACATACCGATCCGACCTCTTGGTTTCATCTCATTATATACCACCTTTGGTAAAGGCACAAGATCAGGATGACGTCATATCCGCTTACAATGCCTTAATAGTTCGAACCACTTTAAACCGACTAGTTGTAGTTGTCTCTACACCCTACATGTGTATGAAGTTCCTAACTGTAGAAGGAATCGCTACTGTAAAGGGAGACTAGAAGTTGGCAAGAAAGTGTTACAGTGAAAGTCTTAACTTAAAAGTCAGTACAAGAGGTAAAGAAGTCAATACTATTGAGCTCGGCAGTGTCTGAGTTCGGGAAGAGCTACGTCCCCAACTTGAAGGAAAGATAGAAAAGGTACAAATCGAAGATCAGGCAAAAACGACAACGAGTATAGGGGCCAACTTGGAGGAAGGTCTAAAGGCACAACTCGTTGATCTCTTATAAAGGAATTCTGATCTCTTTGTCTAGAAAACCTCCGATATGCTTGGTATAAGCCCCGACCTCATGTCACACAAGCTCGCCGTTTATCTAGGTTTTTGACTTGTTCAGGAAAAGCAACAGAAGCTCCGTCTTGAAAGAACATAAGTTGTGGAAGAACAGGTGCAAGCCTTATTAGAAGCTGGGTTTATAAGGGGGGAAAAGTATTCTTTGTGGCTGGCTAATGTAGTCCTTGTAAAAAAACAGAACAGAAAATGGAGGATGTATGTTGATTACACCGACCTCAACAAAGCTTGTCCCAAGGATCCATACACTCTCCCTAGTATTGATGCCCTGGTTGACTCAGCCTCAGGATATAGATATTTGACCTTCATGGATGCGTACTTGGGATACAATTAAATCCCGATGTACAAACCAGACTAAGAAAAGACTTTTTTATTACTCCAAAGGCTAACTATTGTTATGTAGTAATGCTTTTCAGACTAAAAAATGCTGGAGCTACATATCAACGACTGATGAATAAGGTATTTTCATCTCACCTTGGAAAACTAATGGAGGTATATGTGGACGATATGCTCATCAAGACCCAAGATGACTTTTCTCTTTTGCCTAATTTATCCGAGGTGTTTTCCACAATAAGGAAGCATGGGATGAGGTTAAATCTTTCAAATGCACTTTCACAGTAGAGGCAGGAAAGTTCTTGGACTTCGTCTTCACTCAAAGAGGCATTGAGGCCAACCTGGACAAATGTACAGTAATATTGGATAGGTTTCTAGCAATATCAGCTCTGAAGTCTCTACCCTTGTTCTCAATACTTAAAAAAGGGAACCAATTTGAATGGACTCAGGAATGTGAACAAGCCTTCTAGAACTTTAAACATTCTTAAGCCAACCCCCAATACTTACTTGAACTGTCCCAAAGGAGGAGCTCATTTTCTACCTAGCAGTAGCAAGTCGTGTTATAGCCTCAGCTTTGGTCCAAGAAGATGAACACGGACAACAACCCATCTGTGTGAGCAAAGCGCTATAGGGGACAAAACTAAACTATCAAAAGATAGAAAAGTTTGCATACGCCCTTATCATCACTTCTAGAAGGCTTCGACCTTACTTTCAAGCTCACATTATAAAGGTCCGAACTAATCAACCTATGAACCATATCCTATAGAGGACGTACATTGCAGGAAGGAGGCTACAATAGGCTATAGAACTGTTCGAGTTTGACCTAAGATATGAAACTCGGACAACCATCAAATCACAGTATTTGGCTGACTTCGTGGCAGAATACACTAAAGTATGGGGAAATCCGTCAACTTGGAATTTGTATGTAAATGGATCATCCAACAAAACTGAAAGTCGAGTAGGAATTATCATGGAGAATGAAGAAGGAACTCAGATTGAACTATCACTAAAGTTCAAGTTTCCTGCTTCTAACAATCAAGCAGAATATAAAGCTTTGCTTTCTAGCTTGAAGCTGGCTAAAGAGATAGGGGCAGAAAGATTGATAGTGTTTAGTGACTCTCAAGTGATAACTTTCCAAGTTAATGGTATTTATCAAGCTAAAGACCCCAACATTAGGAAGTACTTGGAAGAAGCACGGGAACAATTAGCACAGTTCTTGAAAAGAGAAGTCCGACATATAGCTCAGAAATCTAATACTTGAGCAGATGCCCTCTCTAAATTAGCCAGCACCAAGTCAGGGGGCAACAATAGAAGCCTGATCCAGGAACTCTCCACGCACCATCAGTATTGAAGGAAGAAGACAAGTCGGACACAATGACGATATCCAACCAAAGCCTAGGATGGATGACTCCCATAATCAAATATCTTAAATTCAATATCACCCCGGAAGATGAAAAAGAAGCAAAGAGGCTCATAAGTGAAGCACAAAACTATACATTGGTCTACAACGTTCTCTTAAAAGAGGAGTATCCACACCTCTACTAAAGTGTGTCCCGACCTCCAAGACTAAGGAGGTCCTGGAAGAAGTTCATAATGGCATATGTGAAAATTACTTAGGAGCATGATCACTAGCGAAGAAAGTAATCTGAGCAGGCTTCTTTTGGCCGACTTTGCAAAGGGATCGGCTGACTTCATGAAAAAGTGTCCACCTTGTAAAAAATATGCCAACTTTCATGTAGCACCTCCGGAGGAACTTATCAGTGTCACCTCACCTTGGCCTTTTACAAAATGGGACCTTGAACTTCTTGGTCCATTTCCACAAGCTCCTAGACAAGTAAAGTACCTCATAGTAGGTATTGATTATTTTACTAAGTGGATCGAGGCAGAACCTTTGGCAACCAATACAGCTCAAAGAAGTCAGAAATTTCTCTATAAAAACATTGTCACCCGGTTTGGAGTTTCACACTCCATCACCACAGACAATGGAACCCAATTCATCGACTTAACCTTTAGTTTTTAGTCTTGTTTCCCTTTTAGATCTAGATCTATTTCTTCCTTTGGTTTAATTTTCTTTTATTCTTTACTTGTTCTAGCATTTTTACTTCTCTTGTAGTTCCCTTATTTTGTTAATTTTAGTTTATGAACTCTTTCGTTGATTTACATTTTCTTTTAATGCAATTTATGATTTCCATGTCTTCTTATCTTTGCTTTAGTTTTCTATTGTTGATTTCTTGCCTTTGTAGTTATAGCTTCCTTTAATTCTTGCAACTTATGATGTTTACCTTTATTGCCTTCTATGTGTTTGATGAAATGTTTCTTTTAGTCATAGCTTAGATTTTTCTCCTCTTGGCTTGAGTTGAGTAATTAGTGACACTTGAGTTATCAAACTCTCTTGTTGATTGATAATTGGAAGTTGCTAGTCAATTTGAATGTCACTAAAGCTACTCTTTTACTATGAGTTGACTTGGACTTGTAGTCTCAAATTGATATCCACTTGACTTTCCTTCATAGTTAGAGGTTAACTAAGTGGAGCAATGGACAATTCTCATCACAATTGATAAGGATAATAAGGATAGGACTTCTAGTTCCCATACCTTGCCAAGAGCTTCCTTAGTTGTTAGTTTATTTCCTTTTTCCATTTACATTTCTTGTTCAATATTTCAAAAATCCCAAAACATACCTTCATAGCCAATAACAAGAACACTTTCCTATAATTTCTTAAGAGACGACCCGAGGTTTAAATACTTTGGTTTATTTTTATTGGGGTTTGTACTTGTGACAAACAAATTTTTTATTGAGGAGTTGTTTGTTGGTTTAGAACTATACTTGCAACGAGATTTTATTTGTGAAATTCTTTACCGACACGACAATTTTCGTTCATCAAAACTTGGTGGCTAGCCTCAAGAATAAGCACCAATTCACATCAGTAGAACACCTTCAAGCCAACAGACAAGCAGGAGCTGCAAATAAAGTGGTATTGGCCGGGTTGAAATGCCGATTACAAGATGCAAAGGAAGCATGGGTGAAAGATATTTATCAAGTCTTGTGGTCATATCGGATAACTCTCCACTCAACAACTGGGGAGTCACCTTTCTGACTTAGTTATGGCATAGAGGCCATGATTCTTGTAGAGATCGCTGAGGAATCTCCAAGAGTTAGATTCTATGATGAAGTGATCAATATCTGAGCATAAAAGGAAGGACTTGAACACCTTCCAGAAGTCAAAGAACAAGCTCGGATAAAGGAAGAAGCATTGAAACAAAGGATGGCCCTAAGGTACACTCAAAAAGTCAATAGAAGAAGCTTTACCACGAACGACCTCATACTGATCCAAAATGACACCAGAGTTTAGAAGTTGGGTGAGGAAAAGCTGGCTACAAATTGGAAGGGACCTTACAAAGTTACCGAGGTCTTAGGGAAGGGCTACTATAAAGTGTCCAACTTAAGAAGAAACGAGCTCCCTAGGTCGTGGCATGCATGTAACTTTAAAAAGGTATTACAGCTAGAGAAGCATGCCTTGTTCCTTGGTATACTTTTTTTCCTAATTTCATGGTTTTTTTTTTCGGAAAGGATTTTCCTGAATGGGATTTTAAGGAGGCATCAAAGCAAGGGCTAAGGATCATAAGAAAAATCCTTAGTAGCAAACAAATTTATGTACACCCTTTTTCTTTATTAATAAAGTATTTTTCTACTACTTTTCCATTTGAAACGCATTAATTTAAGTTAAAAAAACTACAAAAATCATTGCTCGACCTATATGATCAGCAAGATGAAGCGACGAGGTACAAATTAATGTAAGGAGTTATGTAAGCAGTTCGTGAGCTGATTTCAAAATAAGTCGGACCGAAAACGAAATGTAAAAGTAACTTGGTAAAGTTCGATTACTCAAAGTCAGGATTTAAACATCTAAGGAAAATTAGTACTTATATGGAAAGGCCCAGAAAGGACCAATCTACTTCGCCGGCGTCTTTTCTAACTTAGCAAAGCAGCATTGAAAGTTTTCAAAACAATGAAACTTTGTATTCAACTAAACAATTGTACGACTAAAGAAAGATGTGCAAACAACATAGTCATTCATGCCAAAGAATTGCCATTTTGCCTAATAAAAATAGCAATTCTGACTGTCATTTTAAACCTCAAAAAATTCTATTTTAACTCGATAAAAATGACGATTTTAACTGTCATTTTAAATTATTAAAAAGCTGTCTGGTTAAAACGGCAGTTTAACATGGAGAAAATCGCCATTTTAATATAAAAATTGTCTTGATTTTTTAAAAACCATCGTAATATCTAAAATGATGCCCAGAATTATGGCGTCTCTTGAAAATCCATTTTTGGAAATAATGACTGTTCTTATAAATAATGAACAAGGACATTGATGAGCAGATAATTTGTACGCTTTTTGGCATTGTTTTTAGTATGTTTTTAGTATGATCTAGTTAGTTTTTAGTATATTTTTATTAGTTTTTAGTTAAAATTCACTTTTCTGGACTTTACTATGAGTTTGTGTATTTTTCTGTGATTTCAGGTATTTTCTGGCTGAAATTGAGGGACCTGAGCAAAAATCTGATTC
>NC_029776.3:26308778-26309090 GCF_000817695.3 Arachis duranensis
CTCTGCACTCGAAGTGGATTTTCTGGAGCTACAGAAGCCCAATTGGCACGCTCTCAACGGCGTTGGAAAGTAGACATCCTGGGCTTTCCAGCAACATATGATAGTCCATACTTTGCCCAAGATTTGATGGCCCAAACCGGCGTTCAAAGTCACCCTCAGAAATCCCAGCGTTAAACGCCGGAACTGGCACCAAAATGGGAGTTAAACGCCCAAACTGGCACAAAAGCTGACGTTTAACTCCAAGAAAAGTCTCTACACGAAAATGCTTCAATGCTCAGCCCAATCACACACCAAGTGGGCCCGGAAGTGGAT
>NC_029776.3:26310568-26312532 GCF_000817695.3 Arachis duranensis
AGTCTAGAGTCTCATGTTAAGTTTGGTGTCAATTGCATGCATTCATTCATGTGTATTAAGAATTTTCAAGTAATTCTTGATAATTTTCTTACTCTGATCTTTGAATTCTCTTGATTTGAGTGTTTTTGTGTGTCTCATATGCATTCTCATTAGTGTGAGTAGTATACAAACTGCTAAGTTTGGTGTCTTGCATGCATTGTTATTTGATTCTTGTTGCATTTTGATTTGTTCTTATTATTAAAAATCCAAAAATATTTTTAATTTGTGTCTTTTCAAGTCAATAGTACAGAGAATTGAAGATTCAGAACATACAGCAGAGGAATTGCACAGAAAAAGTTGGGCGTTCAAAACGCCCAGTGAAGAAGGCAAACTGGCGTTTAAACGCCAGCCAGGGTACCTGGTTGGGCGTTTAACGCCCAAAAGGGTATAGTTTTGGGCGTTAAACGCCAGAATGTGCACCATTCTGGGCGTTTAACGCCAGGATGGCACAATAGGGAAGATTCTGTTTTTCAATGCAATTTTTTTTCAGTTTTCAAACTTTTTCAAAATCAAATCTTTTTCAAATCATATCTTTTCAATCAAATCTTTTTCAAAATCAATTTCTTTCTATTTTTCAAAAATACTTGCTATCAATTAATGATTTGATTCAACATTTCAAGTATGTTGCCTTTTCTGTTGAGAAAGGTTTAATGTTTGAATCATATCTTTTCTTGTTAGCCAAGTCATTGATTTTCAAAATCAAATGTTTTCAAATTGTTTTTCAATCATATCTTTTCAATCATATCTTTTTAACAACCATAACTTTTCAATCATATATCTTCTCAATCACATCTTTTTAAAACTAATCATATCTTCTTAACCACATCTTTTTCAAAATAACTTTCAATCAAACCTTTTTGATTTCTATTTTCAAATTCTTTTTCAAAAATCACTTGATTTCTTTCCCACTTTTATTTTCGAAAATCAATTAGTGTTTTTCAAAAATATTTTCAAACTCTTTTACTTAATTTTCGAAAATTACTTCCCTTCTTCTCACATCTTTCTATTTATGGACTAACACTATTCCTTAATGCAAAAATTCGAACGCCATCTCCTTTGATAAGTTCGAATTTTTTACTTCTGTCTTCTACTTTTCTTTTCCTCTGACACCTAAAGGAATCTCTATACTGTGACATAGAGGATTCCACATTTTCTTGTTCCCTTCTCCTTCTTATGAGCAGGAGCAAGGACAAAAGCATTCTTGTTGAGGCTGATCCTGAACCCGAAAGGACCTTGAAGCGAAAGCTAAGAGAAGCCAAGGCACAACTCTCTGTAGAGGACCTAACCGAATTCTTCAAAGAAAAAGAACACATGGTAGCCGAAAACAACAACAATGCCAACAATGCAAGGAAGGTGCTGGGTGACTTTACTGCACCTACTCCCGACTTTTATGGGAGAAGCATCTCTATCCCTACCATTGGAGCAAACAACTTTGAGCTTAAGCCTCAATTAGTTTCTCTAATACAACAGAATTGCAAGTTCCATGGACTTCCATTGGAAGATCCTCATTAGTTTGTAGCTGAATTCTTGCAAATCTGTGACACTGTCAAGACTAATGGGGTTGACCCTGAGGTCTACAGACTTATGCTATTCCCTTTTGCTGTAAGAGACAGAGCTAGGACATGGTTGGACTCTCAACCTAAAGAAAGCCTGGACTCTTAGGAAAAAGCTAGTCAATACCTTCTTGGCAAAGTTCTTTCCACCTCAAAAATTGAGTAAGCTTAGAATGGAAGTCCAAACCTTCAGACAGAAGGAAGAAGAATCCCTCTATGAAGCTTGGGAAAGATACAAACAATAGATCAGAAAGTGTCCCACTGATATGCTTTCTGAATGGAGCATCATAGGTATTTTCTATGATGGTCTCTCTGAACTAACCAAGATGTCTTTGGATAGCTCTGCAGGAGGATCTCTTCATCTGAAGAAGA
>NC_029776.3:26312742-26313159 GCF_000817695.3 Arachis duranensis
ACCACTCAAAGTTTCATGACTGAAACAAGGTCCTCCATTAGAAACTTGGAGGCACAAGTGGGTCAGCTAAATAAGAAAGTTACTGAACTCCCTCCTAGTACTCTTTCAAGCAATACAGAAGAAAATCCAAAAGGAGAGTGCAAAGCCATCAACATGGCCGAATTTTGGGAGGAAGAAGAGGCAGTGACCGCCACTGAGGAAGACCTCAATGGACGTCCACTGGCCTCCAATGAGTTCCCCAATGAGGAACCATGGGAATCTGAGGCTCAAAATGAGACCATAGAGATTCCATTGGACTTACTTCTGCCATTCATGAGCTCTGATGAGTATTCTTCCTCTGAAGAGGATGAGTATGTCACTGAAGAGCAAGTTGCTAAATACCTTGGAACAATCATGAAGCTAAATGACAAGTTATTT
>NC_029776.3:26314144-26314444 GCF_000817695.3 Arachis duranensis
TGAACCCCCACATTCAAACTCTAAGTTTGGTGTTGGGAGGTTCCAACATAGCTCTGAGCATTTCTGAGGCTCCGTGAGAGTCCTCTGTCAAGCTACTGACATTAAAGAAGTGCTTGTTGGGAGGCAACCCAATGTTATATTTTAATCTATTTTCTTTTGTTATTTTATATTTTTTGTAGGTTGATGATTATAAGAAGTCACAAAATCAATGAAAAAAAGAAAAAATAGAATGAAAAACAGAAGGAAAAACAGCACACCCTGGAGGAAGAACCCACTGGCGTTTAAACGCCAGTGAGGCTG
>NC_029776.3:26318057-26321074 GCF_000817695.3 Arachis duranensis
CACTGAGAGGATGGGAGGTAGCCACTGACAACGGTGAAACCCTTGCTTGAGCTTGCCATGGAAAGGAGGAAGAAGAATTGGATGAAGACAGTAGGAAAGCAGAGAGACGGAAGGGAAGGCATCTTCATACGCTTATCTGAAATTCCTACCAATGAATTACATAAGTATCTCTATCTTTATCTTTATGTTTTATTCGCATATCACCATACCCATTTGAGTTTGCCTGACTAAGATTTACAAGGTGACCATAGCTTGCTCCATACCAACAATCTCTGTGGGATCGACCCTTACTCGCGTAAGGTTTATTACTTGGACGACCCAGTACACTTGCTGGTTAGTTGTGCGAAGTTGTGTTTATGCCATGGTATTGAGCACCAAGTTTTTGGGGCCATTACTAGGGATTATTTGATTTGTGAAAAGTATTGATCACAATTTCGCGCTATCAGACATGAAGAGCATGAATCCTACATCTAATTGTATTTGAGATCTCTCTCTGCACAGAAGTTCTTATAAATAAGTCTCCCTAGGGTATTTTTAAAAAAAAAACTCCCCATGTTATCTTTGAATGTCTCTCTTTATGCTGTTTACAATCTGTTTATGTTGGGTTTGCAAGAGCCGTAAGTCTGTAATGGTTATAAGGCGGATCATGTTGTTGGAGGCATTACATATCGGCCATATGTAAGGTAATAATTTTCTCCGAATCTTTTATTCATTATTTATTATTTTCCCTTATTTTCATATTCTAAGACTGGTGTTCGAATTTCATGTTATCAGTGAATTGTGTAGCTATTTGAATTTTTGAATCCCTCTTACTGTAGGAAAGTATTGCATAAAGTGTATAATTCTAAGAGTCATAATTTGTGCATGCACAGTTACTGGCATTACACTTAAAAATTATTTAGGGAATAAGTAGAGAGAGGGCAGAAGCGTTTTCTCTTTCTTTATTTTCTTGCTCTACACTGTTTGTTTTGTGTGTTTATATGACGCTGAAATTGATTAATTTACATACATTTTAGTTAGTATTTATTAGAATTTGATTTGCAAGCATCACATAATAGATATGGTTGGTGCACGAAAATTACTTCACACTATGTAATTCCGCACAACTGACTAGCAAGTGCACTGGGTCGTCCAAGTAATACCTTACATGAGTAAGGGTCGATCCCACGGAGATTGTTGGCTTGAAGCAAGCTATGGTTATATTGTAACTCTTAGTCAGGATATAATATCAATAATAATTTTTAGTTTTAATTGTAAAAAGTAAAAGAGCATGAAATAAATACTTATTATGCAGTAATGGAGAATATGTTGGAGTTTTGGAGATGCTTTGTCTTTTGAATTCCTGTAACATAATGCTTCATCACTTTCAAACATGCAAGGCTCCTTCCATGGCAAGCTGTATGTAGGGCGTCACCGTTGTCAATGGCTACTTCCCATCCTCTCAGTGAAAATGGTCCAAATGCTCTGTCACAGCACGACTAATCATCTGTTGGTTCTCGATCATGTCGTAATAGAATCCATTGATTCTTTTGCGTTTGTCATCACGCCCAACAATCGCGAGTTTAAAGATCGTCACAGCCATTCAATCCTTGAATCCTACTCGGAATACCACAGACAAGGTTTAGACTTTCCGGATCCTCAAGAGTGGCTGCCAAAATGTTCTAGCTTATACCACGAATATTCTGATTAGGAATCTAAGAGATACTCATTCAATCTAATGTAGAACGGAAGTGGTTGTCAGGCACACGTTCATAGATTGAGGAAGGTGATGAGTGTCACGGATCATCACCTTCTTCATAGTGAAACGCGAATGAACATCTTAGATAGGAACAAGCGTGTTTGAATGGAAAACAGAAATAATTGCATTAATTCATCGAGATGCTGTAGAGCTCCTTACCCCCAATAATGGAGTTTAGAGACTCATGCCATCAAAAGGTACAAAATTCATATCTAAAAATGTCATGAGATACAAAATAAATCTCTAAAAGTTGTTTAAATACTAAACTAGTAACCTAGGTTTATAGAAAATGAGTAAACTAAGATGGACAGTGCAGAAATCCACTTCTGGGGCCCACTTAGTGTGTGCTGGGACTGAGACTTAAGCTTCTCACGTGCTTGGGCTGTTTCTGGAGTTGAACGCTAGGTTGTAACCTGTTTCTGGCGTCGGACTCCAACTTGCAACCTGTTTCTGGCGCTGAATGCCAGACTGCAACATGGAACTGGCGTTGAACGCCAATTTACGTTGTCTATCTTCGCGCAAAGTATGGACTATTATATATTGCTGGAAAGCCCTGGATGTATACTTTCCAACCCAATTAAGAGCACGCCAATTAGACTCTTGTAGCTCCAAAAAATCTATTCCGAGTGCAGGGAGGTCAGAATCCAACAGCATCAGTAGTCCTTTTTCAGCCTAAATCAGATTTTTGCTCAGCTCCCTCAATTTCAGCTAGAAAATACCTGAAATCACAGAAAAACACACAAACTCATAGTAAAGTCCAGAAATATGAATTTCGCCTAAAAACTAATAAAAATATACTAAAAACTAACTAAAACATACTAAAATCTATTATATAAAATATCCGCTCATCACAACACCAAACTTAAACTGTTGCTTGTCCTCAAGCAACTAGATAAATAAAATAGGATAAAAAGAAATTAAGATGCAATAATATCTCAGAGTTTCAAGTGAAGCTCAGATTCTAATCAGATGAGTGGGACTAGTAGCTTTTTGCCTCTGAACAGTTTTGGCATCTCACTTTATCCTTTGAAATCCAAAATGATTGGCATCCATAGGAACTTAGAATTCAGATAGTATTATTGATTCTCCTAGTTTAGTATGTTGATTCTTGAACATAGTACTTTATGAGTCTTGGCCGTGGCCCTAAGCACTTTGTTTTTCAGTATTACCACCGGATACATAAATGCCACAGAGACATAACCAAGTGAACCTTTTCAGATTGTGACTTAGCTTTGCTAAAGTCCCCAATTAGAGGTGTCCAGAGTTCTTAAGCACACTC
>NC_029776.3:26321157-26321487 GCF_000817695.3 Arachis duranensis
CCTGCATGCCACAAGCACATGGTTAGGGACAACTTGATTTAGCTGCTTAGGCCTGGATTTATTTCCTTGGGCCCTCCTATCTATTGATGCTCAAAGCCTTGGATCCTTTTCACCCTTGCCTTTTGGTTTTAAGGGTTATTGGCTTTTTCTTTTTCTTTATCCAATGATTCCCTTTTTTTCACTGCTTTTTCTTGCTTCAAGAATCAATTTCATGATTTTTCAGATCAGCAATAATATTTCTCTTGTTCATCATTCTTTCAGGAGCCAACAATGTTAACACTCGTGAAATTCAGTATAAAAAATATGCACTGTTCAAGCATTCATTCAGAA
>NC_029776.3:26321583-26334296 GCF_000817695.3 Arachis duranensis
TTATTCTAAAAATCTACTATTTTATTCATGTTTGATGATGATGAGAAAAATAAATTATAGCTTAATTGGAAATAAAATCAAAATAGATATACTAATTACTACTACTCCTATATAACTTCTAAGGTAAATTCCTATAAGAATAACTATCACAAGTAAAGCTAAGATTAGGACTCAACAACCTTTATTTTGGGAAGTGGATGTTCCTTTAGTCTGTGGGGTGCTTGGTCCTTCAAGAGATAATCTCTGACGCTTCAGTTCCTTCAAGTCACGCCCTTGCTCTTCTTGTTCCCCAAGCAGTTTGCAAAGCATGCTATTTTGATTATTTTATTCTTCCTTTATTTGGTCCATAGCTTCTTGCAACTTCGTAACCGATGCTTCAAGATGCTCCCAGTATTCAAATTGAGGGATTTCTGGGAGGAATTCCTGTGCTCTTTTCTTGATAGGGTCATCCTGCACTTGTTGTTTTTCCATTGATATTTTAGTGATTGGTCGCTCAACTGAGATATAATCATTTATTCCCATCTTTACTCCAGCATCTTTACATAGCATAGATATTAAGCTAGGATAAGCCAATTTGGCATCTTTGGGGTTCTTGTTTGCAATTATGTAAAGTTCACACGAAATCAACTGATGAACTTCCACTTCTCTGCCCAACATAATGTAGTGGATCATAACTGCTCTTTTAATGGTGACTTCAGAGCGGTTGCTAGTGGGCAGTATAGAACGCCCAATGAAGTCCAGCCAGCCTCTGGCGACTGGTTTGAGATCTTCTCTCTTGAGTTGATTTGGGACGCCCTTGGTGCTGGTGGTCCACCTGGTTCCAGGGAGGCATATGTCCTCTAGAATCTTGTCCAGATCTTTATTTGTTCTCATTATTCTCCTATTAAAGGAGTCTGGGTCATCTTTCAGCTGAGGTAGCTTAAAGATCTCCCTGATTTTGTCAAGGTGGATGTGAACAATCTTTCCTCTGACCAAGGTCCGATAGTCATAGAGAGCAGTTCCAGATATTCTCTGCCTGTCTGTTTGCCACAGATTAGCATAGAATTTCTGAACCATGTTTCTTCCCACCTTTGTTTCACGATTAGCTAGGATTTCCCAGCTCTTGTTTCGAATTTGCTCTTGGATCTCCGGATATTCATCTTCTTTCAGATCGAATTTGACTTCCGGGATCACTGACCTTAGACCCATTATTTTGTAGTAATGGTCTGAATGTTCTTTGGTTAAGAACTTTCCTTGATTCCAAAGTGGTTTTGGAATACTCTCTTTCTTGCCTCTTGGAGTGGGTTGTTTTTCTTTAGGGGCCATGATCTTAGTGGGTATGGTTTAGTGATCACGGATAAATACACCAAATTTAGAGGTTTTCTTGTTCTCAAGCAAAAGAAAAAAAAAGGAGAGGGATAGAAGGAGAGCTAGTTTTCAAATTGTTGAGGAGAGGAGAGAGGCCGAATGTGGATTTAAATGGTGGGGGTGGGTTTCGAAAATTTTGAAGAAAGATAAGATAGAAGATATGATTTGTAAAAGATAAATATGATAGGAAAAAGATATAATTGAAATTTGAAAAGATATAGAAGATATTTTTAAAAAGATACATCTGAATTTTAGGAAAAAGAATTGGGATTAATTTGAAAAGATAATTGAGTTTTGAAAAAAAATTTGAAAAGAGGTTGGATAGGATTTGAAAAAGGATTTGTGTTTATGAATTAAGATACATTTGATATTTAAAAAAAAAGGATTTTAGAAATTAGGATTAAAATTTTTTGGAATTGAAGGATGAGAGTTTGAAACATGTTTATGCAAGAAATCATGAATTGAAATATGAAAATTGAAAAAAAAATGAAGTAAAAATGAAGTTACCTCCTCCCCACAATCCTGGCGTTAAACGCCTAAACGCTGCATGTTTTGGGCGTTTAACGCCCATTTGCAGCTTCTCCTGGGCGTTCAACGCCCAGCTGTTGCTTCTAGCTGGCGTTGAACGCCAGGAACTCCTTTGTCACTGGGCGTTTTTCTGAACGCCTAGGACGCTGTAAATCTGTCATTAAACGCCCAGAAGGTGCTTCTTTCTGGCGTTCAACACCCAGAAGATGCTTCTTTCTGGCGTTTAATGCCCATATGGCTATCCTTAATGGCGTTGAACGCCCAGTAGATGCTTCTTTTGGGCGTTCAACGCCTAAAACAGCTCTCACTGGTTTTTCACACCAGTGAGCTTCCTTTTTGCTGTTTTATCCTACGAATCCTTCTGTAACTCTGTGAATTCAAGCAATTGCTATTTTACCTTGAAGATAATTGACATAAACCTATAAAAATCAATTGATTAACAAATAAGCTTTGTAAATGACTGGATTGCCTCCCAGCAAGCGCTTCTTTATTGTCTTTAGCTGGACTATTACCGAGCTTTAATCAAGTCTCAGTTTTAAGCATTCTTGCTCAAAATTGCTTTCAAGATAATGTTTAACTCTCTGTCCATTAACGATGAACTTTTTGTTAGAATCATTATCCTGAAGCTCTACGTATCCATATGGTGACACCCTTGTAATCACATATGGACCTCTCCACCGGGATTTCAATTTTCCAGGGAATAATCTGAGCCTAGAATTAAACAGCAGAAATTTCTGCCCTGGCTCAAAGACTCTGGATGACAACTTCTTATCATGCCATTTTTTTGCTTTCTCTTTGTAAATTTTTGCATTTTCGAAAGCATTGAGTCTGAATTCTTCTAGCTCATTTAACTGGAGCAATCGTTTTTCTCCAGCTAACTTGGCATCAAGGTTTAGGAACCTGGTTGCCCAATAGGCCTTATGTTCCAGTTCCACTGGCAAGTGATAGGCTTTTCCATACACAAGCTGGTATGGAGAAGTTCCTATAGGAGTCTTGAATGCTGTTCTGTATGCCCACAGAGCATCATCCAAGCTTCTTGCCCAATCCCTTCTACGGTTAATCACAGTCCGTTCTAGGATTCTTTTAAATTCTCTATTAAAGACTTCAGCTTGCCCATTTGTCTATGGATGGTATGGAGTGGCCACCCTGTGGCTAACTCTATACCGAACCAAAGCAGAGTAAAGTTGTTTATTGTAGAAATGAGTGCCCCCATCACTGATTAGTACTCTAGGGATACTAAATCTGCTAAAGATGTGTTTCTAGAGGAATTTCAGCAATGTCTTGGTATCATTAGTGGGTGTTGCAATAGCTTCAACCTATTTGGATACGTAATCCACTGCCACCAGAATATAAGTGTTTGAGTATGATGGTGGGAAAGGTCCCATGAAGTCAATACCCCATACATCAAACAACTCAATCTCCAAGATCCCTTGTTGAGGCATGGCATAACTGTGAGACAGATTGCCAGATCTTTGGCAACTGTCACAATTAAGTACAAACACTCAGGAATCTTTATAGAGAGTAGGCCAGTAGAAGCCACATTGGAGGACTCTTGTGGCTGTTCGCTCACTTCCAAAATGTCCTCCATACTGTGATCCATGGTAATGCCAGAGAATCTTCTGTGCTTCTTCTTTAGGAACACATCTACGGATTACTCTGTCTGCACATCTCTTGAAGAGATATGGTTCATCCCAAAGATAGTACTTTGCATCCGTGATCAATTTCTTTGTTTGCTGCCTACTGTACTCTTTGGATATGAATCTCACTGCCTTGTAGTTTGCAATGTCTGCAAATCATGGCACTTCCTGGATGGCAAAGAGGTGCTCATCCGAAAAGTTTTCAGAGATTTCAGTAAGAGGGAGGAACATCCCTTCTATTGGTTCTATTCGGGACAGATGATCTGCTACTTGGTTCTCTGTCCCTTTTCTGTCTCTTATTTCTATATCAAACTCCTGCAGAAGCAACACCCATCTGATGAGTCTGAGTTTTGAATCCTGCTTTGTGAGTAGATATTTAAGAGCAGCGTGGTCAATGTACACAATCGCTTTTGATCCTAAAATAAGATCTGAACTTGTCAATGGCGTAAACCACTGCAAGTAACTCTTTTTCTGTGGTTGTGTAGTTCTTCTGTGCGTCATTTAAAATACGAATGGCATAGTAAATGACGTGCAGAAGCTTGTCATGCCTTTGTCCAAACACTGCACCAATGGCATGGTCACTGGCATCACACATCAACTCAAATGGTAATGTCCAGTCTGGTGCAAAGATGACTGGTGCTGTGACCAGCTTAGCTTTCAGAGTCTCAAACGCCTACAGACACTCCTTATCAAAGATAAATGGCGTGTCAGCAGCTAGCAGATCACTCAAAGGTTTGGCGATTTTTGAAAAATCTTTTATAAACCTCCTATAGAATCCTGCATGCCCCAGAAAGCTCCTGATTGCCTTAACATTGGTAGGTGGTTGTAATTTTTCAATTCCTCCACCTTAGCTTGATCCACCTCTATTCCCTTGTTCGAAATTTTGTGCCCAAGGACAATTCCTTCAGTCACCATAAAGTGACATTTCTCCCAGTTTAAAACCAGATTAGTCTCTTGGCATCTCTTTAGAACAAGTACTAGATGGTCAAGACAGGAGCTGAATGAGTCTCCAAACACTGAAAAATCATCCATGAAGACTTCCAGAAATTTTCCACCATATCAGAGAAAATAGAGAGCATGCATCTTTGAAAGGTTGCAGGTGCATTACATAGACCAAATGGCATCCTTCTGTATGTAAATACTCCAGATGGGCATGTGAATGCTGTTTTCTCTTGATCATGGGGATCTACTGCAATTTGATTATAACTTGAATATCTATCCAAGAAGCAGTAGTATTCATGACATGCTAGTCTTTCTAGCATCTGGTCTATGAATGGTAAAGGAAAATGATCATTTTTTTCATTATGAACCACTGTTATGCCACCTTTCTTAGGGACGACTTGGATAGGGCTTACCCAGGGGCTATCAGAAATAGGATAAATAATCCCAGCCTCTAGTAATTTAGTGACCTCTTTCTGCACCACCTCCTTCATGGCTGGATTCAGTCGCCTTTGTGGTTGAACCACTGGCTTAGCATCACCCTCCAATAAGATCTTATGCATGCATCTGGCTGGGCTAATACCCTTAAGATCACTGATGGACCACCCAAGAGCTGTCTTGTGTGTCCTTAGCACTTGAATTAGTGCTTCCTCTTCCTGTGACTCTAAGGTAGAGCTTATGATTATAGGAAAGGTATCACCTTCTCCCAGAAATGCATATTTCAGGGATGGTGGTAATAGTTTGAGCTCGGGTTTAGGAGGTTTCTCCTCTTCCTGAGGGATTTTCAGAGGTTCTATTATTCTCTCTGGTTCCTCCAGATCAGGCTGAACATCTTTAAAGATATCCTCTTGCTCTGATTCGAGACTCTCAGTCATATTGACCTCTTTTACCAGAGAATCAATAATATCAATGCTCATGCAGTCATTTTGGGTGTCTGGATGCTGCATAGCTTTGACAACATTCAACTTAAACTCATCCTCATTGACTCTTAGGGTCACTTCCCCTTTTTGCACTCTTGTGCTCCTCCATTTCCAACACCACAAAGTCAGTGGGAAAGGCAAATGGCCCAACCTTGACAATCATGTCTTCAATCACGCCTGATGGGTGTTTAATGGAACCATCAGCAAGTTGGAGACATATCCGGGTTGGTTTGACTTCATCAGTCAACCTAAGTTTTTTGATAGTAGATGCAGGTATTAGGTTGATACTTGCCCCAAGATCACATAGAGCTTGCTTGGTACAAGTACCTTCTAATGTGCATGGTATCATAAAGCTTCCGGGATCTTAAAGCTTCTCAGGTAAGCTTTTCAGAATGACTGCACTGCATTCTTCAGTGAGGTAAACTTTTTCAGTTTCCCTCCAATCCTTCTTATGACTTAAGATCTCTTTCATGAACTTAGCATAAGAAGGTATTTGCTCAAGTGCCTCTACAAACGGAATCTTTATTTCGAGAGTCCTGAGATAGTCTGCAAAGCGGGCAAATTGATTATCCTGTTCCGCTTGGCGGAGTTTCTGAGGATAAGGCATTTTGGCTTTGTATTCCTCAACCTTAGTTGTTGTAGGTTTATTGCCTACAAATGTGGGTTGAGAAGCCTTTTTAGAGGGGTTGCTATCAGCACTTGTATGTGTCTGATCTCCCACTGGCGTTTGAATGCCAGGGGTGGAAGCTGGAGTGGCGTTAGACGCCAACTCCTTACCTATTTCTGGCGTCTGAACGCCAGAACTGTGCTTCCTTTGGGCGTTCAACGCCAATTCCTTGCTTGTTTCTGGCGTTGTACGCCAGGACTGAGCATGGGTTGGGCGTTCAACGCCAGCTTCCCACCCATTTTCTGGCGTTTCAGCGCCAGAATTTTTCCTCTCTGGGCTCTGACTGTCCTCGGAGGGATTTTGGGTAGTAGTATGTTCATTTCTTGGCTTCCTGCTGTCTTGAAGTGAGGTATTTAATATTTTTCCACTTCTTAATTGAACTGCTTGGCATTCTTCTGTTATTTATTTTGATAACTGTTGTTCTGTTTGCTTCAACTGTATTTCCATATTCATATTAGCCATTCTTGTTTCTTGTAGTATCTCCTTGAATTCGGCTAGCTGTTTTGTTAGAAAATCCAGTTGCTAATTGAATTCAGTAACTTGTTCTGTAGGACTGAGTTCAGCAGTTACTGTTTTAGCCTCTTCGTTGATGGAAGGTTCACTGCTCAGGTACAGATGCTGATTTCTGGCAATTGCATCAATGAGCTTTTGAGCTTCTTCAATTGTTTTTCTCATGTGTATAGATCCACCAGATGAGTGGTCTAGAGAAATTTGAGCTTTCTCTGTAAGTCCAAAATAGAAGATGTCTAACTGCACTTACTCTAAAAATATTTCAGAGGGGCATTTTCTTAGCATCTCTCTGTATCTCTCTCAGGCATCATAAAGGGATTTATTATCTCCTTATTTGAAGCCGTGGATGCTCAGTCTTAGCTGTGTCATCCATTTTGGAGGAAAATAGTGATTCACGAATTTTTCTGACAGCTGTTTCCATGTCTTTATGATGTCCTTAGGTTGGTTATTTAGCCACCTCTTAGCTTGGTCTTTTACAGCAAATGGAAACAGTAACAATCTGTAGACATCCTGATCTACTTCCTTATCATGTACTGTGTCAGCAATTTGTAAAAACTGTGCCAGAAACTCTGTAGGTTCTTCCTGTGGAATACCAGAATACTGGCAACTTTGCTGTACCATGATAATGAGCTGAGGGTTCAACTCAAAGCTACTGACTTCGATGGAGGGTATACAGATACTACTCCCGTATGAAGCAGTAGTGGGGTTAGCATATGACCCCAGGGTCCTTCTGGACTGTTCATTTCCACTTAGGTCCATGATGGAGAAAGGGAGATGATGTGGATTTATTTTATTTATTTTATTATATTAAAAAAATTATTTTCGAAATAATAAAATAGAATAAAATAAAAAACCAAAACAAAAAAATGAAAAATATAAAATATAAAATAAAAAATAAAAAATTTGAAAATATTTTATGAAGATTTTCGAAAAAATGAGGAGAGAGAAAGTGGTTGGAATATTTTTGAAAAAGCTATAATTTTAAAATTCAAAAATGGAATCCGAAAATTAAAAAAAATTGAACTAATTGCTTTAAAAATAGTTAGAAAAAATATATATATTTTTTGAATTTTGAATTTTATGATGAAAGAGAAAAACACACAAAAAGCCCAAGACTTAAAATTTTTAGATTTAATGCTCCTTGTTTTCGAAAATTTTGGAGGAAAAACACCAAGGAACACCAAACTTAAAGATTTTAAGATCAAAACACAAAGAAGACTCGAACACTTTAAAGACTCACAAGAACAATAAGAACAAAAGAAAGAACATCAAACTTAAAATTTTTAGAAAACCACAATAAAATTTTCGAAAATTAAAGAAAGATTAACAAGAAAACACCAAACTTAAAGTTTGGCACAAGATTTAATCAAAGAAAAATTATTTTTGAAAAAAAGTTTTAAAAGGAAGATACCCAATTGCCAAGAACATAAGCCAACGCTCTAGCCAACTGAGCTATAAATGTAACGTGTTTTAATATTGTATATAAAAAATATATTTTTGAAAACTAATATTTTGAAAAAGCACAAGGAAAACACGAAAACACACAGAATAAGAAAAACCAAAGATCAAATAAGAAAAATTGACAAGAACAATTTGAAGATCAAGGAAAAACAAAGAACATGCAATTCGAAAATTGAAAGACAAAGAAAAGTATGCAATTGACACCAAACTTAAAATATGACACTAAACTTCACAGAAAAACTAAAAATTAATAAAGAAAAATAATACTTTTGAAAAAGTTTTTAAAAAGGATAATAAAAGATGCAATTCTAGTGACTCTAAACTAAAAGGACTAATTTTTCCTAATCTAAGCAACAAGATTCACCGTCAGTTGTTCAAACTCAAAAATCCCCGGCAACGGCACCAAAAACTTGGTGCATGAAAATTACTTCACACTATGTAATTCCGCACAACTGACCAGCAAGTGCACTGGGTCGTCCAACTAATACCTTACGTGAGTAAGGGTCGATCCCACGGAGATTGTTGGCTTGAAACAAGCTATGGTTATCTTGTAACTCTTAGTCAGGATATAATATCAATAATAATTTTTAGTTTTAATTGTAAAAAGTAAAAGAGCATGAAATAAATACTTATTATGCAGTAATGGAGAATATGTTGGAGTTTTGGAGATGCTTTGTCTTCTGAATTCCTGTAACATAATGCTTCATCACTTTCAAACATGCAAGGCTCCTTCCATGGCAAGCTGTATGTAGGGCGTCACCGTTGTCAATGGCTACTTCCCATCCTCTCAGTGAAAATGGTCCAAATGCTCTGTCACAGCACGGCTAATCATCTGTTGGTTCTCGATCATGTCAGAATAAAATCCATTGATTCTTTTGCATTTGTCATCACGCCCAACAATCACGAGTTTGAAGCTTGTCACAGCCATTCAATCCTTGAATCCTACTCGAAATACCACAGACAAGGTTTAGACTTTCCGGATCCTCAAGAGTGGCCGCCAAAATGTTCTAGCTTATACCACGAAGATTTTGATTAAGGAATCTAAGAGATACTCATTCAATCTAATGTAGAACGGAAGTGGTTGTCAGGCACACGTTCATAGATTGAGGAAGGTGATGAGTGTCACGGATCATCACCTTCTTCATAGTGAAACACAAATGAACATCTTAGATAGGAACAAGCATGTTTGAATGGAAAACAGAAATAATTGCATTAATTCATCGAGACGTTGCAGAGCTCCTCACCCCCAACAATGGAGTTTAGAGACTCATGCCATCAAAAAAGTACAAAATTCAGATCTTAAAATGTCATGAGATAGAAAATAAATCTCTAAAAGTTGTTTAAATACTAAACTAGTAACCTAGGTTTACAGAAAATGAGTAAACTAAGATGGACAGTGCAGAAATCCACTTCTGGGACCCACTTGGTGTGTGCTGGGGCTGAGACTTAAGCTTCTCACGTGCCTGGGCTATTTCTGGAGTTGAACGCCAGGTTGTAACCTATTTCTGGCGTCGAACTCCAACTTGCAACCTGTTTCTGGCGCTGAACGCCAGACTGCAACATGGAATTGGCATTAAACGCCAGTTTATGTCATCTATCTTTGCGCAAAGTATAGACTATTATATATTTCTGGAAAGCCCTGGATGTCTACTTTCCAACCCAATTGAGAGTGCGCCAATTGGACTCTTGTAGCTCCAAAAAATCCATTCCGAGTGTAGGGAGGTCAGAATCCAACAACATCAACAGTCCTTTTTCAGCCTAAATCAGATTTTTGTTCAGCTCCCTCAATTTCAGCCAGAAAATACCTGAAATTATATAAAAACACACAAACTTATAGTAAAGTCCAGAAATATGAATTTTGCCTAAAAACTAATAAAAATATATTAAAAACTAACTAAAACATACTAAAATCTATATGAAATTACCCCCAAAAACTATATAAAATATCCGCTCATCAATGGTTTTCCATTAATTGTAATTATTGGTTTTAATAAGTTGCAATGCAGTACAAACTTAATAGATGCATGGCTCTCTATTAACACTACTAGTACACCAGAAGCTGTTTTTTTTTCCTTATATTGATTGATGGTTGAAAGGAAGAAGCATTAAATAAAAGAAGGATGCACAGTCTGATTTCTTACAAACTCTTTTTGGATTTATTTTCATTTTGTGTGTTCTCTTCAACTGATTAAGCTGGTGGCAATGGCGAAACCTTTATTGTTTCGAGCTTCAGCTACCCTCTGACAAGGATTAGACCATTTGATTTGCATCTGACTAGGATTAGACCATTTGATTTGCATTATATCAGAGGTGAGTGAGTCAATTAGCATTACCATTGTGTTTATATGATCATAATTTTTATTTTTTTCTTCTTCGTGTTCATTTTGTAGTCTGAATTTTAGTGGATCAAAATTGAAATGTAATATAAAGTTGAAAGGTAACCAATATTTACAGGTTTAAATACTTTGAAATAACTTTTGTAGGAGTGATAAATCCCAATTTTGTGGTTTATCTTGTGCTTAATTTGGGAAATTTTATCACCTTTTCTCAGATTTATTCAATAAAATAGCATGGTTTTGTAATTCTTCCTTAATTTGTGCCTAAGTGTAAAAGCATGCATTTTAGGCCTTTAATTTGCTAGTTTTAATTCACCTTTGATTCCACTAGATGGCTTGATGTGTTTGTTAGTGAATTCAGGTTGAAAAGGCTAGGAATGGATCAAAGGAGTGAAGAGAAAAGCATGCAAAGTGGAGAACTCATGGAAGATCAAAGATTTGGAGTGTACTCACCGACGCTTATGTGCAACAGACGCACACGCATGGATATGAAGTCGCATGGCGACGCGTACGCGTAACAGATGCGTACGTGTGGATGGAAAAATGTCAAGTGACATGTACGCGTGACCCATGCGTACGCGTCGATGCTCGCACATGACCTCATTAAAGTGAAAACACTGGGGGCGATTTCTGAGCTTCCCAGGCCCAAATCCAAGTGATTCTAGAGACTATTTCATGCAGAATTGAAGATTGGATAAAGGGGGAGCACTTAGTTAGTCATGATGAGACTTTAGTTAGTTTTCTAGAGAGAGAAGCTCCCTCTTCTCTCTAGAATTAGGTTAGGATTAGGTCAAATTTTCTTAGATCTAGGCATAATTTCTTGTTCTCATCTTGTCCTCGTTACAATTTCCTGTTATAATACTTTAATTTTTCTTAGTTCTCTTATTGATTTTCCTTTTATGCCTCTGATGATTGGATTTTTGACGGTTTAGAATTTCACAAATGAAATCTCGTTGAAGTATAGTCTCTAAACCAACAATAATCCTCTCATACAAAAATTTGTTTGTCACAAGTACAAACCCCTAAAATCTGTAAACCAAAATATTTAAACCTCGGGTCGTCTCTCAAAGGACTTGCAGGGTAGTGTTCTCGTTATTGGTTATGGACTTATTTATTTTGGGGTTTTGGATGAGAAATATGAATAGTAAATGGTAAGAAAACTTTATTAACAAGATGGTCTTGGCAAGATTTGGTTGTCAAGGGTCTTCATCATTATCACTAGCCACAAGTATGGTAGCTGCAAGGATTAATCCCACTTAGTCATCCTTAAATCAATTAACAAAGGAAAGTCAAGTGAGTTATATCAATCCTAGTCCATAAATCCTAGCTTTCCATTAATTGGATTAATGAAGGCTAGAGTTAATGGCTATCAACTATCAATCAATTGGAGACTAATGACTCAAGAAATCCTAAGTCACCTTCTCAAGCCAAGAACATAGAATTCTACTCTAACATCCTCTCAAGCATTTCATCAAACACTTGGAGGGTAATGAAAGAAAGCATTTTTTTATTTGTAAGAATAAAAGGAATCAACAACTAACAATCACAAAGAATTAACAAAACAACAATCAACAACATCACAATCACATGAATTATCTCAAATTGCATTATTAAAAGAAAACAAAAGAACAAAAATATCTCAATTACAAAACTTAGAAACAAAATAAGAGAAATTACAACAAGAGGATAGGGATAGAAAGAAGAACCAAAGTGTAGCAATCATCAATTGAAGGTAGAAGTAGAAGGAGACTTGAATTAAACCTAGAACTATGAGATCCTAATCTAACCGTAATTGCTAATCCTAATTCTAGAGAGAAGAGAGAGCTTTTCTCTCTAACTCTAACTACTTCTAAAACTAAACTATGACTAATGATCAAAAGTATGAAAAGTATGAAAAGTATATTGATTCCCCTTCAATCCTTGGCTTAAATAGCATCAGAAATGAGTTGGATTGGGCCCACAAGGCTTCTAAAATCGCTGGCCACGTGTTGCATTAAGTGGGTCATGTGCCACCATCGGTGCGTCCGCGTACCGTGCGCGTGCGCGCCCCTATGCACGATGCAACTATGGCAAATCTTATATCATTTTGAAGCCCTGAATGTTAGCTTTCCAACGCAACTGAAACCGCATCATTTGGACATCTGTAGCTCAAGTTATGGTCGATTAAGTGCAAAGAGGTCGACTTGACAGCTTTTGCGATTCCTACATTTCTTCATGAGTTCTCCATTTTTACATGCTTTTTCTTCATTCCCTTGATTTAATCTTTGCCTCCTAAATCTGGAATCACTTAGCAAACATATCAAGGCATCTAATGGAATCAAGGTAAATTACATTTAGCTATTTTAAGACCTAAAAAGCATGTTTTCAC
>NC_029776.3:26334351-26336037 GCF_000817695.3 Arachis duranensis
AGAAGAACGCTCATGAAAGCCGGGAATCAAGGAATTGAGCATCGAACCCTCACCGGGAGTGTTTGCACTCTAGTCGCTCGGTGTTTGGGGTTGATTCTCTCAATTCTCCCCTAATCATGCTTTCCAAGATTTGTTTATCTTCTAACAATCAACAATTATTCAATGCATGCATACATGTATCATGAGGTCTTTTCTTTAGGTTGTAATGGGGCTAGGGTCAAGGTAGGATCATATATGGCTAGTGGACTTAGGATTTGAATCTTTGATTAACTTAAACTTTCCCACCTAACCTATATAATGACTTATACAATTAAGTACTAATCTAACTACCCATTCCTCACTTTTTCACATACTCATGCATTTTCTTTTCATTTCACAACACTTATGCATAGATTCTTATTGAGCTTCACTTTGGGGCATTTTGTCCCCTTTATTGCTTTTTTTTCTTTCTTTTTCTATATACATTTTTTTCTTTTCTTTTCTTTTCTTTTTCTTTTTCACTTTTATTTCTTTTTTTCTTTTCATTTTTCTTTTTCTTTCAAACTATACACACAAACATCAATGCATAAGGTCTATACATTTAATCAATACATGAGTATGTACCCAATTTCCCAATATAAAAATACAAAACACAAACACCTTTTTATCCCAACCAATGTCCCAAAGTTTTCCCACTCTTGAATGACACTCACACTCACTAGCCTAAGCCAATCAAAGATCCAAATTAAGGACATTCATTGTTTTCCGCTTTAAGGCTTGTAATGTGCTAAATTAAAGAACAAGGTGGGTTAATCATAGGCTCAAATTTGGCTAACAATGGAAGATAAAAGGTGAGCTATTTGGGTAAGTGAGCTAATGAAATGATGGCCTCGATCATATAAATGCATGAATACAAGGAATAATAGGACATATAGATTCAAACAAATTAAAGATTAAAATCATAGAAAGAGAACAATTACACACAAGAAGGAAAATAAGTGGTTATAAGATGTAACCACACAATTAGGCTCAAAACTCACATGCTTGTGTTCTTAGCTCAAAAACCATGTTCCAAAATAAATTCTTTCAAGCAAGTTCCACAAATTTTCTTTTTCAAATTGGTAGGGTGCCCTAAAACAATTTCTTGGGAAGGAAATCATCACCCTAACCAAGTAGTCCTAATAAGAAAGAAGTGGTAAAAATATATACAAATTCTAACTAACATGCAACCTATCATGCAATGCAATAACTAATCTAACAAAGAAAACTAAGAATTGGTGTTGAAAAAGAAATTGTTACCCATGGAGATCGGTCGACGACCTCCCCACACTTGAAGATTGCACCGTCCTCGGTGCATGCAAAGAAGAGCAAGGTGGATAGGTTGCTACAATTGATGAGCTTCTTCGAAAGGTTGTGCAGATGACTTGTTTGTTGCCCCATTTAGAAATTTCTCCTTCCGCCCTTCTTGGTGGCCAACCAAGAAGGAAAGAAAAGGAAAGAAAATTAAGCCTATAACAAAGATATCAAGGCAAATAAAACATAGGCGGGGGCTAATGCCAAATAAGAGTATGATTCCCTACTACATGGTAGCTAAGCATGTGAGTGAGAAAACAATGTAAGCTAAGGCATATCATTAAGCCCGATGCAAGAGTAAAGTTAAAGCATGAAGAGTGTATTGAGCATCAAGTTCAAATGAGAAGAAGTGGG
>NC_029776.3:26336760-26338089 GCF_000817695.3 Arachis duranensis
CTCAATTGGTTGACAGAATTTCCAACCATTTTCACCAAACTTGGGTGAGGTTCTCCCCAAGATATGAGCTCCCAAAATTGGTCTTCATGTTGTGATCCGGGATCCCATATCTTATTTTCACACCCATCTTCTAGTTGATCATCATGATTCAACTTGGGTGGTAGGCATATAGAATTCTCCTTTATGCACCAAATTCTCCTTCTAGACCCATACAATTTAGCATTCCTCCAACCATAGTATTTATGCCTTGAGGGTTTAACCTTAATGAGCCTAACATTCTTTTTCCAACCGTTACACCACTCCCTCTTACTCTTAACTCCACAAAGAGCTCTAAGTTGCCCATCATTTTCAATCAAACCATATTCAAGTGAGAAAGTGAAGCTTAGGGATAGAAATTTTACCCACTTGAATGTTATGTTAGGTGATGGTGGCTTGGGAAGGGGGGCCTCCCCACACTTAGCCATTGCGATGTCTATGCTCTTGTGCTCTTCCCTTGTAACTTCCACCTCTTGACAACTTATATCAACTTCAACCTCTTCCTCTTGGTAGCTTCCTTCCAATTTGATATTTTCTTCGTGGCTTACCAAGGGTATGGGAGGTGAGGTATCTTCTTCCTTACCCTCAATGTCAAGCTCAATGGGAGAGGATTCAATTGTGGATAGGAACTCATCAATAATTGAATCCATCTCTTGATCAACCTCTTCAAAGTCTTCAACTATGATATGCTTTGGAGGTTGCACACCCTCCTCAACATCAATGTCAAGCTTCTTGGAAGAGTTTCCCATGATGCTACATTCCCATGGACTCTCAACGTCTCTTAAATCTTCAACCACTTCTTCCTTTTCTTCAATAACCATAAGCTCCTCCAATTGTTTTAATACAAAATAGCCTCCCTCATTTTCCCTTGGATTTTCCAATCCGTCCTTCATGCTATGATCTTCAATGGATTCTTCACATGTGGCCACGGAAGCACCTTGAGTGTTCAAATATTTGTAGGCTAAGGTAGACACTACCTTGGTCAAGTTAGTCACAAACTCTAGGGTGTTCCTTTGTATATCCGCTTGTCCTTGAAGTAGCAATGTGAGAGAGTCGTCTATTGGGGCTTGGGGTGGATAGGAGGGTTCATTATTTTGGAGAGAGGGTTTATAGTAGGAAGGTGGTTCTTCTTGGTAAGGGTATGGAGATGGTGTGTATTGAGGTGGTTCTTGAGAGTATTTGTGTTGGAATGGTGGTGGTTCCATGTATGGTTCATATGGCTCATAAGGTGGTGGGTATGGTGGATAAGGATTGGGGTCATATGGAGGGTTTTGGTGATATGGGGCTTGTGAG
>NC_029776.3:26338197-26338906 GCF_000817695.3 Arachis duranensis
TAGTTAGTTTTTAGTATATTTTTATTAGTTTTTAGCTAAAATTCACTTTTTTGGACTTTACTATGAGTTTGTGTGTTTTTCTGTGATTTCAGGTATTTTCTGACTGAAATTGAGGGTCCTGAGCAAAAATCTGATTTAGAGATTGAGAAGGACTGCAGATGCTGTTGGATTCTGACCTCCCTGCACTCGAAGTGGATTTTCTAGAGCTACAGAAGCCCAATTGGCGCGCTCTCAACGGCATTGGAAAGTAGACATCCTGGGCTTTCCAGCAATGTATAATAGTCCATACTTTGCCCGAGACTTGATGGCCCAAACCGGCGTGGCAAATCAGCCTCAGAATTTCCAGCGTTTAACACTGGAACTGGCATAAAACTTGGAGTTAAACGCCCAAACTGGCATGAGAACTGGCGTTTAACTCCAGAAAACGTCTCTACACGAAAATGCTTCATTGCTCAGCCCAAGAACACACCAAGTGGACCCAGAAGTGGATTTTTACGTCATTTACTCATTTCTGTACACCCTAGGCTACTAGTTTTCTATAAGTAGGACCTTTGACTATTGTATTAGGAATCTTTTGATCACTTTAGATCTCTAGATCATCTTTGGACATTTTAGTTCTTAGATCATTGGGAGGCTGGCCATTCGGCCATGCCTAGACCTCATGCTTATGTATTTTCAACGGTGGAGTTTCTACATACCATAGATTAAG
>NC_029776.3:26343220-26343581 GCF_000817695.3 Arachis duranensis
GGTCACAGCACCAGTCATCTCTGCACCAGATTGGACATTGCCATTTGAACTAATGTGTGATGCCAGTGACCATGCCATTTGTGCAGTGTTGGGACAGAGGCATAACAAGCTTCTGCACGTCATTTATTATGCCAGCCGTGTTCTAAATGACGCACAGAAGAATTACACAACCACAGAAAAAGAGTTACTTACAGTGGTCTATGCCATTGACAAGTTTAGATCCTATCTAGTGGGATCCAAAGTGGTTGTGTACACTGACCATGCTGCTCTTAAATACATTTTCTCACAAAGCAGGATTCAAAACCCAGACTTATAAGATGGGTGTTGCTTCTGCAAGAGTTTGATATAGAAATAAGAGACA
>NC_029776.3:26343681-26345195 GCF_000817695.3 Arachis duranensis
GAAGCTGAAGTCAGAGCAGTGAAGATGTTGTTTTTTTTTATGTTTGTCCTAGTAATAATGCTTATATTAGTGGTTGGAGCATTTTGTGTCAAATCAGTGGAAAAGTGAAAAACTTGTAAGACCAAATTGGTGAAGTTGTTGTTTTGTTGGATCTTGTTAAGAGTATTGGTGAAATGTAATAAATCAGTTTAAACATTTTTGGATATCCATTAACAATCCTGCAACCTGCATATTGAACAATAACTTAACAAATTTTTATACAATTCTAAAAACAAGTGAATAAAAAATAAGTCTAAGCATTTTTGCATAAGACAAATTAAGTGTAACCATATGTATTAAAATCAAAGCATTTGCATGTCCATATAAACATGCTAATATAGTCTTCACAATAATACCAAACCTATTAATGAAGTCTTCATAATATCAAACATAAGTTACCTAATTTTGGGCTATACCAAAATATGAACAAGGTTGTACAAAATACTTCAATATGTCTATAATGCATAAAGATTCTAAAGTAGCAGACCTTTACAAAATACATAATTCAACCCTTAATGAACAACACAATTCAAACATCATTGTCTTTCTTCCTCGAGTGTTTGAATCTAGGAGTTGGTACAAAAGTCATGAAGCTAGCAAGTTTCTTCGTAGTAGCAGAACTGGTGCCCTTGATTGTTTCAGCTGAAACCGGAATTATTGTAGCTGCAGCCAATTGTGGTGATGTTGGGATTGTTACTTTTCTTTTTTTAACATGAAGCTTTGGCGGCCTTGCTCTAACTTTATCCTGCATTTTATCATCATGAAGGATAAAGTCAATTGACTAATCATGTTCACATTATAGAACATTATAATTTATAATAAAAGATATATTACAAATAAAGTATTATACTTGGCTGAAACAGATAAAGGTTGAGATTCTTGTGTACCTAGAACTCCCTCTGATTGGTCAATGATCATCTCAGTTGGTGCATTTTGATGAGCGGATAATTTGTATGCTTTTTGGCATTATTTTTAGTATGTTTTTAGTATGATCTAGTTAGTTTTTAGTATATTTTTATTAGTTTTTAGTTAAAATTCACTTTTCTGGACTTTACTATGAGTTTGTGTGTTTTTCTGTGATTTCAGGTATTTTCTGGCTGAAATTGAGGGTCCTGAGCAAAAATCTGATTCAGAGACTGAAAAGGACTGCAGATGCTGTTGGATTCTGACCTCCCTGCACTCGAAGTAGATTTTCTGGAGTTACAGAAGCCCAATTGGCGCGCTCTCAATGGCGTTGGAAAGTAGACATCCTGAGCTTTCCAGCAATATATGATAGTCCATACTTTGCCCAAGATTTGATGGCCCAAACCGGCGTTCAATGTCACTCTCAGAATTTCCAGCGTTAAACGCCGGAACTGGCACCAAAATGGGAGTTAAACGCCCAAACTGGCAATAAAGCTGGCGTTTAACTCCAAGAAGAGTCTCTACACGAAAATGCTTCAATGCTCAGCCCAAGCACACACCAAGTGGGCCCG
>NC_029776.3:26345840-26346790 GCF_000817695.3 Arachis duranensis
TTACAAGATAACCATAGCTTGCTTCAAGCCGACAATCTCCGTGGGATCGACCCTTACTCACGTAAGGTATTACTTGGACGATCCAGTGCACTTGCTGGTTAGTTGTGCGGAGTTGCAAAAGTGTGATTGCAATTTCGTGCACCAAGTTTTTGGCGCCGTTGCCGGGGATTGTTTGAGTTTGGACAACTGACGGCTTATCTTGTTGCTTGATTAGGACTGTTTTATTTTTGTTGGTTTAGAGTCTTTTAGTTGAGTCTAGTTTCATATTTTAAGTTCGGTGTCAATTGCACGCTTTTGTTTTTCTTTTAATTTTCGAATTTGCATGTCCTTAGTCCCTTTTTTATCCTTAAAAATTCTAAGTTTGGTGTCCTCTTTGTGTTTTTCCCTTAAAAATTTTCGAAAATTTAGTGTTTGATTCTCTAAAAATTTTAAGTTTGGTGTCTTTTTGTGTTTTTCTCTTTCCTCTTTTCAAAAATCAAATCTTTTTCATAAAATTTTTCAATCATATCTTTTTAATTGCTATTTTCAAAATCTTTTTAATTAACTAATTGATTCAGTTCTCAATTTGCTTTGATCTTATTTTCTTTTTGATTTTCGAATTTTTTATTTTAATTTCCTTTTGTTTTATTTTTTTTCGGTTATTTCAAAAAAAGAAAAAAAAAACAAAATTTATCTATTTGCAATCCATATCATTTCCCTTTATCCATTATGGACCTAAGTGGGATTGATCAGTCCAAAAGGACTCTGGGGTCATATGCTAACCCCATTACAGCTGCATATGGGAGTAGCATCTGTACACCTCCCATCAAAGCAAGCAGCTTTGAGCTAAATCCTCAACTCATTATCATAGTGCAGCAAAATTGCCAGTATTCCGGTCTCCCACAGGAAGAACCTACTGAGTTTCTGGCACAGTTCTTACAAATTGCTGACACAGTACATGATAAAGAGGT
>NC_029776.3:26346915-26347491 GCF_000817695.3 Arachis duranensis
TTTATAATGCCTGGGAGAGGTATAGAGGTATGCTAAGGAAATGTCCCTCTGAAATGTTTTCAGAGTGGGTACAGTTAGACATATTCTACTATGGGCTTCCAGAAAAAGCTCAGATGTCTTTAGACCACTCAGCTGGTGGATCTATACACATGAGGAAGACAATTGAAGAAGCTCAAGAGCTTATAGACACTGTTGCTAGAAACCAATATTTGTACTCTAGCAATGAGTTCTCTCTAAAAGAGGAAGTCATGACAGTAGTCACTGATCCTAATCCTCAAGAACAAATGATTGAGCTTAATCAACAATTGCTCCTGATGACAAAACAGTTAGCAGAATTTAAAGAAATGCTCCATGAAACTAAAGTTGCTAACAAGAACATAGAACTGCAGTTGAATCAAGCAAAAAATCAAATATCTAAACAGATAACAGAGGAATGTCAAGCAGTTCAACTGAGGAGTGGGAAGACACTGAATAACACTGCTCAAAAGAGCAAAAAGCCAAACAAGGAACAATTGACAGAGGATAAACAAACCACTGTGCAAAATCCCTCTGAGGACAGTAAGAGCCCAGAGAGGA
>NC_029776.3:26348449-26349006 GCF_000817695.3 Arachis duranensis
ATTATTGACTCTTTGGTGGAGGAGGTCAATATGGCTGAAAGTCTTGAGTCAGAGCTAGATGACATCTTTAAAGATGTTCAGCCTGATCTGGAGGAACTAAAGGAAATAAAAGAAATTCTGAAAATTCCTCAAGAAGAAAATAAACTTCCTAAACCAGAGCTCAAGCCACTACCACCATCCCTGAAATATGCATTTCTGGGAGAAGGTGACACTTTTCCAGTGATCATAAGCTCTGCTTTAAATCCACAGGAAGAGGAAGCACTAATTCAAGTGCTAAGGACACACAAGACAGCTCTGGGGTGGTCCATAAGTGATCTTAAGGGCATTAGCCCAGCAAGATGCATGCACAAGATCCTATTGGAGGATGATGCTAAGCCAGTGGTTCAACCACAAAGGCGGCTAAATCCAGCCATGAGGGAGGTGGTGCAGAAAGAGGTCACTATGTTACTAGAGGCTGGGATTATTTATCCTATTTCTGACAGCCCCTGGGTGAGCCCTGTCCATGTTGTCCCCAAGAAGGGAGGCATAACAGTGGTTCATAATGAAAAAAATGAACT
>NC_029776.3:26349810-26350499 GCF_000817695.3 Arachis duranensis
AAGGATCATTTTCCTTTACCATTCATAGACCAAATGCTAGAGAGACTAGCTGGTCATGATTATTACTGCTTTTTGGATGGCTATTCAGGCTACAACCAAATTGCAGTGGATCCTCAGGACCAAGAGAAAACAGCATTTACTTGCCCTTCTGGCGTGTTTGCCTACAGGAGGATGCCTTTTGGTCTGTGTAATGCTCCTGCAACCTTTCAGAGATGCATGTTATCCATCTTCTCTGACATGGTGGAGAAATTCCTGGAAGTCTTCATGGATGACTTCTCAGTATATGGAGACTCATTCAGCTCCTGCCTTAACCACCTGGCACTTGTCCTGAAAAGGTGCCAAGAGACTAACCTGGTTTTAAACTGGGAGAAATGTCACTTTATGGTGATTGAAGGAATTGTCCTTGGACACAAAATTTCAAGCAGGGGAATAGAGGTGGATAAGGCAAAGGTAGAGGTAATTGAAAAATTACCACCACCTGCCACTGTTAAGGCAATCAGAAGCTTTCTGGTGCATGCAGGATTCTACAGAAGGTTTATAAGGGATTTTTCAAAAATTGCCAAACCTCTGAGTAATCTGCTAGCTGCTAACACTCCATTTGTGTTTGACACACAGTGTCTGCAAACATTTGAGACCCTGAAAGCTAAGCTGGTCACAGCACCAGTCATCTCTGCACCAGACTGGACATT
>NC_029776.3:26351384-26352387 GCF_000817695.3 Arachis duranensis
GAATGGGCACCAAGCTGGCGTTAAACGCCAGAAATGGGCACCAGCCCGGCGTTTAACGCCAGAATTGGCTAAAAACGCATTTTTGCATGCCATTTGGTGCAGGGATGACTTTTCCTTGACACCTCAGGATCTGTGGACCCCACAGGATCCCCATCTACCCCACTACTCTCTCTCTTCTTTCTTCTTTTGCTCGAGGACGAGCAAACCTTCTAAGTTTGGTGTGGTAGAAGCGTTGCTTTTTGTTTCTCTATAACCAATTATGGCACCTAAGGCCGGAGAAACCTCTAGAAGGAGGAAGGGGAAGGCAAAAGCTTCCACCTCCGAGCCATGGGAGATGGAGAGATTCATCTCAAGGGATGCACTTTCCTCCACAAAACTATTGGGAGCAAATCAACACCTCCCTAGGAGAATTAAGTTCCAACATGGGACAACTAAGGGTGAAGCACCAAGAACATTCTATCCTCCTCCATGAAATTAAAGAAGATCATAGAATCATAAGAGAGGAGCAACAAAGGCAAGGAAGAGACATTGAGGAGCTCAAGCACTCCATAGGATCTTCAAGAGGAAGAACAAGCCGCCATCACTAAGGTGGACCCGTTCTTTAATCTCCTTGTTCTTTATTTTCTATTTTTCGTATCTTTATGCTTATGTTTATCCATGTTTGTGTCTTATTACATGATCATTAGTATCTTAGTGTCTATGCCTTAAAGCTATGAATGTCCTATGAATCCATCACCTCTCTTAAATGAAAAATGCTTTAATCACAAAAGAACAAGAAGTACAGGATTTCAAATTTATCCTTGAAACTAGTTGAATTAGTTTGATGTGGTGACAATAATTTTCGTTTTCCGAATGAATGCTTGAACAGTGCATATGTCTCTTGAATTTGTTGTTTTGAGAATGTTAAAATTGTTGGCTCTTGAAAGAATGAAGGAAAAAGAGAACTGTTATTGAGGATCCAAAAAATCATCTAATTGATTCTTGAAGCAAGAAAAAGCAGTGA
>NC_029776.3:26356411-26356763 GCF_000817695.3 Arachis duranensis
GCCCATGATGCAAGGAGATGAACATCCTTACACTAGAAGGGTCAACTTTGATCAAAGGTTGGACCAAGTCCTCACAGTTATTTGTGAAGAGGGCGCCCAATGGAAGAGAGATTCAAGAGGGAAGCCGGTTCAATTGAAAAGGCATGACCTCAAGCCCGTGGCTAGAGGATGGTTGGAGTTTATTCAATGCTCAATCATCCCCACTAGCAACCGGTCCGAAGTTACCATAGACCGGGCTGTCATGATTCATAGCATCATAATTGGAGAAGAAATAGAGGTTCATGAGGTTATATCCCAAGAACTTTATAAGGTGGCGGACAAGTCCTCTACCTTGGCAAGGTTAGCCTTTCCT
>NC_029776.3:26356903-26357066 GCF_000817695.3 Arachis duranensis
AATTGAGGGACCTGAGCAAAAATCTGATTCAGAGACTGAAAAGGACTGCAGATGCTGTTGGATTCTGACCGCCCTGCACTCAAAGTGGATTTTTTGGAGCTACAGAAGCCCAATTAGCGCGCTCTCAACGGCGTTGGAAAGTAGACATCCTGGGCTTTCCAGG
>NC_029776.3:26357507-26359897 GCF_000817695.3 Arachis duranensis
GTGGTATAGGCGAGAACTGATGGCAGCATTCATGAGAATCCGGAAGGTCTAACCTTGTCTGTGGTATTCTGAGTAGGATTCAAGGATTAAATGACTGTGACGAGCTTCAAACACGCGATTGTGGGGCGTTAGTGACAGACGCAAAAGAATCACTGGATTCTATTACGGCCTGATCGAGAACCGACAGATGGATAGCCGTGCCGTGACAGGGTGCGTTGAACATTTCCACTGAGAGGATGGGTGGTAGCCACTGATAACGGTGAAACCCTTGCTTAAGCTTGCCATGGAAAGGAGTAAGAAGGATTGGATGAAGACAGTGGGAAAGCAGAGAGACGGAAGGGAAGGCATCTTCATGCGCTTATCTGAAGTTCCTACCAATGAATTACATAAGTATCTCTATCTTTACCTTTATGTTCATTTTGTTTATCACCATATCCATTTGAGTTTGCCTGACTAAGATTTACAAGATGACCATAGCTTGCTTCATACTAACAATCTCCGTGGGATCGACCCTTACTCGCGTAAGGTTTATTACTTGGACGACCCAGTGCACTTGCTGGTTAGTTGTGCGAAGTTATGTTAATGCCATGGTATTGAGCACCAAGTTTTTGGGGTTCATGACTGGGGATTATGAGAGTTGTGAAAAGTATTGTTCACAATTTCGCGCACCAAGTTTTTGGCGCCGTTGCCGGGGATTGTTTGAGTTTGGACAACTGACGGTTCATCTTGTTGCTTAGATTAGGTATTTTTTTCGAAATTCTTGAAGATGAATTCTAGAGTTTCATGATGATTTGTTGAAATCTGGCTGGCCGAGAAGCCATGTCTAATTTCATTGGACCGAGGTTTCAACTTATCATCACAAGAGCTTGTTGATTTTTATCAATCTTGCTTTTGGAGCAGTGATCTGCTAAGGCTTGGCTGGCCTTTGGTCATGTCTAGTGTTTTGGACCGAAGCTTTCTTCGAAAGCTTGGCTGGCTGTGAAGCCATGTCTAATCCCTGGACCGGAGCCTTAGACTAGCATTGCACTGATTCCTGGAATTCTCATTAAGAATTTTGATGTCTTTTTCCACTTAATTTTCGAAAAACACAAAAAAAATTTACAAAATCATAAAAACCAAAAATATTTCTTGTTTGAGTCTAGTGTCTCATCTTAAGTTTGGTGTCAATTGCATGCATTCATTCATGTGTCTTAAGGATCTTCAAGTAATTCTTGATGATTTTCGTGCTCTGATCTTTGAATTCAATTGACTTGAGTGTTTTGTGTGTCTCATATGCATTCTCATTAGTGCCAGTAGTATACAAACTGCTAAGTTTGGTGTCTTGCATGCATTGTTATTTGATTTCAGTTGCATTTTGATTATTGCTAATTATTAAAAATCCAAAAATATTTTTAATTTGTGTCTTTTCAAGTCAATAATACAGAGAATTGAAGATTCAGAGCATACAGCAGAGGAATTGCACAGAAAAAGCTGGGCGTTCAAAACGCCCAGTGAAGAAGGACAGACTAGCGTTTAAATGCCAGCCAGGGTACCTGGTTGGGCGTTTAACGCCCAAAAGGGTAGCATTTTGGGTGTTAAACGCCAGAATGTGCACCATTCTGGGCGTTTAACGCCAGGATGGCACAAGAGGGAAGATTTTGTTTTTAATGTAGATTTTTTTTAGTTTTCAAGATCTTTTCAAAATCAAATCTTTTTCAAATCAATTTTTCAATCAAATCTTTTTCAAAATCAATTTCCTTCCATTTTCAAAGATACTTGCTACCAATTAATGATTTGATTCAACATTTCAAGTATGTTGCCTTTTCTGTTGAGAAAGGTTTAATGTTTGAATCATATCTTTTCTTGTTAGCCAAGTTTTTAATTTTCAAAATCAAATTTTTTTAAAATGTTTTTCAAATCATATCTTCTCAATCACATCTTTTTAAAACCAATCATATCTTCTTAATCACATCTCTTTCAAAATAGTTTTCAATCAAATCTTTTTGATTTCTAATTTCAAAATCTTTTTCAAAAATCACTTAATTTCTTTTCTACTCTCATTTTCGAAAATCAATTAGTGTTTTTCAAAATGTTTTCAAAATCTTTTACTTAATTTTCGAAAATTACTTCCCTCCTTCTCACATCCTTCTATTTATGGACTAACATTATTCCTTAATGCAAAATTCGAACTCCATCTTCTTTGATAAGTTCGAATTTTCTACTTCTGTCTTCTACGTTTCTTTTCCTCTGACACCTAAAGGAATCTCTATACTGCGACATAGAGGATTCCACATTTTCTTGTTCCCTTCTCTTTCTTATGAGCAGGAGCAAAGACAAAAGCATTCTTGTTGAGGCTGATCCTGAACCTGAAAGGACCTTGAAGAGAAAGCTAAGAGAAGCCAAGGCACAAA
>NC_029776.3:26361349-26361940 GCF_000817695.3 Arachis duranensis
TCACTAGAGATGGCAGACAACTCAAGAAAACAGGCTTATGGACTTGTAGAGGATGTTCTGGTAAAGGTTGAAGACCATTACATCCCTGCTGATTTCATAGTCTTAGAGACTGGAAAGTGCATGGATGAATCCATCATCCTTGGCAGACCCTTCCTAGCCACAGCAAAGGCTGTGATTGATGTTGATAGAGGAGAATTGATCATTCAAGTGAATGAAGAATCCCTTGTGTTTAAGGCTCAAGGATGTCCCTCTGTCATCATGGAGAGGAAGCATGAAGAGCTTCTCTCAAAACAAGAGCCAAACAGAGCCCCCACAGTCAAACTCTAAGTTTGGTGTTGGGAGGCCACAACCAAACTCTAAGTTTGGTGTTGAACCCCCACATTCAAACTCTAAGTTTGGTGTTGGGAGGTTCCAACATTGCTCTGAGCATCTGTGAGGCTCTGAGAGCCCACTGTCAAGCTACTGACATTAAAGAAGCGCTTGTTGGGAGGCAACCCAATGTTATATTTTATCTATTTCCCTTTGTTATTTTATATTTTCTGTAGGTTGATGATCATGAGAAGTCACAAAAACAATTGAAAAAGCAAAAAT
>NC_029776.3:26362074-26363171 GCF_000817695.3 Arachis duranensis
CGTTTAACGCCCAGTCTGGCACCATTCTGGGCGTTTAACGCCAGAAAGGGGCACCAGACTGGCGTTAAACGCCAGAAAAGGGCAAGAAGCTGGCGTTAAACGCCAGAAATGGGCACCAGCCCGGTGTTTAACGCCAGAAATGGCTAAAAACGAATTCTTGCATGCCATTTGGTGCAGGGATGACTTTTCCTTGACACCTCAGGATCTGTGGACCCCACAAGATCCTCACTTTTCCTTGACACCACAGGATCTGTGGACCCCACAGGACCCCACCACCACTCTCTCTCTTCTTCCCCCATTCATCAATCACCTCAACACCTCTTCCCCAAAAGCCCTTCACCTATCAAATCCCATCTTTTTCTTCACCACTCACATCCATCCTTCATAAAACCCCACCTACCTCACCATTCAAATTCAAACCACTTTCCCACCCAAACCCACCCTCAATTGACCAAACCCTACCCTTCCCCCTCTCCTATATAAACCCATCTTCACTCCTTCAATTTCACACAACCTAAACACCACTTCTTCTCCCTTTGGCCGAACACAAAGCCATTCCCTTCTTCCTCATTTCTTCTTCTTCTACTTTCTTCTTTCTTCTTTTGCTCGAGGACGAGCAAACATTTTAAGTTTGGTGTGGTAAAAGCATTGCTTTTTGTTTTTCCATAACCATTTATGGCATCCAAGGCCAGAGAAACCTCTAGAAAGAGGAAAGGGAAGGCAAAAGCTTCCACCTCCGAATCATGGGAGATGGAAAGATTCATCTCAAGGGTGCATCAAGACCACTTCTATGAATTTGTGGCCTTGAAGAAGGTGATCCCTGAGGTCCCTTTTTCACTCAAAAAGAGTGAATATCCGGAGATCTGACATGAGATCCGAAGAAGAGGTTGGGAAGTTCTTACCAACCCCATTCAACAAGTCGGAATCTTGATGGTTCAAGAGTTCTATGCCAATGCACGGATCACCAAGAACCATGATCAAAATGTGAACCCGGATCCAAAGAATTATCTTACTATGGTTCGGGGGAAGTACTTGGATATTAGTCCGGAAAATGTAAGGTTGGCATTCAACTTGCCCATGATGCAAGGAGATGAACA
>NC_029776.3:26363792-26364359 GCF_000817695.3 Arachis duranensis
CAACGCTCAATCATTCCCACTAGCAACCGGTCCGAAGTTACTATAGACCGGGCTATCATGATTCATAGCATCATGATTGGAGAAGAAATAGAAGTTCATGAGGTTATAGCTCAAGAGCTCTATAAGGTGGCGGACAAGTCTTCTACCTTGGCAAGGTTAGCCTTTCCTCATCTCATCTGTCACCTCTGTTATTCAGTTGGAGTTGACAAAGAGGGAGACATTCCCATTGATGAGGACAAGCCCATCACTAAGAAGAGGATGGAGCACACAAGAGATCCCACTCATCATGAGATCCCTGAGATTCCTCAAGGGATGCACTTTCCTCCACAAAACTATTGGGAGCAACTAAACACCTCCCTAGGAGAACTGAGTTCCAACATGGGACAACTAAGGGTGGAGCACCAAGAACATTCTATTCTCCTCCATGAAATTAGGGAAGATCAAAGAATCATGAGAGAGGAGCAACAAAGACAAGGAAGAGACATTGAGGAGCTCAAGCACTCCATAGGATCTTCAAGAGGAAGAACAAGTCGCCATCACTAAGGTGGACCCGTTCTGTGATTTCCT
>NC_029776.3:26364524-26367330 GCF_000817695.3 Arachis duranensis
TGAATTTTATAACAGTTTAATTATTTTGATGTGGTGGCAATATTTTTGTTTTCTGAATGTATGCTTAAACAGTGCATATGCCTTTTGAATTTGTGGTTCATGAATGTTGGCTCTTGAAAGAATGATGAAAAAGGAGACATGTTACTGAGGATCTGAAAAATCATAAAAATGATTCTTGAAAGCAAGAAAAAGCATTTCTATTCAAAAAAAAAAGACGAAAAAAAAGAGAAAAAATAAGAAAAAGAAAAAAAAATAAAGTTGTGATCCAAGGCAAAAAGAGTGTGCTTAAGAACCTTGGACACCTCTAATTGGGGACTCTAGCAAAGCTGAGTCACAATCTGAAAAAGGTTCACCCAATTATGTGTCTGTGACATGTATGTATCCGGTGGTAATACTGGAAGACAGAGTGCTTTGGGCCACAGCCAAGACTCAATAAGCAGCTGGATTCAAGAATCATCATACTTTACTAGGAGAATCAATAATACTATCTGGATTCTAAGTTCCTAAAGAAGCCAACCATTCTAAATTTCAAAGGATAGAGTGAGATGCCAAAACTGTTTAGAGGCAAAAAGCTAAAAGCCCCGCTCATCTAATTAATACTGATCTTCATAGATGTTTTTGGAATTCATTGCATATTCTCTTCTTTTTATCCTATTTTGATTTTCATTTGCTTGAGGACAAGCAACAATTTAAGTTTGGTGTTGTGATGAGCGGATAATTTGTACGCTTTTTGGCATTGTTTTTAGTATGTTTTTAGTATAATCTAGTTAGTTTTTAGTATATTTTTATTAGTTTTTAGTTAAAATTCACTTTTCGGGACTTTACTATGAGTTTGTGTGTTTTTCTGTGATTTCAGGTATTTTCTGGCTGAAATTGTGGGACCTGAGCAAAAATCTGATTCAGAGACTGAAAAGGACTGCAGATGCTGTTGGATTCTGACCTCCCTGCACTCGAAGTGGATTTTCTGGAGCTACAGAAGCCCATTTAGCGCGCTCTCAACGGTGTTGGAAAGTAGACATCCTGGGCTTTCCAGCAATTTATAATAGTCCGTACTTTGCCCAAGATTTGATGGCCCAAACTGGCGTTCAAAGTCACCCTCAAGATTTCCAGCATTAAACGCCGGAACTGGCACCCAAATGGGAGTTAAACGCCCAAACTAGCACTAAAGCTAGCGTTTAACTCCAAGAGGAGTCTCTACACGAAAATGCTTTATTGTTCAGCCCAAGCACACACCAAGTGGGCCCGGAAGTGGATTTTTATGTCATTTACTCATTTCTGTAAACCTTAAGCTACTAGTTTTCTATAAGTAGGACCTTTTACTATTGTATTTGAATCTTCTGATCTTTGGAATCTTTTGATCTTTAGATCTTTTGATCATTGGGAGGCTGGCCATTCGGCCATGCCTAGACCTTGTTCTTATGTATTTTCATCGGTGGAGTTTCTACACACCATAGATTAAGGTGTGGAGCTCTGCTGTACCTCGAGTATTAATGCAATTACTATTGTTCTTCTATTCAATTCCGCTTGTTCTTGTTCTAAGATATCACTTGTTCTTCAACTTGATGAATGTGATGATCCGTGACACTCATCATCATTCTCACCTATGAACGTGTGACTGACAACTGGTGGACGAAATTGTGATCACTGTTCTTTAAGTTGTATGAAATCATTATTGTGGCACCAGTTGTTATCACAACTCCGTTCAACTAACCAGCAAGTGTACTGGGTCGTCCAAGTAATAAACCTTACGTGAGTAAGGGTCGAATCCACAGAGATTGTTGGTATGAAGCAAGCTATGGTCACCTTGTAAATCTCAGTTAGGCAGATTAAAGGGTAATTGGATTATTAGTTTAAATTTGATTAATGGAATAAAATAGAAAATAAAAGGGATAGAATACTTATGCAGATTCATTGGTGGGAATTTCAGATAAGCATATGGAGATACTGTATGGCTCAAGGACGCCTACTCTCCCACTGCTTCAACTCAATCCTTCTTACTCCTTTCCATGGCAAGCTATATGTAGGGCATCACCGTTGTCAATGGCTACATCCCATCCTCTCAGTGAAAACGTTCCTATGCTCTATCACAGCACGGCTAATCATCTGTCAGTTCTCAATCAGGTTGGAATAGAATCCCTTGATTCTTTTGCGCTTGTCATCACGCCCAGCCTTCAGGAGTTTGAAGCTCGTCACAGTCATTCAATCCCAGAATCCTACTCGGAATACCACAGACAAGGTTTAGACTTTCCGGATCCTCATGAATGTCGCCATCTATCTAACTTATACCACGAGGATTCTGTTGGGGAATCCAAGAGATACACATTCAAGCTCTGTTGCATGTAGAACGGAAGTGGTTGTCAATCACGTGTGTTCTGTGATTTCAGGTATTTTCTGGCTGAAATTGAGGGACCTGAGCAAAAATCTGATTCAGAGACTGAAAAGGATTGCAGATGCTATTGGATTCTGACCTCCCTGCACTTGAAGTGGATTTGCTGGAGCTACAGAATCCCAATTGGCGCGGTCTCAACGTCATTAGAAAGTAGACATCCTGGGCTTTCCAGCAATATTTGATAGTCCATACTTTGCCCAAGATTTGATGGCCCAAACCGGCGTTCAAAGTCACCCTCAAGATTTCCAGCGTTAAACGCCGGAACTGGCACCCAAATGGGAGTTAAACGCCCAAACTGGCACTAAAGCTGGCGTTTAACTCCAAGAAGAGTCTCTACACAAAAATGCTTCATTGCTCAGCCCAAGCACACCCCAAGTGGGCCCGGAAGTGGATTTTTATGTCATTTACTCATCTCTT
>NC_029776.3:26367694-26367870 GCF_000817695.3 Arachis duranensis
ATGATCCGTGACACTCATCACCATTCTCACCTATGAACGTGTGCCTGACAACCACCTCCGTTCTACCTTAGATTGGGTGAAGATCTCTTGGATTCCTGATTGCACGATGCATGGTTGATCGCCTGAAAACCGAGTGCTCGCCTGACAAACGAGCCAACCATTCCGTGAGATCAGAG
>NC_029776.3:26367943-26370643 GCF_000817695.3 Arachis duranensis
ACCAATGAATTACATAAGTATCTCTATCTTTATCTTTATGTTTTATTCATCATTCATAGCCATTTGAGTTTGCCTGACTAAGATTTACAAGGTGACCATAGCTTGCTTCATACCAACAATCTCTGTGGGATCGACCCTTACTCGCGTAAGGTTTATTACTTGGACGACCCAGTGCACTTGCTGGTTAGTTGTGCAAAGTTGTGTTAATGCCATGGTATTGAGCACCAAGTTTTTGGGGTTCATGACCGGGGATTATGAGAGTTGTGAAAAGTATTGTTCACAATTTCGCGCACCAAGTTTTTGGCGCCGTTGCCGGGGATTGTTGAGTTTGGACAACTGACGGTTCATCTTGTTGCTTAGATTAGGTGTTTTTCAGAATTTTTAAGAATGAATTCTAGAGTTTCATGATGATTTGTTGAAGTCTAGCTGGCTGTGAAGCCATGTCTAATCTTATTGGACCGAGGTTTCAACTTATCATCACAAGAGCTTGTTGATTTNAGCTTTCTTTGAAAGCTTGGCTGGCTGTGAAGCCATGTCTAATTCCTGGACCGGAGTCTTAAGACTAACATTGCATGATTCCTGGAATTCTCATTAAGAATTTTGATACCTTTATTTTCTTTTCCACTTAATTTTTGAAAAACACAAAAAATTTACAAAATCATAAAAACCAAAAATATTTTTATGTTTCTTGTTTGAGTCTAGTGTCTCATCTTAAGTTTGGTGTCAATTGCATGCATTCATTCATGTGTCTTAAGGATCTTCAAGTAATTCTTGATGATTTCATTACTCTGATCTTTAAATTCTCTTGACTTGAGTGTTTGTGTGTCTCATATGCATTCTCATTTTGTTAGTGTCAGTAGTATACAAACTGCTATGTTTGGTGTCTTGCATGCATTGTTATTTGATTTTAGTTGCATTTTGATTATTCCTTATTATTAAAAATCCAAAAATATTTTTAATTTGTGCCTTTTCAAGTCAATAATACAGAGAATTGAAGATTCAGAACATACAGCAGAGGAATTGCACAGAAAAAGCTGGGCGTTCAAAACGCCCAGTGAAGAAGGACAGACTGGCGTTTAAACGCCAGCCAGGGTACCTGGCTGGGCGTTTAACGCCCAAAAGGGTAGTATTTTGGGCGTTAAACGCCAGAATGTGCACCATTCTGGGCGTTTAATGCCAGGATGGCACAAGAGGGAAGATTTTGTTTTCGAATCAATTTTTTTTTAAGTTTTCAAAATCTTTTCAAAATCAAATCTTTTTCAAATCATATATTTTCAATCAAATCCTTTTCAAAATCAATTTCTTTCTATTTTTAAAGATACTTGCTATCAATTAATGATTTGATTCAGCATTTCAAGTATGTTACCTTTTCTGTTGAGAAAGGTTTAATGTTTTTTGAATCATATCTTTTCTTGATAGCCAAGTCATTAATTTTCAAAATCAAATCTTTTTTAAAATGTTTTTCAAATCATATCTTCTTAACCACATCTTTTTCAAAATAGTTTTCAATCAAATCTTTTTTATTTTTAATTTCAAAATCTTTTTCAAAAATCACTTAATCTATTTTCTACTCTCATTTTCGAAAATCAATTAGTGTTTTTCAAAATGTTTTCAAAATCTTTTACTTAATTTTCGAAAATTACTTCCCTCCTTCTCACATCCTTCTATTTATGGACTAACACTATTCCTTAATGCAAAATTCGAACTCCATCTTCTTTGATAAGTTCGAATTTTCTACTTCTGTCTTCTACTTTTCTTTTCCTCTGACACCTAAAGGAATCTCTATACTGCGACATAGAGGATTCCACATTTTCTTGTTCCCTTCTCTTTCTTATGAGCAGGAGCAAAGACAAAAGCATTCTTGTTGAGGCTGATCCTGAACCTAAAAGGACCTTGAAGAGAAAGCTAAGAGAAGCCAAGGCACAAATTTCTGTAGAGGACCTAACAGAAATCTTCAAGGAAGAAGAACACATGGCAGCCGAAAACAACAACAATGCCAACAATGCAAGGAAGGTGCTGGGTGACTTTACTGCACCTACTCCCGACTTCTATGGGAGAAGCATCTCTATCCCTGCCATTGGAGCAAACAACTTTGAGCTTAAGCCTCAATTAGTTTCTCTAATGCAACAGAATTGCAAGTTCCATGGACTTCCATTGGAAGATCCTCATCAGTTCTTAGCTGAATTCTTGCAAATCTGTGACACTGTCAAGACTAATGGGGTTGACCCTGAGGTCTACAGACTTATGCTATTCCCTTTTGCTGTAAGAGACAGAGCTAGAACATGGTTGGACTCTCAACCTAGAGAAAGCCTGGACCCTTGGGAAAAGCTAGTCAATGCCTTCTTGGCAAAGTTCTTTCTACCTCAAAAAATTGAGTAAGCTTAGAGTGGAAGTCCAAACCTTCAGACAGAAGGAAGGAGAATCCCTCTATGAAGCTTGGGAAAGATACAAACAATTAATCAGAAAGTGTCCTTCTGATATGCTTTCTGAATGGAGCATCATAGGTATTTTCTATGATGGTCTCTCTGAACTATCCAAAATGTCTTTGGATAGCTCAGCTGGAGGCTCTCTTCATCTGAAGAAGACGCCTACAGAAGCTCAAGAGCTGATTGAAATGGTTGCAAATAACCAATTCATGTACACTTCTGAAAGAAATCCTGTGAACAATGGGACTAGTCAGAAGAAAGGAGTTCTTGAGAT
>NC_029776.3:26370812-26371414 GCF_000817695.3 Arachis duranensis
ATGATCCTGAGAACCCTTCAATGGAAGAGGTGAATTACATGGGAGAACCCTATGAAAACACCTACAATCCTTCATGGAGAAATCATCCAAATCTCTCATGGAAGGATCAACAGAGACCTCAACAAGGTTTCAACAACAATAATGGTGGAAGAAACAGGTTTAGCAATAGCAAGCCTTTTCCATCTTCTTCTCAGCAACAGACAGAGAGTTCTAAGCAGAATAATTCTGACTTAGCAACCATGGTCTCTGATCTGATCAAAACCACTCAAAGTTTCATGACTGAAACAAGGTCCTCCATTAGAAATTTGGAGGCACAAGTGGGTCAGCTGAGCAAGAGAATTACTGAACTCCCTCCTAGTACTCTCCCAAGCAATACAGAAGAAAATCCAAAAGGAGAGTGCAAGGCCATGAACATGGCCGAATTTGGAGAGGAGGAAGAGGCAGTAAACGCCACTGAGGAAGACCTCAATGGACGTACACTGGCCTCCTATGAGTTCCCTAATGAGGAACCATGGGAATCTGAGGCTCAAAATGAGACCATAGAGATTCCATTGGACTTACTTCTGCCATTCATGAGCTCTGATGAGTATTCTTCCTCTGAA
>NC_029776.3:26371513-26371938 GCF_000817695.3 Arachis duranensis
TTTGAGGTGCAAGCTGCAAAAATCTCACTAGAGATGGCAGATAATTCAAGAAAACAAGCCTATGGACTTGTAGAGGATGTTCTGGTTAAAGTTGAAAACCATTACATCCCTGCTGATTTCATAGTCCTAGAAACTGGGAAGTGCATGGATGAATCTATCATCCTTGGCAGACCCTTCCTAGCCACAGCAAAGGCTGTGATTGATGTTGATAGAGGAGAATTGATCATTCAAGTGAATGAAGAATCCTTTGTGTTTAAGACTCAAGGATATCCCTCTGTCACCATGGAGAGGAAGCACGAAGGGCTTCTCTCAAAACAGAGCCAAACAGAGCCCCCACAGTCAAACTCTAAGTTTGGTGTTGGGAGGCCACAACCAAACTCTAAGTTTGGTGTTGAACCCCCACATTCAAACTCTAAGTTTGGTGC
>NC_029776.3:26372167-26372767 GCF_000817695.3 Arachis duranensis
CAATGAAAAAAGCAAAAACAGAATGAAAAACAGGAAGAAAAATAGCACACCCTGGAGGACGCACCTACTGGCGTTTAAACGCCAGTGAGGCTAGCTATTGGGCGTTTAACGCCCAGTCTGGCACCATTCTGGGCGTTTAACGCCAGAAAGGGGCACCAGACTGGCGTTAAACGCCAGAAAAGGGCAAGAAGCTGGCGTTAAACGCCAGAAATGGGCACCAGCCCGGCGTTTAATGCCAGAAATGGCTAAAAACGCATTTTTGCTTGCCATTTGGTGCAGGGATGACTTTTCCTTGACACCTCAGGATCTGTGGACCCCACAGGATCCCCACCTACCCTACCACTTTCTCTCTCCTCTTCACCCATTCACCAATCACCTCAACACCTCTTCCCCAAAAACCCTTCACCTATCAAATCCCATCTTTCTCTTCACCACTCACATCCATCCTTCATAAAACCCCACCTACCTCACCATTCAAATTCAAACCACTTTCGCACCCAAACCCACCCTCAATTGACCGAACCCTACCCTTCCCCCTCTCCTATATAAACCCACCTTCACTCCTTCATTTTCACACAACCTAAACACCACTTCTTCCCC
>NC_029776.3:26373111-26373326 GCF_000817695.3 Arachis duranensis
ACTCAAAAAGAGTGAATATCCGGAGATCTGACATGAGATCCGAAGAAGAGGTTGGGAAGTTCTTACCAACCCCATTCAACAAGTCGGAATCTTGATGGTTCAAGAGTTCTATGCCAATGCATGGGTCACTAAGAACCATGATCAAAGTGTGAACCCGGATCCAAAGAATTGGCTTACCATGGTTCGGGGGAAATACTTGGATTTTAGTCCGGAAT
>NC_029776.3:26373440-26373693 GCF_000817695.3 Arachis duranensis
AAAGGTTAGACCAAGTCCTCACAGTCATTTGTGAAGAGGGCGCCCAATGGAAGAGAGATTCAAGAGGGAAGCCGGTTCAATTGAGAAGGCATGACCTCAAGCCCGTGGCTAGAGGATGGTTGGAGTTTATTCAACACTCAATCATCCCCACTAGCAACCGGTCCGAAGTTACCATAGACCGGGCTATCATGATTCATAGCATCATGATTGGAGAAGAAATAGAGGTTCATGAGGTTATATCCCAAGAACTTTA
>NC_029776.3:26378834-26402945 GCF_000817695.3 Arachis duranensis
TCACCTATGAATGTGTGCCTGACAACCACCTCCGTTCTACCTTAGATTGAGTAGATATCTCTTGGATTCCTTAACCAGAGTCTTCGTGGTATAAGCTAGAACTGATGGTGGCATTCAAGAGAATCCGGAAGGTCTAAGCCTTGTCTGTGGTATTCTGAGTAGGATTCAATGATTGAATGACTGTGACGAGCTTCAAACTCCTGAGGGCGGGGCGTTAGTGACAGACGCAAAAGAATCACTGGATTCTATTCCGGCCTGATTGAGAACCGACAGATGGATAGCCGTGCCGTGACAGGGTGCGTTGAACATTTCCACTGAGAGGATGGGAGGTAGCCATTGACAACGGTGAAACCCTACATACAGCTTGCCATGGAAGGAGCTTTGCGTGTTTGAAGAAGAAGACAGTAGGAAAGCAGAGATTCAGAAGATGTAGCATCTCCAAAACCTCAACCTATTCTCTATCACTGCAAAACAAGTACTTATTTCATGTTCTTTTACTTTTCACAATCAATCCTGATAATTTCTGATATCCTGACTAAGATTTACAAGATAACCATAGCTTGCTTCAAGCCGACAATCTCCATGGGATCGACCCTTACTCACGTAAGGTATTACTTGGACGACCCAGTGCACTTGCTGGTTAGTTGTGCGGGGTTGCAAAAGTGTGATTGCAATTTCGTGCACCATGGGGCTTGTGAGTATGGTTGAGCATCATGTTGAGGATAAGATTCATAGGTATATGGTGGTGGTTGATTGTCATAAAAGGAGTCACCACAACCATTAAATTGACATGCATTAGGATGAGAATTATACCTATAAGTGTCCGGAGGTTGATGCCAATGGGAGTGATCAATTCCTTGAGGCTCCTCCCATCTTGGAGTGTCCCATCCTTGGTACATGTTAGCATTGAAGTTCACATTCCCTACAATACAATTAGAGCCAAACTCATAGCCAAAGTGAGAACTCATTATGAGAGAACAAAATAAAACTAACAAAAATTAAGAAACAAACAAAAGATAAACCTATTCACAATATTCACATATGTACAATAACCAATAACACAATACCATTGCAAATCCCCGGCAATGGCGCCATTTTGATGATTGGATTTTTGACGGTTTAGAATTTCACAAATGAAATCTCGTTGAAGTATAGTCTCTAAACCAACAATAATCCTCTCATACAAAAATTTATTTGTCACAAGTACAAACCCCTAAAATCTATAAACCAAAGTATTTAAACCTCGGGTCGTCTCTCAAAGGACTTGCAGGGTAGTGTTCTCGTTATTGGTTATGGACTTATTTATTTTGGGATTTTGGATGAGAAATATGAATAGTAAATGGTAAGAAAACTTTATTAACAAGATGGTCTTGGCAAGATTTGGTTGTCAAGGGTCTTCATCATTATCACTAGCCACAAGTATGGTAGTTGCAAGGATTAATCCCACTTAGTCATCCTTAAATCAATTAACAAAGTAAAGTCAAGTGAGTTATATCAATCCTAGTCCATAAATCCTAGCTTTCCATTAATTGGATTAATGAAGGCTAGAGTTAATGGCTATCAACTATCAATCAATTGGATAACAACATCACAATCACATGAATTATCTCAAATTGTATTATTAAAAGGAAACAAAAGAACAAGAATATCTCAATTACAAAACCTAGAGACAAAATAAGAGAAATTACAACAAGAGGATAGGGATAGAAAGAAGAACCAAAGTGTAGCAATCATCAATTGAAGGTAGAAGTAGAATGAGACTTGAATTAAACCTAGAACTATGAGATCCTAATCTAACCCTAATTCCTAATCCTAATTCTAGAGAGAAGAGAGAGCTTCTCTCTCTAACTCTAACTACTTCTAAAACTAAACTATGACTAATGATCAAAAGTATGAAAAGTATGAAAAGTATATTGATTCTCCTTCAATCCTTGGCTTAAATAGTATCAGAAATGAGTTGTATTGGGCCCACAAGGCTTCTAAAATCGCTGGCCACGTGTTGCATTAAGTGGGTCATGTGCCACCATCGGCGCGTCCGGGTACCGTGCGCGTGCGCGCCCCTATGGAAGCCCCGGATGTTAGCTTTCCAACCCAACTGGAACCGCATCATTTGGACCTCTGTAGCTCAAGTTATGGTCAATTAAGTGCGAAGAGGTCAGCCTTGACAGCTTTTTGGTTCCATCATTTCTTCATGAGTTCTCCAACTTTACATGCTTTTTCTTCATTCCCTTGATCCAATCTTTGCCTCCTAAACCTTAAATCACTTAACAAACATATCAAGGCATCTAATAGAGTCAAGGTGACTTAAATTTATCTATTTTGAGTCCTAAAAAGTATGTTTTCACTCTTAAGCACAATTAAAGGAGAATATACAAAACCATGCTATTTTATTGAATAAATGTGGGTGAAAGGTGATAAAATCCCCTAAAATCAATACAAGATAAACCCTACAAATGGGGTTTGTCAGCCTCCTTTTATTTTTATGAATGCTCATGTTGGATTTGGATCTCTTTAATGCAATTTTATGTTTGATGTTCCATTTGTTGTTGAATTGAGTTGTGAATTTCACTTTCCTCGCAATAGGTAGTTGGTAGATTTTATCTTTTCTTGCAATTTACCATGCTATCCTTTTATGCCTTCCAAGTGTTTGACAAAATGGTTGGTTGGATGTTAGAGTAGATATTTGAGCATTCTTGGCTTGGAAAGAGGGATTGGGCAATCTTGAGTCATGAATACCCAATTTATGTTGGTGATCTAGAGTTGTTAGCTAATGTTATTTTCATTGACTCTAATCTTTTGCTAATTCAATTAGTAAGTTGATTAGGACTTTTGGATTGAGATTAGTTAGGCTTATTTGACCTTCTTCCGATGAGGAGATAATATTGTACCTTCTCCCTATGTTGAAGATGACGAAATAGGCTAAATTCTTGATTATTATTGTGATATGATTAACTAATCTTATTTGACGTTCTCTCATGGAAGTTAATATTGTACCTTCTTCCTAGTTTGAGTTGACTAAATAGGATGAACTAATCATTGTATGACTAGGATAGAAAGCCTATATTCTCAATTCTTGTCGTAAATGTATCTCTTTATTACTTGCTCTCTTTAGTTGCTTGATTTACTTTTCTTGCCCTTTATTTCCTTGCCCATTTTATAAACCAAACCCCTTGTTCCTTCATAGCCAATAATTGACCGCTTTATCGCAATTCCTTGTGAGACGACCCGAGGTTTAAATACTTCGGTTAATTTTTATTGGGGTTTATACTTGTAACAACCAAACAATTTAAATTTGATTTGAGAGTTATTTATTGGTTTGGAGCTATACTTACAACGAAGTAATTCTTTTCTATAAGAGAAATTCTAAACCGACAATAAATCTATGTATCAAGGAGCTGTCATCAAATTCTTCACAGCATGTATGTTCTACTTTGGCTTTAGTAATAATGGAAATGGCTCCAATATCAGGAAAGGTAACCTTCTAGATTGGGAAGTACATAAACTATGTAAATTTCATCACTCCTCACCATTATGTACTTGGTTCTTGTATATTGAAATAATATAAATTTATTTCATTATTGTTTTTATTGTAATAGAAGAGTGCAATCACAGCTGAAGTAATACCCACAAATCTCTATATCTTTGGCTGCTTCAGCCACTGTTGAATCTTGAAGACCAAGGATGCCATCTTGAGTTGTGATCAGTGTCTAAGAATTACTAGTTTCACATACTATTTAGTATGGTTGATAATTTTAGTTTGGTTGAATAATACATTGAGGAATATAGTTGATGTATCAATACACTTTGTTTATGTTTTGAATTATATTGACTTGCTTGTTTATTATAGTACTTTTCTTTTAGTTTGATAATACGATGAACTTGTTTATTTTTTGAAATATTATAAATTTTTGAATATAAGTTAGATGAAAATTTGTATTCATTAAATTTATATTTATTTTGTAGGAAAAAGGTTTATTTTGCAATGAAAAAATCTAAAAAAAATTATGTTTTATTTTACAGACAGATTTTTCGTCTATATTCAGAGTTTGGAAATGCTTTTCCATGGCTCCAATTACTGACCAAAAATCTGAAAAAAATCTGATGCTAGTTACCGACGAAAAATCTATCAGAAATTCGGACGATTTAAGCGAAATAGAAGTGATGATTACCGAGAAAAAATCTGTTGGTAATGAGAAAAAATCTGTCAGTAAATTACCGACTGAAAATATGTCGAAAAATCTGACAACTTTTTAGCAAAAGGGGGAACCATTACCGATGAAAATTCTTTCGGTAACGGAAAAAATTTGTCAATAAATTACCAACGAAAAAAATTTGTCGGTAAATAATTTTTGATGAGGCTTTTATAGAAGGACAAAATTCGTCGATAACCAAAAATTTGTCTATAACAAAGACCAAATTTTTTTATAAATTCATCTGTAATAAGCAATTTTCTAGTTGTGGATTGGAAATAATTAATAGTGGTCCGGTATCTCAAATTGGGGCATTTTGTTCGTGTGTAGTGATGCTTTTTTGTTTTTTCTATAATTTTGGTACTTTCTTTTGGTTATATTATACTTATTTATTAATTGCTGTTGGGTCCATGGTTATTTATTTTTTATTCATGTTTTATGATTTTCATTTGGTTGTCTAATTTTTAGTTTGTTTAATTTATTGTTTATATTATCTAAGTATTTATAATATGTAAATATTTATTACATATAACTTTTTATAATATATAACTATTTCTTTTTTTAATTTATTTTTAATAATATGTTTAATTTTATGGTAGGTTATTTATATTAATATCAAACTTAATTTATCTCTCTTTAATCAACAAATACATAATTAATATTATATATGTAAATTTTGAATAATTAGTAAATAATTACTCAATAATGAGTAAATAATTAGTAAATAATTACTCTCATAAACCACACTTCCATCCGATTTGGTCACAAAACTACTTTCATAATGATACACAATTGTTATATCATCATTCTTCTGTAAAAAAGATTCAAAACATAGAATGGTTAACAACTACACTAAGTTCAACACATTTTAAAATCATGCATCATCAAACTCCATTTAAAAATAAGAAATATTAAGTTAAATCCTTTATGTATTTTAACTTCTAATAAACTACTTTAGAAAAAAATATTAACCAATAATCAACAAAAGAATTAAAAAAATATCATTAGTAATATTCTTGTACCAGACGCATCAATCACATTTGATTATAGTGAAAATTCATTTAAAAAATTTAAATCCTAATAAGAGAACCTTGGATTTGGATCCTCTAAAATTTGAATTTTACTTTAAAGAGTAAAGTGTGATTTCTCACCATTTATTTCATAGGTGGGACCAATAATAAATATGAAAGAGAAACTATTCAAGGATAAAAGATCATAGTTTACTCTCTAAAGTAAAATTCAAATTTTAGAGGATCAAAATCTAAGAACCTTAACACTATCAACTATCGTAAATAACTTATTTATCTAAACGATTTACTGATTAAATAGAGCATAAAATAATGAACAACAACCCTCACCCAACAACAATTATGAAATCAGAGCATTGATGAAGGTTAAGAATAATGATTTTGTTACTGACATGTTCTTGAACAACTTTAAGTTAGTAGGGTTTTCTTTTTCACTATAGGCAAATGAGATAAGTATAGAAAGTTTTTAAATTGGCCTATTGAGACACCATTAATTCTTCTCGAGTCCAACATCGATGAGAGAAAGAAGAAAAAGAAGCGTCAATTAAGATCGTAACGAGGGAATAGTGAGTTAGAGTTTACTTTAACTCTTTTAGTATCATTCAGAGATGTTTTGGTTTAATTTCGACACGAATTTAAAAATGACATCTCGTTTTATTTTTGTCAAGTGTTAACAAAATGTGCCAAGTCAATTTTTTTGGTAATGAAAATAGATGAAAGGACTAATTTAAAACTAACGTTAAAATTTTATAATATATTTTAAGTCAATTAAAAATTTAAAGACTAAATTAAATTGAAAGTCAAATTTTATGCGCTTTTCTAAGTATTAACTCAACAAAGAAAAAAAAAACTAAATATACAAAAAAATGCACTCTTCTGCGATCCAAGGCTAATCCAAGCGCAGCCGTAGTGTTGTTCTAGTGCAAGATTGACTTACGGCATCTCAATGTAAATAACTGTTAGAAGCACGCGGTGTTACGGCAATCTCTCGCCAACTTTCCTTCTCTCATTTGTTGGGGTGAAGCGGACTCTCGGCGGAACTGCGCAACGTGACGCAGAACAAGTGTCCACTATAAACTGAGAATTGAGAATTCCTCCTAACCAAAATTAGAATGCGGGATTGTCAGTTCCTCAAGTCATTCACCAATTCATCCTCAGGACCTGCTTCAGTTCCAAGTCTTCCACCGTCTTCCCATGGTAAGAATAAAAAAAGAAGTTACAAAATGAAATGCCTCAAGCTTAATGCTTAGTGCTTCCATCCTTATAACCTACCTGTTTGTATAAATGACAGGTGACAACACACCCAGCACATCCAGTTCCACAGCGAGCGTCTCTCGCGAATACAACCTAACAGTGCAGGCCAAATCCTATGCGGAGATTAGGTCCATGATACAGGGTGCTCCAGCGGAGGGCGAAGTGCACCTTCTTAACCCTGACGGAGATTGTGTAAATGAAGCACTCAACAACAACACAATAATCAGAAACAGAAACGGCAGCTTCACCAGCCTCATTAGCACTTACTTCAACCACACTGAAACCGCCTCGCAGCACTGCCTCCGCCTTCATCGATGCGTCGATCGCGCACGAGCCATGTACGCACCCCTCTTCGACCTCCGCGACTCCCATGATTGTGACCGCACCTTCGATCTATTCGTTCAGTTCGATGGCAACGAAAACCCTTTCCCTGATTCAAATGTCTCCAGCAAAGACATCCGTAACTGCCTCACAGACCTTAGAAACCAGCTTGATTTTGGCCTCGGCAAGTCTCGCTCTCGGATTCGCCTCTTCCGGCGCGCTACTGCCGGTTCTGCTCTCTGTTTCGTCGCCACTGCGGTTGGAGTGGCAGCTGCGGCGGTTGCACTCACAATTCATGCCGTTTTTGCCCTTGCCGCCGCTGCTGGTCCCTGTTGCAGTGCTTACATCCCCAATCCGAGTTGTGCGGCTGAAAAGAGGGAAGTTGCCAGGCTGGCACAGCTAGATGCCGCTGCCAAAGGTGCTTACGTGCTGAGCTATGACCTCGACACCATTGATCGACTCGTGGCTCGACTCCACACTACAATTGAGGGAGACAAGCGTCTTGTTAGGATGGGGTTGGAGAAGGGAAGGGCGAGTTATCCTATCCAGGAGGTTTTCAAGCTCCTATGCAAGAACAATGAAAGTTTTCTCCGCCAGCTTGATGATCTTGCGGAGCACGTATGCCTCTGCATTTACACTGTCAACAAGGCGAGAGTTTTGCTTCTTAAAGAGATATGTGGTCATCAAACTCCCTAGTTCCTGTTTTTAACCAATTGATCCTTTTTTTTTTGTTTGTTGTATGTGTGATCATTGCTGGTCCAGGTCTTCAACGTAATCTGCTATTTCAGGAAAGGGTTTAAACTAATGTTTGTGCTAGATTTCAGTTCATACTTCATACTGCTATGGCCTATTGAAGAAACACCCTTATTGTATTAACCATAACTATCTATTCATTCATATCAGAGACAGAGAGTACCTTGCCACCTAATAGCCATTGCCACCCTAGTTCATATTTCATTGTTGTGGAATGTTGATGTACTTCCTAAACTTTTTAACAATTCTGCCTTCTTTTTGGTTTCTTTTAAGTTCAAAATTGCAATATTTTTTTTAAGCATTTTTCTGTTGCCTACTATCTCAGTGATTGCAGTAATCAGATACAGATTCAGTTTTGTTTATGAAAGGATGCTTTTGTTTGTTTGTACATATGCTTGCTTTTTATGTTGAAGAATGGTGTGGCTTCGGCATTTCCATCTACTTTTTCAAAGAGAAACCCAGCTTCATAATTTGTCTGAAAGAGGTTTGGTCTTTGGTTGGTTGGTCCTTCAATTTTCTTAGAAAATTTTCACTTAGAAGTTTTCGTTAATGGTTTTCATTGTATGGCCAGAGCGTTAGGAGGAGGCGAAATGATGAGAAGATGAAGGCCATGGAAAAATTAATTCCCATTTGAATAAGGTACACTAATATGTATCATTCATTATCTTTTCACTCTTAGCTTCATCTGAGAAAAGATTCGTTTTTCTTAACTTCATTTTTTCCTTTCACCAAATTGTCTATGGATGGGGACATTTTGACATGTTTGGTTTCCATAGAGAGACAAAGCTTCATGCTAGATGATGCCATAAAATATATGTAGTGTCTTGCAATGCCATGCATAATATAAAGTATACATTTTGTGTTAAGTTTTTGAAAAGTTTCAAAAATACTTGTAATGTTTAATTTGTTTCAATTTTGTCTCACGTTTTAAATAAGTTGCAATTCTATCATTGGGGTTACTTTTTTGACAATAAACATTTGATAAAATTCTTGTTTTGCCAAATTTTCCCTTAACCACAACACTCTACTCCCAACCTCTTATCCTAACCCTAAAACTCTAACCTTAACCCCTCATTTCAATCCCCCAAACTCGCGTCAAACCTACATTCCCAAACTCATCACCCCTGAACCCTTACCTTCCTGTCCACGCCAACTTCAACCCTGCCAATGTACCTCATTATCGACTAATCCCACTGCACCACCCTATCATCATAACAACCATAACCCCAACCCCTCACCCCCATCATCACCCGCAACCCCATCATGTGATTGATGATTTCTCTTAGTTTTGCCACCAGGTCATATTGAAGGAGATATAGGGAGTTATTGTTGCTGAGGATGGTGCAACTCTCATGGAACCACTGGGAGGTTTTTTCCCCTTGGTCATTGACCTTGCGAAAGCTCTCTAGATGTCGAAAGTGTCGTTGTCGGGAAAGCAAAGGAACAAAAAGAGGGACGGTGCTCTAGACACGAAGGTGGCTGAGCTCGTCCTTGAGGCAAGGACCATCAAAGTTTGTCCTTTTTAATTATATGAAGTATTTCAAAGTTGGACTAGGTGGGTTTGATTGGCGTTCAGAGTGAGGGATTTTGGATTAGGGTTAAAAGGCTGAGTGAGTGACCATAAAAAAAAAAAAAATCCAATGTAGAATCAAAACTTATTTAAAATATTAGAAATAAAATTAAAACAAATCGAATGCTAGAGATATTTTTGAATTTTTTCGAAAATATCAGGTATAGAAAATATATTACCTTATATATATAAAGTAGCATCAGTTTCAAGTGTACTTGCTATAAAAGATTCTAGCTGCTGGTGTTGACTTTTGATTTAAGATATAATGACTTTCCTTATTTGGTGTTAAATCTTTGTTTAGTGGTATATTCAGTTTATAGTGCTTTTGCTTAGTGAATTTGGTTTGCTTACAGGTCTAAGTACTACTAGTTCTGATGCTCATGGTTTTAAAATGGAGGCGTCTAAGTACTACTAATTTGGATGTCGCTTCATTTTCCAGCACTAACAAGTTTGGATTTTCTGGTTTCTTTTTGTGTGTGTTTTTTTCTTTTTCAAATTTCATTAATCTGGATGTTTAGAATTTATATGGGTTCGCAAATTTCATTGTCCTCTTGTTTCTTCAAAAGGTTTGCATGATACTTGCACAATAATTGTAAAAACTAAAAAGCATTGCAAACTGATTTTGGCATTACCAAATTATCAAACTTGATTTAAATAAAATCTTGATATTTTTTTTTGAAACAAAGGAGCTCAACACACACTGTGGAGCAAAAAAGCAAAGAAAAGAAGAAACAAAGAAAAACTAATCAACATAAACCATGACCACGAAGCACTTACCAATAAAAAAATGCATCCCCTTGTCATTTTGGGCATAGCCATCAACAACAAAAAGGATCATCACGTCTCCACTCCTGTTAACTAAGACTAGACAAATTAATGATCTCATCTACTCTTTTTTTTTTTTATTCTGAAATATCCTCATATTCCTTTCAATTTAGACGTTTCAAACTACCGCAAAGAAATATATGAACCATTTCTTACGCTCCTCCTTGCTACAAGTTGCTCTTGTCCAGTTTTGAAAATGTCCCTTCAAAGTACCGGGAACGGACCACTGTCTGTCAAGATGAACTAACCATGCGCACCACATCTGCCAAGTAAAATCACATCCAAGAAACAAATGATGAACATATTCCACATTCTTATTACATAGTACACACATATTATCCTCATGGTTAATTATTTCAAGCTGACACAATCTTTCTTTGTATTCACCCAGCCTATCAAGACAAACCAAGCAAACATCTCTACTCTTGGAGGAACTAAGCCTTTCCAGATAGTCTTGGTGAAACTATAACTTGTTACGTCCTCCGAAAGCGTTTCCTCCTACAATACCTGCACAAATGAGTTAGTAGAAAATACACTTTGTCTGTCAAACTTCCACACAACTCTATCCTCTCTGTCAGCTGCTAGATTTACCAGCCTCAAAGTGTCATGTAGTTGACTTACAAGTTCCAACTCCTATTGGAATAAGTCACGCCTCCATTGGAAGTTTCAAATCCACTCTAACTCATCCCAAAACCCGCGGTCCCCGATGACAGATCCTTTCTATATTGAAACCGAGAAGAGCCTTGGAAACCTATCCTTCAAAGGACCACAAAATAGTCAGACATCCTCCCAGAATCGAGTTCTTCTACTGTCACCAATTTCCATAGCCAATCCGGTTATCATCTTGTCTCTTACATGCTGCTCCTTAATCTGTAGTTGACAGATATCCTTCCATGAACCCCCTCTAGTAGGTAATTTCTAAGTAGACCCCATCTACAGTTTTAGTTATAGATGTATATTAAAAGTAATATGATGATATCAAATAGGTTTCTTTTATAGTTTGATTCTGATTTAGTAACTTCATGTTTTATTCATGATTAATCCTGCAACACAATTGTGACCATTTTTTCTTGGCTTTTGTATTGCAGACAAATTTTGAAGTGGAGGAAACACCATTGTATGAGTCTTAGAATTAAGGAGTTTCGGACGATGAAAATAATGAATTTTGGTGTTATGATTATGTTTTTTTATGTTGGAATTGAAGAGTTTTAGATGTAGAGATAATAAATTTTGGATATCTTGGAGTATTATGTTTTCCGGGTTGGAAATGAAGAACTCTGAATGTTAGAAATAATGAAATTCGGATGTTAAGGGTGCAAAAATATAATGAAATTTGTAAATAATTGAGTGATTTCAGATGTTACTATGTTACTATTGGTGTCTTTCAAATGCGACCATTATTGAATGAAAAATTATCACTAAAAGAAAAGCTAAATTTTAACAAATTTTACCAAAGTTACCAACTCAGGTACTCGTTCATGAGTAGTAATATTGCAAGTTCGTGGCGTTTTATGATGTTGGTAGCTCTTTGCCGTTGGGTCATTCTAGCTTGTAAGTGTCTTTCCGATCACGGACTTAACTGGGTAAGGTCCCTCCCAATTGAGAGTTAACTTCTTTTCCTCCTGAGTGGGGGGAGGTGGCGATGTCATTGCGTCGTAGGACCAGGTCTTCTTATTTTAATTTGCGCCTTGCTATGCCCTGATTGTACCTCAGGCTTACTCTTTGTTTTAGGACAAGTTCTCGTAAGTGGGCTATGCTTTGAACCTCGTCGACTAGGTCCCTTTAAGCTTTCTTGTCGAGTCTTCCAATGGTCCTAGGGCTTGGCTCTCCGATCTCAACAGGGATCACAGCTTCTATTCCATAGGTTAGTCTGAAGGGGGTTTCTCCGATTGAGCTCTGAGGTGAGGTTCAATAGGACCAGAGCACAGAGCCTAGTTCGTCTACCTATAGTTCTTTGGCTTCATCCATCCTTTTTTATTCCTTTGAGAATGATCTTGTTAGCCGCTTTGACTTGGCCGTTGGTTTAAGGGTGCTCTACCGAGTTGAATCTTTGCGAGATGCCGAGGCCCTTTAGGAACCCACAGAAGCGCTTGTCCGCGAATTTGGTTCCATTATTTGAGATTATGACCTTTAGAATGCAGAATCGGGTTATGAGTTCCAGAAATAATTTGACATTGGGTTGCCGTGATTGTGGCCATTGCTTCCGCTTTGATCCACTTGATGTAATAGTCAATGGATTCGATTAGGAACCTTAGCTGCCCAAGAGTCTTGGGGAAGGGACCCATGAGGTCGATTCCCCAGGTTTTGAATGGATGTTCAATCGATATGGTGCTGAGTTTCTAGGGGCGGCTGCTTGGTGGAAGTCTGCATGCATTTGGCATTGTTTGTAGTTTCTTACTAGCTGGAGTGCGTCTTTGATGATTGTCGGCCAGAAGTCCCCGACCTAGATGACCTTTTGTGTTAGGTTTTTCTGCCGACGTGGTGGCCGCTGATGCGTGAGCATCTTTTCTATCTTTTCTTAGTAAATTCGATGTGGATTTGTTGAGTTTTTATAAGATTTTGGTTTTTAGACCATCATGAATGCTACTTTGAGTTGTATTGCTATTTTGTTGATTACAGTAAAATTCGGGCGAGTTTGATAGAGTTCGTGCAGAAGAAAAAAGAGAAAAATGGTTGCTATCAAGTTGGCGCTAAACACCACTACCCAACGTTTAGTGCCAAGGGCCTCATAATTTGTGCAATGATTCTATGAAGGTGGCGCTAAATACCACCCGGCATTTAGTGTCAAGTGCCTCGTAAATTGAAAAAAGCGTTCTGTCTTGGTGGCGCTAAACGCCACTACTCGGCGTTTACTGCCAGGCCCGCGTTTTCAATTGGGGAGCACACGTGTCAAGCAAATCCACGGAAGACACTTTTTTTGGTTTTCAATTTAATTTTTGAATTAAGAAAAGATTATTAGGTTTTAGAATTTTAATTTTGTATCAATTAGGATTAGATATAAAAGGAGAAAAGATTTAGCCCTTCGGGCTTTCTTCTTTTCTTCTTCCTTATTCAACACTTTTACACTTTTTACAACTCTAGGTTTTTTTCTGAGTCATAAGCAACTAAACCTCCATTGTTAAGGTTAGGATGGATTAATAAAATTGCCATTCTACTCTTAATTAATACATTGATTAAAATTCAAGGATTGGTTTCGTTCTTCATCTTAAGAATTAGAGTATATTGGAAGATAACTCTTTTTCTATTTGAATTCTAAATTCTTGTTGACTATTGGAAAGGTTATATCACTAGAATTACAGCTAGAAATCAATTCCTCACAACTCTTTAAATATCTGGATTTAACGCGATACGTGACATATAATCGCCTCATTTTTGGGTACTTAGGGTTTGTGTGGCTCACAAACTAGAATTGAATTTAATCTTCTAATTTAAATTAAGTGATCAAGGAATTGGCGGTTGATTAGATTAGAGAAGATTAAATTACTAAGGAATTAGGGTTTGATCACTTAAGGTTTTCTATGAATTGAATCTTTGCATGATTAAAGTAGTTGATAAGAATTGTTAATCCGGAAATTTAAACATCTCCAAAGCCTTAACTATTTTCTCATATTATTTTCACCAACCATTCACTGTTTGCTTTCTTGCACTCTCTGATTTACTGTTTTAAGCTATTTGAACTTGAAACCACTCATTTTAGCTTGTCTAACTAGTCTAATCACTCAACTATTGTTGCTTTATTCATTGATCCTGATGGGATCGACACTCACTCACATGAGTTATTACTTGGTATGACCCAGTGTACTTGCCCGTTAGTTTGTGGTATTCAAAATCCACACCAAGTTTTTGGCGCCGTTGCTGGGATTAACTGTGATTGATAACTACTTGTTGTTTGATTACCTAGATTAGACATTTTCTTCATTTAAATTTTTAGTTTTCCTTTCTTAATTTCAAAATTTTTTTGTTACTTTTTCTTTAATTTTTTCTTTTAATTTTTGCATACCTCTTTTTTTATTTAATTAGTTAATTTTATTTTTTTATCTGTTTACCTCACTGGGAATCCTCTTCACTTTGACATAAAGATTCTCACTTTTTCTTGTTTTCTGTTTGTTTATGAGTAGGAATAGGGACAATGAACCTCTCCTTAATTTTGATCCTGAGATTGAAAGTACTATTAGAAGACACCAACAGCAGCGTGGAGCTTATAGAACTGCTGAAAGTCTCAAGGACGATTCTGAGAAAGAAACTGAAGAAATCACTATGGAGCCTAACAACAACAACGTTGTTGCTCCTAATGCTCCTGAGCAACCTAGGAAAACTCTTGGCTCTTACACTGCTCCAAATTCCACTTTCTATGGTAGTAGCATTGTTGTGCCCCCTATGACTGCTAATAACTTTGAGTTGAAGCATCAACTCATCACTTTGGTGCAACAAAACTGTCAGTTTTATGTACTCTCGCAAGAAGATCCAAACTTGTTCTTCTCTAATTTTCTGCAGATTTGTGATACAATTAAGACTAATGCAGTTCATCCTAATATTTATTAGTTGTTGCTCTTTTTGTTTGCTGTACGGGACCGATCCAAGAAGTGGCTTGATACATAACTCAAGGAGAGCCTGGATATATGGAAAATATGGTCAGCAGATTCTTGGCTAAATTCTTCCCACCTCAGAGGTTGACTAAGCTAAAGACTGATGTTCAGACCTTCAGACAATAAAAGGGTGAATCTCTCTATGAAACTTGGAAGAGGTAGAAGGTTATGCTCAGAAAGTTTCCTCCCGACATGTTTCCAGACTGGATACAATTACAAATCTTTTATATTGAGATTACTCAGGCTGCCAGGACTTCTTTGGATAATTCTGCAGGAGGATCTCTTCACATGAAGCAAACCAATGAAGAGGCTCTAGAGTTGATTGCAATGGTTGCTAATAATCAGTATTTATACTCTTTTGAGAGAATTGCTATGAGGATAGGAGTCATGAAACTAGATGCTTTGGATCCTATTCTTGCTCAGAATAAAGCCATGTCTCAACAGATAAATGCCATTACTCAACACTTGGGTGGATTACAAGTTTTAGCTATTAATACCCAAGATGCTCCTTATGAAATACGTGATAGATTTTCCCAAGGTGAGAATTATGATTATGGTCAATTTTCCTCTGAACAGGTTAATTACATAGGCAATTCCTCCAGACCCCAATAATGACCCTTTTTCCAAGACTTACAATCCGGGGTGGAGGTATCACCTAAATTTTGGATGGAAAAATCAACCACAAAGGCAACCAAATTTTAACAAAAATAACTTTCCTCAGGATAATTTCAATCAGAATAATTTCAACAAGAACAACTGTCAGTTTCAGTCCTCTCAATAATACCATGCGCCCCTTCCTTCTCAAAAACATTTTGACTTGGAATATTTAGTTGCAAAACTATCCAAAAACACTAACAATTTCATGCATGAAATGATGAGCGAATATTTTATACGCTTTTTGGCATTGTTTTCATATAGTTTCTAGTATGTTTTGTTTAAGTTTTATTATATTTTCATAGGTTTTAGTGCAAAATTCATATTTTTGGATTCTACTTTGAGTTTGTGTGTTTTATGGTGATTTCAGGTATTTTTTAGCTGAAATTGAGGAGTTTGAGCAGAAGTCTGATTCAGAAACAGAGAAAGCACTACAGATGTTGTCAGGATCTGACCTCCATGCACTCGAAAGAGCTTTTCTGGAGCTACAGAAGTCCAAATGGAGCACTCTCAACGGATATGGAAAGCTAACATCCAGGGTTTTCTAGAAATATATAATAATTGATACTTTGTTTCGGAAATGAATGTCCAAAACTGGCGTTCAACACCAGCCACCAGCCCCATTCCTGGCGTCCAACGCCCAACAGGGGTGGCCAGCGTCCAACGCCCAACAGGGGTGGCCAGCATCCAACGCCCAAAAGGGGACCACTAGCTAGTGTTCAATTCCTCTAGGGAGTCTTGGCACATGGAGACACTCTTTGCTCAGCCCAAACACTCACCAAGTGGGCTTCGGAAGTAGATTTTCGCACTATCAATTCAGTTGATCTTATTTCTGTAATCCTTAGTCATTAGATTAGTATATATAGACAAGAGTTCACCCTTGTTAAGGACTCTTGCCCACTTTCATGTTTACCATTGTATTTTTCTACCAGCATGAGTCACTAAACCTCCTAGGTTAAGGTTGAGGGCTCTGCTTATTTTCATGGATTAATAAAAGTACTACTGTTCTATTCAATTCGTGTGTGACTCGATTATAAGATGTATCTTCGTTCTTCAACCTTATGAATGGGATGATCCGTGACACTCATCTTCATTCTACATAGGTTCAGTGTGAGTCCTTAACCAAAGATCACTGAACCACAGCTTGATTATACATCTCTTAGACGGCTAATCCATGACTTCGTTGGGGACTTCTCAAGACACTAGTTTAGCCGAGGTTTGGGGAGATTAGGGTCTTTTTGGTATAGGCTAGAACCAAAGGTGCATCATTCTCTGATTCGGAAGATTCGACCTTGTTTGTGGCGTTTTCAGTAGGATCATCAAGGGGATGAACTGCAGGAGCTTCACCTCATTCAGATTGGGTGCACACTAAACCTGGCGTGCGGCCTGAGGGAGGAAGATTGGTGGCCATTAAACCGGCATTGATCACTTACAGCCTACCATTGAAGGAATCACTTACAGTTGGAGAAAGATAGTAGGAAAGGTTGATCAAGAAGAATGAAGCATCTTCAAAGCCTCAACTGTTCTCTTATCACTATTTTCAATTAAATTAAGTAATTTCATCCCTATTCCTGTTTTATGCGTTTATATCAACAAACTATCTTTTCTAATTGTCTGATTAAGATCTACAAGGTGTCCATAGCTTGATTCAAAACAACAATCTCCGTGGGATCGACTCTGACTAACATCAGGTATTACTTGAACGACCTAGTGCACTTACTGGTTTAGTTGTGCGAGTTCTTATTTCGCGCACCAAGTTTTTAGCGCCGTTGTCGGGGATTGTTCGGATTCGAGAAACTAACAGATTATCTTGTTGCTTAGATTAGGTACTTTTTAATTTTGTTTGAGTATTTTATTTTCTTTTTTTGAAAAAAATAAAAAAATATTTTTCAAAACCTTTTATTTTCTTTTTGATCTTTATCTTTTTGTTTGAGTCTTTGTTCTTGTTCTTGTTCTTGTTAAATTTTCAAAATTTGTGTCTTTTGTTTGAGTCTTGTGTCAATCTTTAAGTTTGGTGCCCTATGTGTGTTCTTGGTTTTTTCAAAATTTTCAAATTGTTCTTTGTGTTCTTTCTTGGTATTCAAGTTGTTCTTGTTTCTTTTCTTGTTTTGATCTTAAAATTTTTAAGTTTAGTATCTTTTGGTTGTTTTTCTTTTAATTTTTCGAAAACTTAGTGTTTTAGATCTAAAAGTTTTAGGTTTGGTGTCTTTTGGTTGTTTTTCTCTTTCTTCATTAATTAGAAAAATAAAATAAAAATTATCTTTTCTATCTTTTTACCTTAATTTTTGAAAATTTCAAAAATATTTCAAATTTTAATTTCAAAATCATTATCTTATCTTAAGTTCAAATTTCAAATTTCAAATTTCAAATCGTATCTTTTTAAAATCTTCATATCTTTTCTTTTAATTGTGATTCTATCTTATCTTATCTTTCTTTTAAAATTTAAAAATCAAATCTTTATCTCATCTTGTTCCTAATACAAATTTTAAAATTCAATTTTCAAAATCTTATCTTATCTTAATTCAATTTCAGTTTTCAAATTTCAAATTTTAAAATTCAAAAATTCAAAAATTCAAATTTCAAATTTCAAATTTAAATTTTTTTCAAATCTCATCTTATTTTCAAATATTTCTTAATTAGTTACTTGTTTTCTCTTTCTTCTTTTTCAAAACTTCCTAACTAATTCTTCTTTCTTCTATTTTCGAAAAATTCTTATCCTTTTCTCTCTCTTCTTTTTCGAAATTCATTATTCAATTTTTCAAATCTTTTTAACAAAATAAGCTTTTATTTTCAAATTTATTTAATAAATAAAAATAAAAACAAAAACAATTTAATTCTAGTTCTCGTTACTTCTTTCCCCTACCTTACTTTCATCATGAACCCAAGTGGGAATAAACAGTTCAGAAGAACTTTGGGGTCCTACATGGCTCCCAATCCAGACTTCTATGGGAGAAGTATTAGTATACCTCCCATTGTAGCAAGTAATTTCGAGCTCAATCCTCATCTCATTATTCTGGTGCAGCAAAACTGCCAGTACTCTAGACTTCCACAGGAAGTACCTACTGAGTTCTTGGCAAACTTTTTCTTTCCCTTTGTTGTAAGAGATAAAGCAAAGAGGTGGTTAGATAACTAACCCAAATCTAGCTTGAAAATATGGAAGCAGCTAGTAGACAAGTTTCTGAATCAATACTTTCCCCCAAGGAAGTTGACTCAGTTAAGGCTGGATATCCAAGGCTTCAAGCAAGAGGACAACGAATCTCTTCATGATGCTTGGGAGAGGTATAGGAGAATGCTACGAAAATGCCCCACTGAAATATTTTCAAAATAGGTGAAGTTAGACATCTTCTATTATGGCCTCACAGACTTGGCTAGGATGTCTCTAGACCACTTTGATGGTGGCTCTATACACATAAGAAAAATAATTGAAGAGGCTCGTGAAATTATTGAGATAGTTGCCATGAACCAGCATCTGTATTTGGGGTGATGAGATTTCCATAAGAGGAGAGGTTAAGGCAGTATCTGCTGAATCTAACCCTCCAGAACAAGATGACCCATTGACTCAGTAGCTACACGCCCTTGCACAGCAGCTGCTGGACTTGCAAGAGGCTTTGTGAGAAACTCAGGCTTTTAACAAGAATGTAGAAGCCCAACAGAGTCAAACAAGGCAATAATTATCTAAGCAGATAAAAGATGAATGTCAGGCAATCCAACTCAAGAGTGGAAAAACATTGAACACTCAACCTCAGAGCAACAGAAAACCAGAAGAAGAAAAGCTGACAGAGGACAACCAGACAACTATTTAAGACACATCTGAAGACGTTGCACAACCAAGAGGGAATGCCATTGGCATTCTGTGCCAAGAAGGGGTGCACACTCCTGGCGTTGAACGCCCAAAGGGGAACGATACACTTGGTGTTCAATGCCAAGAAGGGATACCTACCCTTGGCATTGAACACTGATGCGTGAGCATCGTCTCTGTCTTTTTCTAGTGAATTTGCACTTCAATTGCTAAGTTTAATCAAAATTTAATATATTTTATCCACCATGAATGCTACTTTGAGTCGTGTGAAATTCTGTTTATTTCAGGTAACATTTTAGAAGAAGTTCGCAGAGTTTAAGTCTAGGCCAGAGAATGCTGAAAGTGAAGAAGTGTCTCAGCCTACTCCACACTGAACTTGGCTTTTCCCAAGTTCAGCGTGGGCTTGAAGAACCAAAGAGAGAAAGCATGCATCATCCACATTGAACTTGGAATAATTCAAGTTTAGCGTGGGAATTGAGGAAGAGTGTGGAAGCAACACTGCCTCCTCCACGCTGAACTTGGGAATTTCTAAGTTCAGCATGGAGTCCACTTACAAAGGAGGAATTGCACATCACCCCACGCTAAACTTGGGCTAATCCAAGTTCAGCGTGGACTCAAAATGGAAGCGGGAATCAACACTGCCTTCTCCACGTTGAACTTGAAGTTTTCCAAGTTCAGCGTGGACCCTCAATACGCAAGTGGTCCCAGGCATTCATACAAAGCTGAAAATGAAGCTAAATTTATTTAATTGAATTTGTATTTTATTTTAAAATAGGAAAAGATATTTGATAAACCACTATTTCATGGTTTTTCTTGTGCTAATTTGAGTGGTTTTTATTAACTCTTTACTCACTTATTCATATGATTTGCATAATTTTACAATTCCTTCCTAATTTTATGCTATGATTGAAAACATGCTTCTTTGGGCCTTAAATTTGCTAAATCCTCTCTTATTACCATCGATGCCTTGATATGTGTGTTAAGTGATTTCAGAGTTTATAGGGCAGGAATGACTTAGAGGATGGAGAGGAAGCTTGCAAAAAAATGGAAGGAACACAAGAAACTAATGAGATAACCAGCAAGCAGCGACGTGCACGCATGGCTCACGTGTGCGCGTGACATGGAGAAAATTGCAGTGACGCGTGCGCGTGCCTGACTCGTACGCGTGGATTGGAGTTCTGCAATATGACACGAGCGCGTGCTTGACGTGAACGCGTGACACGCGCAATCTGTAGAATTAACAGAAAATGCTGGGGGCGATTTCGGGTCGTGTTTTGACTCAGTTTTCGGCCTAGAAACACAGACTAAAGCAAGAGAACATGCAGAGACTCAAGACACATTCTCATCAGCATAGTTTTAGTTTAGTTTTGGGAATCTAGAGAGAATTCTACTTCTTCCTCTAGGTTTTCTTCACATTCATAGTTGTAGAGTTTTAGTGCTTTGCTTTGGATATTGAGAAGATTTATTACCTCTATTGGAGCTTCCTCATTCTAGTTTGTCTCTCTACTCTTTACTCTTTTATTGCCCATTGACTCTATTTATATAAGTATGTTCATGATTTTGGGATTTATTAATGCAAAGAACCATTTTTACTTCTAATTGATTTTTAGTTGTTAATTATCATGTCTTCCTTTTATTCCTCTCTTAATTATGTGAAAGTTATATTCATGATAATGGAGTTGTTTCCTAACTTGATGGGGAGTTGATTAAAAGGAAAACCTTGAGTTGGAATACTCAAATGTTAATATTAATTGGAAGTTGTTGGCTAATTCTCCTGTCTTCAACTCTAATCCTTTCTTAGAAAAGGATTAGGACGCAAGTGATAGGATTAGTTTGAGAGTACTTGACTTTCCCTTATCATATATGGGATAACTAAGTAGGACAACAACCATTTTATTATTACACTTGGGAAAAGTTCAATAGGAATAGAACTTTCATTTAATCTTCTCCCGGTCAAGGCTTTTAATTGAATTATATAAATTCTCAATCTTTTATTTCTCTGTTTCTCAAAACTCAAAAATCTGTTGGAAAACCTCTGATTGATAAAATAGCACTCTCTTTGCAACTCGTTGGGAGACGACCTGGGATTCATACTCCCAGTATTTTATTTCTAAAATTTCGTGACAACCCCTTCTAAATTGATACGCGGAATCAACATTGGTTAAAAGCTATACTTGCAGCGTTGTTTTCTCTATAAACTCTTGATCGGTGATTTTTCCGTACGTCAATTTTTGGCGCCGTTGCCAAGGAGTTGCAATAGTGTGCTAATTTATTAGTTGGAATTTTTTTATTTGCATTTTATTTTGCTACTGTGAGCTGTATGTTTCTTTCATTGAATGACGTGTTCACTACCTGATCTGAGCTTACCCATATTTGATCCTGAGATTGAAAGAACTATTTCACGTATAAGGCAAGCTCGGCGTCAATTAGTCCTCTCTGAGGGCAAATCTGAAATGTCATTTAAGAAAGAAACAAGCTCCCTTTCTACTGATTTGGTTGATTTACACGCAGAGGACATGGCAGCTCCCAGGAGGATTACTCTCTAGGAAGCAGGAGCTCCAGACTTTACACTACCACCTTTCCAAGCGTGTCATCCAAATCTGGGTGCAGATGTTGAACTGAAGACTGCACTAATCAATCTACTGCTAAAGTTTCATGGTTTACCTGCCCAAGAGCCTCTCAAGCACCTCAGGGATTTTCAAACAGCCTATTCTACTGTCTGGCGTAATGGTGCAACTGTGAGACTTCTATTCTGCTGGCAGCATTCCCATTTTCTCTTGAGGGAAAGGTGAGGAAGTGGTACTACACTCAACCTGAAGCAGTTGTTACTAACTGGGATACGCTCAGGAGAGAATTCCTCGAAAACTACTTTCTAGCTGAAGTTACTGATAGACTAAGGAAAGAGATTTTAATGATCATCCAAAGCGAATCTGAGACTCTCTACGAGTACTGGGAGCACTTCACTAATCTCCTAGACGCATGCCCCTACCACATGATTGAAAAGTTGGTGTTGATCGGCTACTTCACACAAGGCATGAAGCCTCAAGATAAGACTACATTAGATGGTGCAAGCAATGGTTCTCTGAAAAAGTACAAGACCACAGATGAAGCATGGCAACTGATCGCCGACTTGGATGAGTCTGCTCAGACTCACAAGCACCATAGGAACAACCACCCTAAGGCTGTGGCAGAGGTTTTCTCTAGCAATGAGAATAATGCTCTCACACAATCAATATGTGAGATGACCAACCTACTGAAGCAGATACATATGGGCCAGCAACAATCTCAGCCCCCTTTACCACAACATAGCCAACAACTGGTTCCTCAAAGAGTATGTGGAATATGCACTGATTATAATCATTACACTGATGAGTGTCCACAGCTCCAACATGAGGACAACACTGTGGCAGTTACTCACAATCTCTATGACCGCCCGAATCAAGGACACTACCAACAAGGTGGCAAATATAACCAAGGTGAGAACTTTAACCAAGGTTGGAGGGATAAATATAACAGAGGAGGCAGAGACGGCCAAGGAAATCAGAGGTGGAATAATAACAACAATCAGCAGAACCGGTATCAATAGAATCCTGCCTATCAATAGCAGAACCAGAACCAGGCTTACAGAGCACCTCATCTAAGGCAGCCCCAAGCGTCTCAGCAAATCACTCAGATCACTTACCCTTCTAACTCTTCCAATGACGAGTTACTACACTCTATTGATCAGAGACAGAAGACCATGGAGAACAACCTTACCTCTACCTTAAACGGTCTGAACTCTACCTTGCAAGCTCTTGTCTCACAGACTGGATTACTGAATAACTCCAACAACTAGCCTTCAATCTCCAGTGGAATTCCTTCTCAACCCTTACCCAACCCCAAGGGTGACATCAATGCCATTACCTTGAGGTCTGGAACCACACTGTAAGAGAGAAATCCTGAGGAGTCAAGCCCACAAAAATACGCCTCTGCTGAGGACATGGTGGAGGTGGAGGATGTTAAAAAGGAAGATGAAGTACAGGACACGGTTGAAGAAAAGGCAACTCAACCAAAGAATGGCGCACCAGAAGGAGCTACAGCTACCATAGACGCCATCCCTATCCCATTTCTACACCTTGCAAGAAAGCCCAGAAAGCAGATGGAACTTGACCCAAAAATGGTAGAAATCTTCAAAAAGGTTGAGGTAAATGTTCCCTTTTTTGATGTTATTCAGCAAGTACCTAAATATGCAAAGTTTCTAAAGGATTTGTGCATACATAAGGATAAGATTAATGAATTAGAAACTATTCCTTTAGGTAGTTCTATTTCTGCATTGATGGGGGATATACCTGAAAAATGTAGTGATCCAGGTCCATGTATGGTTAACTGTACCATTGGGGATGTAATATTTTTTGATTACATGTGTGATTTAGGAGCATGCGTGAGTATTATGCCTTTGTCCATATATAATGCCTTGAGGCTCCCTCCCTTAAAAAGATTGGCAACTTGTTTTGTGTTAGTAGATAAAAGCATTATTACAGTGGTTGGAATTGCTGAGGACGTGCTGGTGAGCATTAAGGGGCACACATTTCCCATTGACTTCTATATCTTGGAAATGCCCCCAAATGGCTCAGGGAAACCATCATCCATCTTGCTCGAAAGACCATTTCTGAAGACCTCAAAGTTCAAGTTGGATGCACTCTCAGAAACCTATTCCTTTGAGATAGATGATGATTGGATTTTTGACGGTATAGAATTTTACTATTGAAGTCTCGATGCAAGTATAGTTTCTAAACCAATCAAAAATCCTTTCATACAAAAGATTGTTTGTCACAAGTACAAACCCCTAAAATCTATAAACTGAAGTATTTAAACCTCGGGTCGTTCTCCCTAGGAATTACAATAAAGTGTCTTGTTATTGGTTTGAGTTGTTTTGGGGTTTTGGATAAGAAGCATGAAAAGTAAATGGCAATGAAAATAAACTAACAACTATAAAAGGCTCTTGGCAAGGTATGAAAACTAGAAGTCCTATCCTAGTTATCCTTCTCAATTGTGATGAGAATTGTTCATTGCTACCACTTAGTTAACCCTTACTAAATAAAAGAAAGTCAAATGGATGAATTGACTTGAGCCACAAGTCCTAGCCAACTCT
>NC_029776.3:26403032-26410320 GCF_000817695.3 Arachis duranensis
TTACCTATCAACAAAGGAATTAGATAACTCAAGTGTCACTAATTACTCTACCTAGGCCAAGAGGAACAAAATCTATACTATATCTAGAAGAGGCATTTCAACAAACACATAAAGTGCAATAGAAGTAAACATTATTAAATGCAAGAATTAAAGAGAGATCTAATTACGAAAACAAGAGATCAACAATAGAAAAGCAAAGAGGAACAATTATTATGAATTACCTCTTATTGAATTGAAAGAAAATGGAAGGAACAATAGTAGATCTACAACAAATTCTCCCTAGGAATTGTAATAAAGTGTCTTGTTATTGGTTTGAGTTGTTTTGGGGTTTTGGATAAGAGGCATGAAAGTAAATGGCAATGAAAATAAACTAACAACTATAAAAGGCTCTTGGCAAGGTATGAAAACTAGAAGTCCTATCCTAGTTATCCTTCTCAATTGTGATGAGAATTGTTCATTGCTACCACTTAGTTAACCCTTACTAAATAAAAGAAAGTCAAATGGATGAATTGACTTGAGCCACAAGTCCTAGCCAACTCCCAAGGAAAGACTAGCTTTAGTGTACTCCAAACCAATTAGCAATCTCTCCAATTACCAATCAACAAAGGAATTAGATACCTCAAGTGTCACTAATTACTCTACCTAGGCCAAGAGGAACAAAATCTATACTATATCTAGAAGAGGCATTTCAACAAACACATAAAGTGCAACAGAAGTAAACATTATTAAATGCAAGAATTAAAGAGAGATCTAACTACGAAAACAAGAGATCAACAATAGAAAAGCAAAGAGGAACAATTATTATGAATTACCTCTTATTGAATTGAAAGAAAATGGAAGAAACAATAGTAGATCTACAACAAAACATAAGAACAACATAAAAGAGATTACACCAAAAGAATAGAAGAAGAATGAATGTAACTGCAAGGAATTGAGAAGATAGAAGTAGAAGATGAATTAAAATCTAGATCTAAGAACTAAACCTAATCCTAATCCTAATTCTAGAGAGAAGAGAGTGGACTCACAACCTAAATAAAGCCTGAACTCTTGATGATTGGATTTTTGACGGTTTAGAATTTCACAAATGAATTCTCGTTGCAAGTATAGTTTTTAAACCAACAATAATCCTTTCATACAAAAGATTGTTTGTCACAAGTACAAACCCCTAAAATCTATAAACCGAAGTATTTAAACCTCGGGTCGTTCTCCCTAGGAATTACAATAAAGTGTCTTGTTATTGGTTTGAGTTGTTTTGGGGTTTTGTATAAGAAGCATGAAAAGTAAATGGCAATGAAAATAAACTAACAACTATAAAAGGCTCTTGGCAAGATATGAAAAATAGAAGTCCTATCCTAGTTATCCTTCTCAATTGTGATGAGAATTGTTCATTGCTACCACTTAGTTAACCCTTACTAAATAAAGGAAAGTCAAATAGATGAATTGACTTGAGCCACAAGTCCTAGCCAACTCCCAAGGAAAGACTAGCTTTAGTGTACTCCAAACCAATTAGCAATCTCTCTAATTACCAATCAACAAAAAGCATGTTTTCACATCTAAGCACAAATAAGGAGACAATCACAAACCATGCTATTTCATTGAATAAATGTGGGTAAAAGGTGATAAAATCTCTTAAAATCAATACAAGATAAACCGTCAAAAAGGGGTTGATCAATAGACGGCCGAGCAGTGAGCTTCAATCTGAATGAGGCTATGAAGCACCCTCCGGAAGACATTCCGTCTTCCAGTGCGACATCATTGATGAGACAGTAGCTGCAGTTCACCAAGAAGCAGTAGAAGAGATGCACATGGAACAAGGTCCAAGTGTGGGGACACCTTCTGAACACAATGAGAACACCTTGCCATCCTCACTAGCTCAAGACGATCCAATACCCAGTCAGGAGTAGAATTTGGAGTTAAAACCCATTCTACCCCACCTCAAGTATGCTTACCTTGAGGACAATCAGAAGCTCCCAGTTATCATTGCAAGGGAACTCACATCCCAACAGGAGGAGCAGTTGCTTGGTGTGCTGAGAAGACACAAGAAAGCAATTGGGTGGAGCTTGGTGGATATAGTAGGCATCAGCCCTCAAATTTGCGAGCACAAAATATTTTTAAAAGAGGGAACAAGGCCTGTTCATCAACCCCAAAGAAGACTAAATCCCACCATTTTGGAGGTTGTCAAGAAGGAAGTGACCAGACTGCTGGAAGCAGATATCATCTACCCCATCTCAGATAGTGAATGGGTCAGTCTAGTGCAAGTAGTGCCCAAGAAGTCTGGAGTCACAACAGTAAAAAATGAGTAAAGAGAGCTCATAGCAACTAGAGTGCAGAATTCCTAGAGGGTGTGCATTGACTATAGGCGCCTCAACCAAGCCACTCGCAAGGATCATTACCCTTTGTCATTTATTGATCAAATGCTTGATCGCCTGTCAGGTAAATCCCATTACTTCTTTTTAGATGGTTACACAGGCTATTTTCAAATTTACATAGTTCCTGAGGATCAGGAAAAGACTACTTTTACATGTCCATTTCGGACTTATGCTTACAAGAGAATGCCCTTTGGCTTATGCAATGCACCGGCCACTTTTCAAAGGTGCATGATGAGTCTTTTCTCTGATCTCATTGAGAGCTGTATGGAGGATTTTATGGATGATTTTAGTGTATACGATGATTCCTTTAGCCTTTGCTTGGATAGTTTATCTAATGTATTACACAGGTGTGTTAGATCAAACATTGTTTTAAATTTTGAAAAGTGTCATTTTATGGTCAAACAAGGTATTGTTCTAGGATATGTTGTCTCTAATACTGGTATTTCTGTAGATCCAGCAAAGGTAAATGTCATTTCTAGTCTGCCTTACCCCTCCCCCGTGAGGGAAATCCGTTCGTTCCTTGGTCATTCAGGTTTCTACCGGAGATTTATCAAGGACTTCAGTAAGGTAGCTTTACCTTTATCTAGACTGCTGCAGAAGGATGTTGAGTTTGAGCTGAGTGAGGACTGTCTGGAAGCATTTGATAAGCTGAAGATCGCCTTGACTCAAGCTCCAATTGTGCGAGGACCAGACTGGAGTCAGCCCTTTGAGATTATGTGTGACGCCTCCAACCATGTTGTAGTAGCGGCGCTGGCCAAACGCGCAGGTAAGGATCCTTTTGTAATTGCATATGCTTCAAAGACCTTAGATGCTGCTCAGTCTAATTACACCACCACTGAAAAGAGCTTTTAGCTATTGTTTCTGCTCTGGATAAATTTTGAGCCTATTTACCTGGTATTAAAGTGGTAGTATACTCGGACCATGCAGCTCTAAAGTATTTATTAGCTAAAAAGGAGTCTAAACCAAGGCTAATACGTTGGATACTATTACTGCAAGAAATTGATTTAGAAATTAAGGATAGGAATGGTTCTCAGAATTTAGTAGCGGACCACTTGAGTCGCCTTGAGCATATCAAGCATGACTCCACTCCTATCAATGATGTTTTTCCATTTGATAGCTTGCATGCAGTATCTAAAGTAGTTCCTTGGTATGCACCTGTAGCTAATCATCTAGTTAGTCATACCTTCCCTCCCAATTTTACTAAGCATTAGCGGGGCAAGCTGAAAAGTGAGTCCAAATATTATATTTGGGATGATCCATATTTATGGAGGTATGGTGCTAACCAGATAATTAGAAGATGTGTGCCTCAATCAGAATTCCAGTCCATTTTAGAGGCCTGCCACTCCTCTGAGAGTTGTGGACATTTTGGCCCTTAAAGAACAGCTAGAAAAATTTTAGATTGTGGATTTTAGTGACGTACTCTTTTTAAAAATACTGCTACCTTCTGTAAATCTTGTTCCCCATGCCAGAGGTTTGGTAATATATCCAAGAGGGATGAGATGCCCCAACAAATTATGTTGTTCTGTGAGATTTTTTATGTTTGGGGTATTAACTTCATTGGTCCATTTCCAAACTCTAGCGATTTCTTATATATATTGTTAGCTGTGGATTATGTCTCCAAGTGGGTGGAAGCAATTCCTACCCACACTGATAATGCTAACACTGTTGGCTCTTTTGTTAGAAACCATATCATCTGGCGCTTTGGATCACCACGAGCAATCGTGAGTGATCAAGGCACCCATTTTTATAACAGGAGAATGACCGCTCTACTAAAGAAGCATGGCATTATTTACAAGGTAGCAACTGCTTACCACCCGCAGACTAACGGACAAGCAGAGGCGTCTAACAGAGAAATAAAGTGTATCCTGGAGAAGATAGTCAAGCCTCATAGGAAGGACTGGAGCACCAGGCTACAAGATGTACTTTGGGCATACCGAACAGCATACAACACACCTATAGGGATGAGCCCCTTCCACTTAGTTTATAGAAAAGCCTGTCACCTCTCAGTCAAGTTAAAGCACAAGGCATTCTGGGCGATAAGAGAAATCAACATGGGATTTGAGAGGGCCAGAGCAGAAAGGAAGATGTAACTACAAGAATTAGAGAACCTTTGCCTTGAAGCGTATGATAACTCCAGGCTATACAAAGAGAAGGTGAAGGCTGTTCATGACAAGCACATTAAACAGAGAGAGTTCAGACCAGGGGAATTAATTCTCCTCTACAACTCCAGACTAATGCTCATGTCAGGCAAGTTGAGATCAAGATGGGAGGTCCCTATAGAGTAGAGAAGGCAGAGCCATACGGAGTCTTTTACCTAAGTCATCCTTCAAGCTCCAAATTTATAAAAGTAAATGGACATCGCCTTAAGCTGTATCATGGTGAGTAGATGAAGAAAAGCAAGAAGCTGGAGATCTAACTCTTGGAGGATCCACCCACAGCAGAAGACTAAACTAGTGGACCGTCCAACTTAAGGACGTTAAGGAAAAGTGCTGGGTGGGAGACAATCCACCATGATATGATCGTTCCCTTCTCTCTTTTTTGCTTTATTTAGTGACTCTTCTCATTATTCTGCATATAGTCTGCATCTACATCTGCATATTTGCACCAAAACAAAAGAAAGTGGCAGAAATTCACGTGGGAGCAGTGCAAAAAGTGTGCCAATCGCACAAGTATCGTCACACGTACGCGTACTCCACACGTACACGTCTGATGAGCGGATATTTTATACGCTTTTTGGGGGTGTTTTAATATAGTTTTTAGTAGGATCTAGCTACTTTTTAGTATATTTTTATTAGTTTTTAGACAAAAATCATATTTCTGAACTTTACTATGAGTTTGTGTGTTTTTCTGTGATTTCAGGTATTTTCTGGCTGAAATTGAGGGACCTGAGCAAAAATCTGATTCAGAGGCTGATAGAGGACTGCTGATGCTGTTGGATTCTGACCTCCCTGCACTCGAAGTAGAATTTTTGAAGCTACAGAAATCTAAATGGTGCGCTCTGAATTGTGTTGGAAAGTAGACATCCAGGTCTTTCCATCAATATATAATAGTCCATACTTTTTCCAAGTTTAGACGATGCAAACTGGCGTTTAACGCAAGCTTTCTACCCTATTCTGGCGTCAAACACCAGAAACAAGTTGCAAAGCAAAGTTAAACGCCAGAAACAGGTTACAAACTGGTGTTTAACTCCAATAATGGCCTATGCATGTGAAAGCTTCAATGCTCAGCCCCAGCACACACCAAGTGGGCCCCAGAAGTGGATTTCTGCACTATCTATCTTAGTTTACTCATTTTCTATAAACCTAGGTTACTAGTTGAGTATATAAACTACTTTTAGAGATTTATTTTGTATCTCATGACATTTTTACATCTGAACTTATATCTTTGACGGCATGAGTCTCTAAACCCCATGGTTGGGTGTGAGGAGCTCTGCAGCGTATCGATGAATTAATGCAAGTATTTTTGTTTTCTATTCATTCTCGCTAGTCTCTATTCTAAGATATTCGTTCGCACTTTAACATGATGAATGTGATGATCCGTGACAATCATCACCATTCTCAACCTATGAACGCGTGCCTGACAACCACTTTCGTTTTACCTTAGATTGAACGTATATCTCTTGGGCTTCTGGTTCACAAGTTTGACTGCCTCCCCTGACAATAGAGCGTTCAATCCGTGAGTTCAGAGTCTTTGTGGTATAAGCTAGAACCAATTGGCAGCATTCCTGAGATCCAGAAAGTCTAAACCTTGTCTGTGGTATTCCGAGTAGGATCCGGGAAGGGATGATTGTGACGAGCTTCAAACTCACGAACGTTGGGCATATTGACAGACGCAAAAGGATCACTGGATCCTATTCCAACATTAGTGAAAACCAATAGATGATTAGCCATCTACATGGACCCTTTTCATTGAGAGGACGACTGGTAGCCATTGACAACGGTGATCCACCAACATACAACTTGCCATGGAAGGAGACCTGCGTGCGTGAAGAAGAAGATAGTAGGAAAGCAGAAATTCAAAGGACAAAACATCTCCAAAACTCCAACCCATTCTCCATTACTACGTAACAAATATTCATTTCATGCTCTTTCACTTTTTACAATTAAAACTAAAGAACCCTATTGATATCCTGACTAAGAATAATAAGATAACCATAGCTTGCTTTAAGCTGGCAATCTCCGTGGGATCGACCCTTACTCACGTAAGGTATTACTTGGAAGACCCAGTGCACTTGCTGGTTAGTTGTGTGAAATTGTGAAAAAGAGTGATATTACAATTGTGCGTGTAACGACCCAATTTCTGGTACGTCATGATCATACTAGAAACTGAGCGCTACCAACTTGTCTACCTAATTATTATCTATTATTTATTATATGAGCCTGATTCGTTGTTAAAAGCGTAGTTATTTTACGAGGCACTTTTTTTTTTTTGAAAACATTTGGATTAACAAACAGTATCATTCATAATTAATTCACAACTAATAATATATAAAACAGTTATAAACAACCACACATAAATACATCACGAGTAGCTAGCAACATTCATTTATCCAGCCTTTGTTAGAGTATAGACCTTTAGTTAGAACACCCCTAGATATAGCTAGATAATAACTATGTACACTATACTCGCCTAGTCCCTCTAAACTACTAAAGCGAGGGAAAAGACGTTCTAAGTCTTCACAACTCAAGTCAGGTGGAACGTCATCAAAAGGTGGAAGGTCGTATACTACTCCTTTGCACGATCATATGACATCAAAGAGCGTCTCTCAAGTACTTCATCGAGTGGCCACATAACGGCAACATCGTACGAAGGAGTTAGGCTAAAGTTTGTAGATAAGCGGGGTGCAGACGTTGGCTGGTTTCACAGTATATACATATAATCAGAGAACGAGATTCACCCTAGACTCAGAAGACTATCTC
>NC_029776.3:26411198-26411923 GCF_000817695.3 Arachis duranensis
ATTACTCTCTTCTCTGTGTCTTTTTACTTTGCTCAGATTACTCTTTTCTCTGTATCCCTCTATTCTGCTCTGGTTACTCTGTTCTCTGTGTTTCTTTACTCTGCTCTGATTACTCTTTTCTCTGCTTAACGTATGTATTTAATATTATGTAAATCTCGGTATGAATAGTTTGCCTGTCCCAAGTATAGATTCATTAAGTCTATACTGAAACAGTTTAACTTTTCATATAATACCTAACCCTAGTCGCAACTCGAGGACTAACTATGTTGCCCTAGTTCGTTCGCTAGTCTCTGTCTGTTCTTCTGTTATTAAAACTTTACAGACTTTTCTTTGGTTTTTATCTTTCCTTTAACTTTTATCTTTCTTTTATCTTTGCCTCACTAATATGTTCTTACCACTCCCTAAGTGTTTTATGAAGGTAATTATGAGATTCTGCACTTAAAGTTGTCTTTCTAAAGCTTTTACAGAAAACTGCCTTTTTTCGCATTATTTTATTATTTTTATTAAACTATTATTTTTAATTAAATATTATTATTTAATATTTTATTATTACTTATTATTTTATCATTAAATTTTCGAAAATTATCCCTCTTTAACTTTTAACCTTTAAAATTCACTTTTTACCACCCTTAACTTTTAATATTTCTACTTTAACCACCTTAACTATTAGAAATTACAAAATAACCCCTCAAACACCAAAATAATTACTTCCTTGCCCTTTTATG
>NC_029776.3:26412349-26436712 GCF_000817695.3 Arachis duranensis
ATTCCTAAGGAAGAACATCAAGAAAACACATATTTAAGCATGTTTCCTTGAAAACCAAATTGAAAGGGGAAAGGAACAGCCATATCATCTTATTTCTAGCCTTGATAAGTTACATGGTTATCTAGTGGAAGAAGAGAGGATCATTTTGGTGAAGTCGGAGTTTTGATTTGAGTTTTAGTTCAGAAGAAATCAAGCTTTGAAGATTTATGAACCAAGAACTTTCTCTCCTTTTTCTCTTGGTGATTTTCGGCCACAATGAGCAAATGAGGCAGCCTTGGGGGTTTTGGGGGTGTAAGGTGAGTTGTGATTGGTTGGCTTGGAGGTGGATTAAAATAATATTAAAATATCTCTGGTGTATAACTACTAAAACTAGGTGTATCGGAACACTTGTAAAAACATCTCTAAAAATTATTTTATGAGCTACTAGCATAAATGACACTAGTAACATATTTATTATGAGAATAAAACATGAATAATGAGGCCTTAGCATTGCTAAAGTCATCAGAGAGTGCTGGTGCTAAGCTGCACCAGTAAACCGTAAACCCGGTTAAACCGATTTTCTGTTTTTAACTAAAACTGACCAAGTAACCTTATAATATCATTCAAGAAACTTTTATTACTAATATAATGATAATATTACCCTATTATCTCTCTTCTCTCATGAATCGAGTCCAGTTCGTCAAACTGAGACTATCTACGAAAAACCGGATCAAAACTCCTAACCGATACGGTTCAAAAACTATGTTCTTCGTGTCCGCGTTATCGAGCTTGCCTTGGAAAAAGTTCTAGCTTAAGGAGGACATAATGACAATGAGGATTGAGATACTTGTTGATATAGAAGAGGTGTTCCCTTTACTGATCTACCGGAGAAATCCGTGACTTCAGAAAAGATCTCGCGTACTCGAAAATCAGGGTTGTTACAGTGCGTACCAAGTTGTTGGCACCATTGAGATCGCAATTTCGTGCACCAAGTTTTTGGCGCCGTTGCCGGGGATTGTTCGAGTTTGAACAACTGACAGTTTATTTTATTACTTAGATTAGGAAAAATTTGTTTTTTTGGTTTAGAGTCACTAGGATTGCATTTTTTATTATTCCTTTTAAAAAATCTTTCAAAAATATTATTTTTTTATTAGTTTTTAATTTTTCTTGGAGTCTTTTGTTTGAGTTTAGTTTCATATCTTAAGTTTGGTGTCAATTGCATGTTTTTGTTTTCCTTTAAAAATACCTTTTTAAAATACGTTAAATTTATAGCTCAGTTGGCTAGAGCGTTGTGCTTGTGTTCTTGCTAATTGGGTATCTTTCTTTTAAAACTTTTTCAAAAAAAAAATAATTTTTCTTGATTAAATCTTGTGCCAAACTTTAGGTTTGGTATTCTCTTGTTAATTTTTCTTTAGTTTTCGAAAATTTTATTTTGGTTTTCTAAAAATTTTAAGGTTAGTGTTCTTTCTTTTGTTCTTGGTGTTCTTGAGCCTTCTTTGTGTTTTGATCTTAAAATTTTTAAATTTGGTGTCCCCTTTCCTCCAAAATTTTAAAAAACAAGGAGCATTGGATTTAAAAATTTTTAAGTCTTGTGTCTTTTGTGTGTTTTTCTCTTTCATAATAAAATTCAAAAATAAAAAATATCTTTTCCTTTAATTGCTCATAATTTTCGAATCCCTTGGGTTGACTTAGTCAAAATTTTTCAAATCATATCCTTTTAAAATTTTTAAAATCATATCTTTTTCAAAAACATCCTAACCACTTTCTCTCTGCTCTTTTTTTCGAAAGTCCTCAAAAAATATTTTCAAATCTTTTTTTATTTATTTATTTTGTTTTATTTTATTATTTCAAAAAATTTTAATAAATAAATATAATAAAGTAAATAAAATAAATCTACCTCGTCTCCCTTACTCCATCATGGACCTAAGTGGAAATGAACAGTCCAGAAGGACTCTGGAGTCATATGCTAACCCCACTATTACTTCATATGGGAGTAATATCTGTATACCCTCCATAGGTGTCGGTAGTTTTGAGTTGAATACTCAGCTCATTATCATGGTGCAGCAAAATTGTCAATACTCCGGTCTTCCACAGGAAGAACCAACTGAGTTTCTGGCACAGTTCCTATAAATTACTGACACAGTACATGATAAGGATGTAGACCAGGATGTCTATAGATTATTACTGTTTCTATTTGTTGTAAAAGACCAAGCTAAGAGGTGGTTAAATAACCAACCTAAAGCTAGCATAAGAACATGGAAACAGTTATGGGACAAATTTCTAAATCAATATTTCCCTCCTAAGAGGATGACACAGCTAAGGCTGGACATCCAAGGCTTTAAACAAGAGGATAATGAATCCCTTTACAATGCCTGGGAGAGGTACAAAGAGATGCTAAGGAAATGCCCCTCTGAAATATTTTCAGAATGGGTGCAGTTAGACATCTTCTACTACGGGCTTACAACAAAAGCTCAGATATCTCTAGACCACTCAGCTGGTGGATCTATACATATGAGAAAAATAATTGAAGAGGCTCAAGAGCTCATTAATACAGTTACTAGAAATTAGCATCTGTACTTGAGTAGTGAGTCCTCTATAAAAGAGGAGGCTAAGGCAGTATCTGCTAAACTTAGTCCTCTGGAACAAGTTGTTGAAATCAATCAGCATTTATGTTATCTGACAGAACAGTTGGCAGAATTTAAAGAGATGTTACAAGACACTAAGGATGCTAACAGGAACATGGAAGCACAACTTGACAAGACAAGATAGCAGTTATCAAAATAGATAACAGAAGAGTGCTAAGCAGTTCAATTAAGGAGTGAAAAAATATTGAATACCTTAGCTCAAAGCAGCAGAAAGCCAAGAAAAGAACAAATAATAGAGGATTAGCAGACTGCTATCCAAAATCCCTCTGAGGACAGTAAGAGCCCAGAGAGGAATGATTCTGGCATTCAAACACCAGAAAAGGGTGAAAAACTGGTGTTAAACGCCGAGTGGACGCCCAGTTCTGGCGTTCAAATACCAGAAAAGGGAGAAAAAGTGGCATTAAACGCCCAAACCATGTTCAGTTCTGGCGTTCAAACGCCAGAAAGGGGAGGGAATTTGGCATTAAACGCCAATCCAGCCCCCAATCCGGGTGTTCAAACGCCTATGAGGGGTCAGACACTTGAGAGTGCTGATAATAACTCCCTCAAGAAGGCTTCTCAACCTACCTCTGTAGGAAATAAACCTGCAGCAACCAAGGTTGAAGAATACAAAGGCAAAATACTTTATCCTCAGAAACTTTGCCAAGCGGAACAGGATAAACAATTTGCCTGCTTTGCAGACTATCTCAGGACTCTTGAAATCAAGATTCCATTTGCAGAGGCACTTGAGCAAATACCCTCTCATGCTAAGTTCATGAAAGAGATCTTAAGTCATAAGAAGGATTAGAGAGAAACTAAAAAAGTTTTTCTCACTGAAGAATGCAGTGCAATCATTTGAAAGAGCTCACCAGAGAAGCTTAAGGATCATGGAAGCTTTATGATACCATGGACATTAGAGGGAACCTGTACCAAGACAGCTCTATGTGATCTTGGGGCAAGTATCAATCTAATCCCTGCATCCATTATCAGAAAGCTTGGCTTGACTGAAGAAGTCAAACCAACCAGGATATGTCTTCAACTTGCTGATGGCTCCATTAAATACCCATCAGGCGTGATTGAAGATATGATTGTCACAGTTGGGCCATTCGCCTTTCCCACTGATTTTGTAGTGCTGGAAATGGAGGAGCACAAAAGTGCAACTCTCATTCTAGGAAGACCTTTCCTAGCAACTGGACGAACCCTCATTGATGTCCAAAAAGGGGAAAGTAACCCTGAGAGTCAATGAGGATGAGTTTAGGCTGAATGCTATTGAAGCAATGAAGCACCCAAACACATCAAAAGACTGCATGCGTGTTGATATTATTGATTCCCTGGTACAGGAAATCAATATGGCTGAGAGTCTCGAATCAGAGCTAGAGGATATCTTTAAAGATGTTCAGCCTGATCTAGAGGAACCAGAGGAAACACAAGAACCTCTGAAAATTCCTCAGGAAGAGGAGAAATCTCCTAAACCCAAGCTCAAACCACTACCACCATCCCTAAAATATGCATTTTTGGGAGAAGGTGAAACTTTTCCTATAATCATAAGCTCTACCTTAGAGCCACAGGAAGAGAAAGCACTAATTCAGGTGCTAAGGACACATAAGACAGCTCTTGGGGTGGTCCATTAGTGATCTCAAGGGCATTATCTCAGCCAGATGCATGCACAAGATCCTACTGGAGGATAATGCCAAAACAGTGATTCAACCACAAAGGTGGCTGAATCCAGCCATGAAGGAGGTGGTGCAGAAAGATGTCACTAAATTACTAGAGGCTGTGATTATTTATCCCATTTCTGATAGCCCCTGGGTGAGCCCTGTCCAAGTTGTACCCAAAAAGGGAGGCATGATAGTGGTTCATAATGAAAAAAAAGAACTGGTTCCTACAAGAATAGTTACAGGGTGGCATATGTGTATTGACTACAGAAGACTCAATACAGCCACCAGAAAGGATCATTTTCCCTTACCATTCATAGACCAAATGCTAGAAAGACTAGCAGGTCATGACTATTACTGCTTTTTGGATGGCTACTTAGGCTACAACCAGATTGCAGTAGATCCCTAGGATCAAGAGAAAACAGCATTCACATGTCCATCTGGAGTATTTGCCTACAGAAGGATGCCATTTGGTATCTGTAATGCACCAGCAATCTTTCAGAGATGCATGCTCTCTATTTTCTCTGATATGGTGGAAAATTTTTTGGAAGTCTTCATGGACGACTTCTCAGTATTTGGAGATTCATTCAGCTCCTGTCTTGACCATCTAGCACTTGTTCTGAAAAGGTGCCAAGAGACCAACTTGGTTTTAAACAGGGAGAAATGTCACTTTATGGTGACTGAAGGAATTGTCCTTGGGCACAAAATTTCAAACAAAGGCATAGAGGTGGATCAAGCTAAGGTGGAGGTAATCGAAAAATTACCACCCCCACTAATGTTAAGGCCATCAGAAGTTTTCTGGGACATGCAGGATTCTACAGGAGGTTTATAAAGGATTATTCAAAAATCGCAAAACCTCTGAGTAACCTGCTAGCTGCTGATACACCATTTATCTTTGACACAGAGTGTTTGCAGGCCTTTGAGACTCTGAAGGCTAAGCTGGTCACAATGTCTATCATTTCTGCACCGGACTGGACATTACCATTTGAACTAATGTGTGATGCTAGTGACCATGATATTGGTGCAGTATTGGGACAGAGGCATGACAAGCTTCTGCATGTCATTTACTATGCTAGCCATGTTCTAAATGATGCGCAGAAAAATTACACAACCACAGAAAAGGAATTGCTTGCAGTGGTTTATGCCATTGACAAGTTCAGATCCTATTTGGTAGGATCAAAAGTGATTGTGTACAGTGACCATGCTACTCTTAAATATCTACTTACAAAGCATGATTCAAAACCCAGGCTCATAAGATGGGTGTTGCTTCTGCAAGAGTTTAATATAGAAATAAGAGACAGAAAAGGGATAGAGAATCAAGTAGCAGATCATCTGTCCCGGATAGAACCAGTAGAAGGGATGTCTCTACCCCCTCATTGAGATCTTTGACACCTTTTCGGATGAGCAACTCTTTGCCATTCAGGAGGTGCCATGGTTTGCAGACATCGCAAACTTTAAAGCTGCAAGGTTCATTCCCAAGGAGTTCAGCAGGCAGCAAAAGAAAAAACTGCTTTCTGATGCGAAATACTACTTGTGGGATGAATCATATCTCTTTAAGAGATGCGCAGACAGACTAATCCATAGGTGCGTGCCTAGAGAAGAGGCACAGAAGATCCTATGGCATTGCCATGGATCACAATATGGAGGACATTTCGGAGGTGAGCGAACAGCCACCAAATTCCTCCAATGTGGCTTCTACTGGCCTACAATCTATAGAGACTCCCGAGAGTTTGTACGTAACTGTGACAGTTACCAGCGAGCTGGTAATCTGCCTCATGGTTACGCCATGCCTCAATAAGGGATCCTAGAGATTGAGTTGTTTGATGTATAGGGTATTGACTTCATGGGTCCTTTCCCACCAACGTACTCAAACACTTACATTCTGGTGGCAGTAGACTATGTATCTAAATGGTTGGAGGCAATTGTAACACCTACTAACGATACTAAGACAGTACTGAAGTTCCTCCAGAAATATATCTTTAGCAGATTTGGTGTCCCTAGGGCACTGATCAGTGATAGAGGCACTTATTTCTGCAATAAACAACTTTATACTGCCATAGTCCGATATAGAATTAGCCACAAGGTGGAAACTTCATATCATCCACAGACCAATGGGCAAGCTGAAGCCTCTAATAGAGAACTAAAAAGAATATTGGAACGGACTGTAATTGCCTGTAGAAAGGATTGGGCAAAGAGCTTGGATGATGCTCTATGGGCATACAGTACAGCATTCAAGACTCCTATAGGAACCTCTCCATACCAGCTTGTGTATGGGAAGGCCTGTCACCTGCCCGTGGAACTGGAGCATAAAGCCTACTGGGCAACCAGATTCCTAAACCTTGATGCCAAATTAGCTGGAGAGAAAATATTGCTCCAGTTGAATGAGCTAGAGGAATTCAGACTCAATGCTTTTGAAAATGCCAAAATTTACAAGGAAAAAGCAAAGAGATGGCATGATAAGAACCTGTCATCCAGAGTCTTTGAGCCAGGACAAAAGGTTCTGCTGTTTAACTCTAGGCTTTGCGTGATCACTGAGCTAAGACTCACTAAGATCATGACTCCTAAGGGAAAACAAACCACTTCAAGAGGTAAGAAAGAGAATAATCCAAGACCACCTTGGAATCAAGAGAGGTTCTTAACCAAGGAACATTCGGACCATTACCACAAAATAATGGGTCTAAGGTCAGTGATCCCGGAAGTAAAATTCGATCTGAAAGAATACGAATATCCGGAGATCTAAGAACAAATTCGAAATAGAGGCTGGAAAATTCTAGCTAATCCTGCGACAACAGTGGGTAAAAACATGGTTCAGGAATTCTACTCAAATCTGTGGTAAATAGAGAGGCAGAGAATGATTAGAACCGCTTTCTATACCTTTCAAACGATGGTTAGAGGGAAGATGATTCACTTCCACCTTAACAGAATAAGAGAGGTCTTCAAGCTACCTTTACCACAAGATGATCCAAAATCCTTTAATATGAGAATGGTATGTGATGATAAGTGTTTGGACCAAATTCTAGAGGACATATGCATCCCTGGAACCAAGTGGACAACCAGCACAAAAGGTGTTCCAAATCAACTCAAGAGAGGGGATCTCAAACCAATTGTTAGAGGCTGGGTGGATTTCATTGGGCGTTCCATACTGCCTACCAGCAACTGCTCCGAAGTCACTATCAAGAGAGCAGTGATGATCCACTGTATTATGCAAGGAAACGAAGTGGAGGTTCATCAACTAATTTCTTGTGAGCTCTACACAATTGCAAATAAGAACTCTAAGGATGCCAAGTTGGCTTACCCAAACTTGATTTCTCTGTTATGTAAAGAGGCTGGGGTGAAGATGGGAGTAGATGAGTTCATCCCAGTCGAACATCCAATCACCAAGAAGTCAATGGAGGGACAACAAGTACAAGAAAACTCCATCAAAAGGAGGGCGCAGAAGTTCCTCCCAGAAATCCCTCAGATTGACTATTGGACCCGCCTAGAAGCATCTATCACCAAGTTGCAAGAAACTATGGATCAACTCAAGGAAGAACAGCAGAATCAAAAGTTTATGATCTGCAAATTGCTTAAGGAATAGGAGAAGCAAGGGCGTGAACTACAGGAGCTGAAGCGCCAGAAGCTTTCTCTTGAAGGTCCAGACAACCCACAAATTGAAGGAGTGTCCATCTCCCAAAATAAAGGTTGTTGAGTCCTAATCTTAATCCTGCGATAACTTCTGCTATTAGAAATCTATCTTAGGAGTCATATGAGCAGTAGTAATTAGTATTTTTATTTTTTATTTTTATCATCTCCAAGTAAGCTATAATTTATTTATCTCATCGTCATTAAACATGAATAAAATAGCTTTTTAGAATAAGGAGGCAATTTTTTTAGTTCTTAACAAGAAAAATTCAAATTATTTATATGTGGCGGTAACACTTTCTGTCTTCTGAATGAATGCTTAAACAGTGCATATTTTTTATCTTGTTGTTTATGAATGTTAAAACTATTGGCTCTTGAAAGAATGATGAAAAAGAGAAATGTTATTGATAATCTGAAAAATTATAAAATTGATTCTTGAAGCAAGAAAAAGCAGTGGAAAAAAAAAGAGAAGAAAAAAAAAGAAAAAAAACAAGCAGAAAAAGGCAATAGCCCTTAAAACCAAAAGGCAAGGGTAAAAAGGATCCAAGGCTTTGAGCATCAATGGATAGGAGGGCCTAAAGGAATAAAATCCTGGCCTAAGCGGCTGAACCCAGCTATCCCTAACCATGTGCTTGCGGCATGTAGGTCCAAGTGAAAAGCTTGAGGCTGAGTGGTTAAAGTCGTGATCCAAAAGAGTGTGCTTAAGAACTCTGGACACCTATAATTGGGAACTTTAGCAAAGCTGAGTCACAATCTGAAAAGGTTCACCAGTCATGTGTTTGTGGCATTTATGTATCCGGTGGTAATACTGGAAGACAAAGTCCTTAGAGCCATGACCAAGACTCATAAAGTAGCTGTGTTCAAGAATCAACATACTAAACTAGGAGAATCAATAACACTATCTGAATTACGAGTTCATACGGATGCCAATCATTCTAAACTTCAAGGGATGAAGTGAGATGCCAAAACTATTCAGAAGCAAAAAGCTACTAGTCCTGCTCATCTAATTAGAATTGAGCTTCATGTAAAACTCTGAGATTTCCTCTTGATCTTCGTGCTATCCAATTTTATTTGTCTAGTTGCTTGGGGACAAGCAACAGTTTAAGTTTGGTGTTGTGATAAGCGGATATTTTATACGCTTTTTGGGGGTGTTTTAATATAGTTTTTAGTAGGATCTAGCTACTTTTTAGTATATTTTTATTAGTTTTTATGCAAAAATCAAATTTCTAGACTTTACTATGAGTTTGTGTATTTTTCTGTGATTTCAGGTATTTTCTGGCTGAAATTGAGGGACCTGAGCAAAAATCTGATTCAAAGGCTGATAGAGGACTGTTGATGCTATTGGATACTGACCTCCTTGCACTCGAAGTGGAATTTTTGGAGCTACATAAATCCAAATGGCACGCTCTCAATTGTGTTCAAAAGTAGACATCCAGGGATTTCTAGCAATATATAATAGTCCATACTTTTCCCAAGTTTAGACAACGCAATCTGGCGTTTAACGTAAGCTTTCTACCCTATTCTGACGTCAAACGCCAGAAACAAGTTGCAAAGCAGAGTTAAATGCCAGAAATAGGTTACAAACTGGCGTTTAACTCCAATAATGGCCTATGCACGTGACAGCTTCAATGCTAAGTCCCAACACACACCAAGTAGGCCCCAGAAGTGGATTTCTGCACAATCTATCTCAGTTTACTCATTTTCTGTAAACCTAGGTTACTAGTTGAGTATATAAAATATTTTTAGAGATTTATTTTATATCTCATGAAATTTTTACATCTGAACTTGTATCTTTGACGGCATGAGTCTCTAAACCCCATGGTTGGGGGTGAGGAGCTCTGCAGCGTCTCGATGAATTAATGCAAGTATTTCTGTTTTCTATTCATTCTCGCTAATCTCTATTCTAAGATATTCGTTCGCACTTCAACATGATGAATGTGATGATCCATGACAATCATCACCATTCTCAACCTATGAACGCGTGCCTGACAACCACTTCCGTTCTACCTTAGATTGAATGTATATCTCTTGGGCTTCTGGTTCACAAGTTTGACTGCCTCTCCTGACAACAGAGCGTTCAATCCGTGAGTCCAGAGTCTTCATGGTATAAGCTAGAATTAATTGGCAGTATTCCTGAAATTCAGAAAGTCTAAACCTTGTTTGTGGTATTCCGAGAGGATCCGGGAAGGGATGACTGTGACGAGCTTCAAACTCATGAACGTTGGGCATAGTGACAGACGCAAAAGGATCACTAGATCCTATTCCAACATTAGTGAGAACCAACAAATGATTAGCCATGTACATGGACCCTTTTCACTGAGAGGACAGCTGGTAGCCATTGACAATGGTGATCCACCAACATACAGCTTACCATGGAAGGAGACCTGCGTGCGTGAAGAAGAAGACAATAGGAAAGCAGAAATTCAAAGGACAAAGCATCTCCAAAACTCCAACCCATTCTCCATTACTGTGTAACAAATATTCATTTCATGCTCTTTCACTTTTTACAATTAAAACTAAAGAACCATATTGATATCCTGACTAAGAATAATAAGATAACCATAGCTTGCTTCAAGCCGGCAATCTCCATGGGATCGACCCTTACCCATGTAAGGTATTACTTGGACGACCCAGTGCACTTGCTGGTTAGTTGTGTGAAATTGTGAAAAATAGTGATATTACAATTGTGCGTACCAAGTTGTTGGCGCCATGTAGATCGTAATTTCATGCACCAACGTCATTTGGGGTTTTTGGCACCTCATGCGTACGCGTTAGTGACGCGCATGCGTGACCCTGAAAAATCGACGTAAGAGATGTATTGGCCGAAAGTTGGGCTGGTTTGGCACTGGCACAGTGCTCGAGGCATAAATTGCATCATGCGTACGCGTCCCAAACGTGTTTGCATCATTTTCAAATTATAAGTTTTCACACGTGCGCGTAGCTGACGCGCACGCGTCATATGGCATTTTGGCACACATCCCAATTTGCACAGAAGGTTGTGCGAGAGCCACGTTGCACTCGCGCTAGTAGCACAAACACGGTCATGCGTCTGCGTGACCGACGCGTACGCGTCACCTTCCTTTCTGCGCAACCCACGCGTACGCGTCCACCACGCGTACGCGTCATCAGCGTAGCGCAACCTGATCCCTGTGTCACCTCTTTTCATATCTTTTCTTCTCTAATCCTATTTTCTTTTTCCCTCTTTCTTCTTCTATCTTCTTCCTCTCTCTCTATCTTTTCTATCTTCTTCTTCTTCCCCCTTCTCTCATATTTTCTCAATCTTAATTTCTCCATCATCCCTCCCTTTATCACATTCTTCTCAAGGTTCTTTCTTTCTATTTTCTCTCCCTTCTTCCTCTTAATTATTTATTTTTGCATTACTCTACTTGGTGTTAGATATCTTAATGGGTGATTTCTTCTATAAATGCTTGTGATTATTATTATGGAGTTGTTTGACAATTAATATTAATTATTTTTTGGGATGCTTGCATGTTCCAATTTAATTCTCTCCCTATTATATTAAACATGCATGCTAAGTGTTTGTGAATAAGCCCGTATGGCGCTGTGTAATTTTTAATTATTCTATCCTACTACTCTAACGCATGGTTTTCACAAAACCCCTTTCAATATTTTATTGATTGAATATAATTGTCAATACAAACAGATTGATAGTTTGAAACACTTGATAACCAATTTAGGCAATTAATGCTTGATCTATGCTACTCATGCCTTTGTCGGCATGCTAATAAATATCTTGCATCTTGCCATCATATGCCCTTGCTATATTTCCATTGATGAACTGATCCTATAGAATCGCGACCATGTCTTTCGTTCACTATTTTCCTTACCTGGGCATTGATTATCACTCGTACTGTTCTCTTCCTTGCTCTAACCCTTGGACTTACATGCTACGTTTCTTTTCCCTTTTTCATGATGGCCACCAAAAAGGGCAAAGAGAAAGCTACCCCCAAGCCACAAGCAACGAGAGGAACAAAAAGAGTGCTAACTGCGGAACCATCTTCAACAGTTGTCAAACCATCAACAAAGCGAGTCAAGAAGATCATCAAGGTCAATGAATCTGAAAAAGCCTTTCCAGCCAAGGACACTGCTCGGTTCACTAATCGCTTCTGTGAGCAGATGTTCCCCATTCTGGCAGCAAGGAACTACAATAATGAGCACCTTCTTATCCTTCCTGCAAACATTGTTGATTTGGTGGAGCCCCGCATTGAAAAGAGACATTGGAATTTCTTACGGAAGCAGCCACGGTAGGTCAATCTTTCATAGGTAGTCGAATTCTACTCCAACTTCCATATGCTAACCTTGCAGTCTATCTACATCTGTCAGAAACAAATCTCTATCTCTGAAAGGGCCATTCAGCAAGCTTTATATCTTCCTCCTGCTCCAGAAGGGTTGGACGCCTTTCAAGAAGCCTCTGTCAAGCGCCAGACATACCAATTTGACTGGGAAACCATTCTCAGAGTTATAGCACAACCTGGTAGCAGATGGATCTATGGATACCATCGTTCCAAACCCAAGGGGATATTGGCTTCAGCACTTACCTTGGAGGCTCGAGTATGGGCACATATTATGTCCCATTACGTCTTTTCGAGCACTCACGAGTCCTCCTTTACTGCAGACATGGCTATTCTCCTCTAGTGTATCCTTACAGACCAGCCTCTCAACTTATCAAGACACATCCGGCATGCCATGGGACACGTACAAATTGTGAGCAACTTACCTTTTTCCGCCTTGGTTTCAGATCTAGTCTCCGCAGCCGGAGTCTCCTACAGAGCTGGGGACACCAAGGCCATGATTTCTTGGGATGATGAATATGTTCTGAGTGGGAAGTACATCAGACTCACAGCAGCCACTACTAGCCGGATTGTGGACCCGGCCAGAGATATCCCTTCTCCTTCCACATCACAAGCACCTTCAACAAATCAGCTACTCCTTCAAATACTTCAGAGGTTGAACCGATAAGACCGGTAGATGGAACGCATGGAGTGCCATAACAAGCGCCAATTCACATACCTCAAGAGGCTGATTGTTGGGAACCACCCACCTGAAAAAGACCCAAATACTCCGAACTCCACTTCAACTACCAGCACGGGGAGCCATGACAGTCCCGATTGTGGAGACACTCCTACCAGCCCCCCTTTGTTCCTAAATGATGGCACCGAGGATGGTGCAAAGTTTTAAGTGTGGGGAAGACGGTCAGTACCTGACTTTCGGAGGTAACTTTTCTCTCTTAACACCAGTAGATAAATTCTTTTTTTTTAGGATAGGATAGATTGCATAGTAATAGTTATTTGCATGCATGTTCTAATTGGTTGAAAAATAATAAGTTTCTTTTAAAGACTCTATTTTTGAAAAATTTCACTAATTTAAATTAAAAATTTTTGTGTTAGAAGCTTGTTTGAAGATTGTAAATTGGAACATCGTTTTAAGCTAAGAACACACAACCTGTGAGATTTGAGCTTAATTACATGGTTACATTATTTAGCCATAAAAATTTATTCTTGTGTGTTTACTTCTCTATGATTATAATCTATATTTTGTTCCATCCTAGATGTCCAATGTTTAATGTATTTATATGCATGCATATGATTGAGACCATTATTTGATTATTAGCTCACTTATCCCAAATAGCCTACCCTTATATTTACCTTTGTTAGCCACTTTGAGCCTATTAATCCCCATTTGTTCTATATTTTACCACATCACTAGCCTTAAGCAGAAAAACAATTAAATACCCCAATCGAATCTTTGGTTAGCTTAAGATAGAGATTGTGTATCAACTAAGTGTGGGAAAAAGTGGGAACATAGTTTAGTAAAGGAATGTGTTATGTTTTTACTTTGATAAAATATTGGGAATTTGGGTACCTACTCATGTGAGACTAGAAAAATTAAAAATCCATGTGCATTGATAAGTTATGTTCATTTTCCTAAAAAAAAATAAATAAATAATAAAAAAATAAAAATCCAAAAATATTCAATAAATAAGTAAATAAATATGGGGACAAAATTACCCCAATATTAAGTTAGTAAAAAATCAGTGTACATGTGATACAATTTAAAAAGAAGGTTGATGCATGAGTATGGGATGAAAAAGTGGGAAATTTTGGGTAGCTAAGCATGAATTTAGAAGTTATATAGAGTGTGTGTGTGTGTGTGTATAGGTGAGAGCTTAGGTTAGTCAAGGATTCAATTTATAGCTCACTTAGCCATATATATACCCTCACCTTTATCTTAGCCCCATCACAACCTTGAAAAGACCTCATGATGTTTGCATTGATACATTAAATACTTGTTGATTGGTTAGGTGAAGAACAAAGTTTAGAAAGCATGACTAGAGAAGAGTAGAGTGATTACCCTATACACTTGAGTGACTAGAGTGCATATACACTATCAGTGAGGGTTCAATGCTTGATTTTATGTTCTCTGCTTTCATGAGCCACCTTCTTACAAGTTTACTTGTCTTTACTGTAGGATTTGAATTAGTGATATATGATTTATGTTTGTCTTGAAGAACTTATTTACTTTTAACCAAGTAGACAGAATCATCTTAGCATATAGTTGCATTCATATACATAGGTTGCATTGCATTGCATGAGTCTTACTTTTCCTTACTCATTTATTTTATCTCCTTAAGCTAAGCATGAGGACATGCTAATGTTAAGTGTGGAGAGTTTGATAAACCACTATTTCATGGTTTATCTTGTGCTAATTCGAGTGGTTTTTATCAACTCTTTACTCACTTATTCATATGATTTGCATGATTTTACAATTCCTTCCTAATTTTATGCTATGATTGAAAACATGTTTCTTTGGGCCTTAAATTTGCTATGTTTAATCCTCTCTTATTACCATTTGATGCCTTGATATGTATGTTAAGTGATTTCAGAGTTTATAGGGCAGGAATGGCTTAGAGGATGGAGAGGAAGCTTGCAAAAAAGGGAAGGAACACAAAAAACTAAGGAGATAACCAGCGAGCAGTGACGCACACGCATGGCTCACGCGTGGGCGTGACATGGAGAAAATTACAGTGACACGTACGCGTGCCTGACACGTACGTGTGGATTGGAGTTCTGCAATATGACGCGAGCGCGTGCTTGACACAAACGCGTGACACGCCAAAATGACCAGCGACGCGAACGCGTGACTGACGCGTACGCATGGCATGCGCAATGCAGAATTAACAAAAAATGCTGGGGGCGATTTCGGGCCGTGTTTTGACCCAGTTTTCGGCCCAGAAACAAAGGCTAAAGCAAGGTAACATGCAGAGACTCAAGACACATTCTCATCAACATAGTTTTAGTTTAGTTTTGGGAATCTAGAGAGAATTCTACTTCTTCTTCTAGGTTTTCTTCACATTCATAGTTGTAGAGTTTTAGTGCTTTGCTTTGGATATTGAGAAGATTTATTACCTCCGTCGGAGCTTCTTCATTCTAGTTTGTCTCTCTACTCTTTACTCTTTTATTGCTCATTGACTCTGTTTAGATAAGTATGTTCATGATTTTGGGATTTATTAATGCAAAGAACCATTTTTACTTCTAATTGAATTTTAGTTATTAATTATCATGTCTTCCTTTTATTCCTCTCTTAATTCTGTGAAAGTTATATTCATGATAATGGAGTAGTTTCCTAACTTGATGGGGAGTTGATTAAAAGGAAAACCTTGAGTTGGAATACTCAAGTGTTAATATTAATTGGAAGTTTTTGGCTAATTCTCTTGTCTTCAACTCTAATCCTTTCTTAGGAAAGGATTAGGACGCAAGCGATAAGATTAGTTTGAGAGTACTTGACTTTCCCTTATCATATAAGGGATAACTAAGTAGGACAACAACCCTTTTATTATTACACTTGGAAAAAGTTCAATAGGGATAGAACTTTCATTTAATCTTCTCCCGGTCAAGGCTTTTAATTGAATTACATAAATTCTCAATCCTTTATTTCTCTGTTTCTCAAAACTCAAAAATCTCTTGGAAAACCTTTGATTGATAAAATAGCACTCTCTCGGTAACTCGTTGGGAGACAACCTGGGATTCATACTCCCGGTATTTTATTTCTAAAATTTCGTGACAACCCCTTCTAAATTGATACACGGAATCAACATTGGTTAAGAGCTATACTTGCAACGTTGTTTTCTCTATAAACTCTTGGTCGGTGATTTTTCCGTACGTCAATATTATTTTAGTTTTAGAAAATATAATTTACATTAATTAGGATTAGATATAAAAGGGAAAAGAATCAGCCCTTTGGGCTCTTCTCTTCTCTTCTACCTCATTTTGCAATTTACAGTTTTTACCAATCCTAGTTTTCTCTCTGAACCATGAGCAACTAAACCTCCTCTTTAAGGTTAGGAGCTCTGTCTATTGTATGGATTGATGCTATTATTTTTCTATTTTAATTCATGTATTGATTTATATTTCAAGAATTGTTTTCGTTCTTTATCTTATGAATTTGGGTAGAACGGAAGTATGACCCTTCTTCTAATTGAGTTCTTGTATAACTTGGAAAAGCTCTTTACTTGAACAACAGCTTGAAAACAATTTCTCCTAAATTTCTAATTATCTAGAATTAACGGGATATATGACATATAATCCTCTTATATTTGGGTAATTAGGGTTTTTGTGGCATATAAACTAGAAATGAACTTCACCCTCTAATTGGAATTAATTGACCAAGGAATTAGCAGTTGATGAATTTTAGAGGAGACTAAAAAGGTCTAAGGAATTAGGGTTTAGTCACTTATATTTTGCCATGAATTAAATCTCGCATGATTAAAATAGTTAGTAAAAAAAGTCAATCTGGAAGATAGATATCTCTGAAGCCTTAACTATTTCTCTCATATATTATTCACATCAATTTACTGCTAGCTTTCTGATATTCTGAATTACTGTTAATGCTTTTGAACCTTCAAACACCCTTTTCTATTTGTCTAACTAAGTAAATCACTTAACCATTGTTGCTTAATCCATCAATCCTCGTGGGATCGACCCTCACTCACCTGAGGTATTACTTGGTACGATCCGGTGCACTTGCCGGTTAGTTTGTGGTTATAAATTCTGCATCAAGTTTTTAATTCAAGTTCAGCATGGATGATGCATGCTTTCTCTCTTTGGTTCTTCAAGCCCATGCTGAACTTGGCCCAAGTTCAACGTGGAGGAGGCAGAGGCACTTCTTCACTTTCAGCACTCTCTGGCCTAGACTTAAACTCTGCGAACTTTGTCCAAAATGTTACCTGAAATAAATAGAATTTCACACGACTCAAAATAGCATTCATAGCGGCTAAAATATATTAAATTTTGATTAAACTTAGCAATTCAAGTGCAAATTAACTAGGAAAAGACAGAGACGATGCTCACGCATCAAATGCCCACAAGAGAACAGTGTTCCTGGTGTTAAACGCCAGGAAAGGGGCAGCAAGGGTGTTGAATACCCAACTAGGAATGCTCAGACACATGCAAGTGCTGATAAGACCCTTCCTAAGCAAGCTACTAACCCCCTTCCAATTCTGTAGGCATCCAATCTACATCAACCAAGGTTGATGAGTATAGAGCTAAGATGCCATATCCTCAGAAGCTCCGCCAAGCGAAAAAGGATAAAAAGTTTGCCCGCTTTGTGAATTATCTCAAGACACTTGAGATCAAGATCCCTTTTGTAGAGGCTCTTGAACAGATACCTTCTTATGCCAAGTTCATGAAGGATATCTTAAGTCATAAGAAGGACTGGAAAGAGGCAGAAACAGTCTTTCTCACTGAAGAGTGCAGCGCAGTGATCCAAAAGAGTTTACCAAAGAAATTCAAGGATCCTAGAAGCTTTGTGATACCCTGCACCTTAGAGGATGCCTGTACAAAGACAGCCCTATATGACTTTGGAGCAAGTATTAACTTAATACCTGCATCACTAATAAAGAGACTCTGTTTAACTCACGAAGTTAAACCTACCCGCATTTGTCTTCAACTTGTTGATGGCTCTGTTAAGATTCCATCAGGCGTGATTGAGGACATGATTATTAGGGTTGGACCCTTTGCCTTTCCCATAGACTTTGTGGTGTTAAAAATAGAAGAGCATAAGAGTACAACCCTCATTCCCCTTCCAAGCTACAAGACGGAACCTCATTGACGTTCAGAAAGGGGAAGTAACCCTAAGAGTTCATGAGGATGAGTTCGTGCTAAATGCTGTCAAAGCCATGCAGCATCCAGACACTACAGAGGAGTGTATGAGTATTGTTATCATTGATTCCCTGGTGATAGAAGTGAATATGGCTGAGGGAAGAAGAGCTGAATGACAGCTTGTATGATGCTCAGCCTGAGTTAGATGAGTTAGAAGAGATAAAGGAGCCTCTAAAAACTCTTAAGGAGGAGGACAAGCCTCCTAAACTCGAGCTTAAACCACTACTATCCTCCTTAAAATATGCATTTCTCGGAGGTGGAGATACTTATACTATGATTATAAGCTCTGGCTTAGAGCCACATGAAGAAAAAGCACTACTCCAAGTGCTAAAGACACACAAGACAGCTTTTGGGTGGACAATAAGCGACTTAAAGGGCATTAGCCCAACCCGATGCATGCACAAGATCCTGCTGGAGGATGACACCAAACCAGTGGTACAATGATGAGAAAACTATTGTATAGTTTGGAATAAATCAAAACAAGAATCAATTCGTTGTTAGCATAGTCCAAACCAACAATGAATTCTCTTAATCAAATGTTTACAAATTCTAATTAACCGAGATCGAGAGTAGTTCAACCTCGGGTCGTTCTCCTTAGGAGTTGCAATTAAGTGTTCATCATTGGCTATGGAAGAGAGCATAGGGAATTGGGAATGAAAGCAAGAGAGCAAGGGAATATAAATAGCAAGAAACCTCTTGGCAAGTAATTGAGAACTAAGGCTACCTATCCTAGTCATTAACCACAAACATATGATGATTATGAAGAGTTAATCCTACTTAGTCAACCTTACATCGAAGATAAGTCAAATAGGCATAGTTAGTTTCAATCCCTGAGTCCTATGTCAACACTAGGAGTCACATAGAGTCAAGATAAACCAAATTAACTAACTACTCTAATATATCAAACAAGAATGGACATCAATGACTCAAAGGACACCAAAGTCAACAATTCCAAGCCAAGAGTGGAGGAAAAAACTAAGTAAAAACTAAACCAAGCATTTTATCAAACACTTGGTGTGCATGAGAATAAAATAATATTAAATTGCAATAAAATAAATTCTAAAACTACCAAAGCAAGAAAATTACAATAACAACTAGAGAAAGTAATAAATGACATGAAAACATAAAATTGCATTAATTGGAAATTAAAATAACAAGAGTGTGCATAAACATAAAAATGACAAAATAAAGGAAATAACAAGAGAAATGAAGAAGAACAAAGATGCAATAACAATAAATGACAAGGAAAAGTAAATGAAAACAAGAATTAAAAGTAGAAATTACAAGAAATTAAACTAAGAAACCCTAATTCTAGAGAGAAGGGGGAGCTTCTCTCTCTAGAAAAACTAAGCTAAAACATGTAAAAACCTAAATCTAAGTGCTCCCCCCCTTTATCCTTCTTCAATTTGGCCTTAAATAGCTTCAAAAAATGAGTTGGATTGGATTTTGGGGGCCCAGAAATCGCTACCAGCGAGTTGCCATTAATGAGGTCACGTGCAGGGACCTGTGCGGGCGCACAGACGTGTGCGTCCGCACACATGCCGAATCCTGACTTGTTCGTATGCACAAGTACCTATGCGTACGCACATTAAGACTTATGTCCACTATAGCAAATTGCATATCATTTTGAAGCCCCGAACGTTACCTTTTCAATGCCGCTAGAATCGCCTCATTTGGACCTCTGTAGCTCAAGTTATGACCAATTTAGTACAGAGAGGTCAGGGTTGGCAGCTTTCCAAATCCTTCATTTCTTGAATTCTTCCTTTTTGCATGCTCTTTTCCTCACTTCTTCAACCCATACTTGCCTTGAAAACCTGAAATCATTTAACAAATACATCAAGGCACCAAATGGAATTAAAGTGAATAAAATTGACTAAATTAAGCACAAAAGAGCATGTTTTCACTTTCAAGTACAATTTAGGAAGAAATCTCAAAAGCATGATATTTAGGTGAATAAATGTGGGTTTATGTGATGAAATCCACTCAAATCAAACCAAAGTATATCATAAAATATGGATCCATCATACAACCACAAAGGTGACTGAATCCAGCTATGAAGGAAGTAGTGCAGAAGGAACTCTCCAAATTATGGGAGGCTGGGATTATTTATCCCATATCTGACAGTCCCTGGGTGAGCCCTGTCTAAGTTGTTCCTAATAAGGGAGGCATGACAGTGGTTCACAATGAAAAGAATGAACTGATTCCTACAAGGACAGTTATAGGGTGGCGTATGTGCATTGACTATAGAAGGCTCAATAACGCCACCAAAAAGGATCATTTTTCTTTACCATTCATAGATCAAATGCTAGAGAGACTAGCAGGGCATGCATTTTATTTTTCCTGGATGGTTATTCCGGTTGTAATAAAATTGCAGTAGATCCACAAGATTAAGAAAAGACAGCATTTACATGCCCATATGGTGTGTTTGCTTATAGGCAGATGCCATTTGGCCTATGCAATGCACCTGCCACCTTTCAGAGATGTATGCTCTCCATCTTCCCTGACATGGTGGAGAAGTTTCTTGAGGTATTCGTGGATGACTTTTCTGTCTTTGGAGACTCATTTGACTCTTGCCTTGACCATTTAGCCCTAGTTCTAAAGCGATGCCAAGAGACAAACCTAGTTTTAAACTAGGAAAAATGTCACTTCATGGTGACTGAAGGAATTGTCCTTGGGCATCGGATTTTGAACAAGGGAATAGAAGTGGATCAAGCTAAGGTGGAGGTAATTGAGCGATTACCACCACCCACTAATGTCAAAGGAATCAGAAGTTTCCTTGGACATGCAAGATTCTGCAGGAGGTTTATTAAGGATTTTTCTAAAATTGCTAAACCCCTATGCAACTTACTGACTTCCAACACTCCATTTGTCTTTGACCAAGAGTGTCTGCATGCCTTTGAGACTCTGAAAGCTAAGCTTATCACTGCACTTGTAATCTCTGCACCCAGCTGGGACTTACCATTCGAGTTGATGTGTGATGCCAGTGAACATGCCATTGGCGCAGTCCTAGGGTAGAGGCATGACAAACTTCTGCATGTCATTTATTATGCCAGCCGTGTTCTAAATGACGCGTAGAAAAATTACACTACCACTGAAAAAGAATTGCTTGCAGTGGTTTATGCCATTGACAAGTTTGGATCCTATCTAATAGGGCCTAAGGTCATTTTCTACACTGACCATGCTGCTCTCAAATATCTGCTCACCAAGCAGGATTCTAAGCCTAGGCTTATAAGATGGGTATTACTCCTGCAAGAGTTTGATATAGAAATCAGAGATAGAAAAGGGTCAGAAAATCAAGTGGCTGACCACCTGTCTCGAATTGAACCAGTAGAAGGAACATCTTCTCCCTCTACTGAGGTGTCTGAAACCTTTCCAGATGAGCAACTCTTTGCTATCCAGATAACACCATGGTTTATAGACATTGCAAACTACAAGGCCATAAGATTTATCCCCAAGGAATACAGTAGGCAGCAAGCCCAAAAGCTTGTTCATGATGCTAGATACTACTTGTGGGATGAACCATATCTCTTTAAGGGATGCTCGGATGGGATAATCCAGCGCTGCGTATCTGAAGAAGAGGCACAAAAAATCCTATGGCATTGCCATGGCTCTGATTATGGAGGACACTTTGGAGGAGAGCGAACAGCCACTAAAGTCCTCCAAAGTGATTTCTACTGGGCCACACTCTTTAAGGATGCCCGAGAGTTTGTCCATCGCTGTGACAGTTTTCAAAGGGATGGCAACCTCCTTCTTGGTCACGACATGCCTCAGCAAGGAATCCTAGAGATTGAGCTGTTTGATGTATGGGGTATAAACTTCATGGGTGCATTCCCACCTTCATACTCAAACACCTACATTCTTGTAGCAGTAGATTATGTGTCTAAATGGGTTGAGGTAGTTGCATCACCCACAAATGACACTAGAGTAGTGATGAGGTTCCTCCAGAAGAACATCTTCAGCAGGTTTGGTGTCCCTTAGACACTGATCAGTGATGGAGGAACTCATTTCTGCAACAAACAGCTTGACTCTGTGCTAAGCCGATATGGAGTTCGCCATAAAGTGGCCACCTGGTGCACGAAATTGTGATCATCAATGGCGCCATCAACATGGTACACTCAATTGCAATCTCAACTCTTTATCATAACTTCGCACAACTAACCAGCAAGTGCACTGGGTCGTCCAAGTAATAAACCTTACGTGAGTAAGGGTCGATCCCACGGAGATTGTTGGTATGAAGCAGGCTATGGTCATCTTGTAAATCTCAGTCAGGTGGATTCAAATGGTTATAGAGGATTAATGATTAAAAGATAAATAAAACATAAAATAAAGATAGAGATACTTATGTAATTTATTGGTGAGAATTTCAGATAAGCGTATGGAGATGCTTTGTCCCTTCCGTCTCTCTGCTTTCCTACTGTCTTCATCCAATCTTCTTACTCCTTTCCATGGCAAGCTGTATGTTGGGTATCACCAATGTCAATGGCTACAATCCCGTCCTCTCAGTGAAACTGTTCAACGCGCTCTGTCACAGCACGGCTATTCATCTGTCGGTTCTCGATCATGTCGGAATAGAATCCAGTGATTCTTTTGCGTCTGTCACTAACGCCCCACAATCGCGAGTTTGAAGCTCGTCACAGTCACTCAATCCCTGAATCCTACTCAGAATACCACAGACAAGGTTTAGACCTTCCGGATTCCCAAGAATGGCCGCCAATGGATTCTAGCTTATACCACGAAACACGTTCATAGGTGAGAATGATGATGAGTGTCACGGATCATCACATTCATCAAGTTGAGGAACAAGTGATATCTTAGAACGAGAATAAGCTGAATTGAATAGAAGAACAATAGTAATTGCATTAATACTCGAGGTACAGCAGAGCTCCACACCTTAATCTATGGTGTGTAGAAACTCCACCGTTGAAAATACATAAGAACAAGGTCTAGGCATGGCCATGAGGTCAGCCCCTATGATCTAAGAACTAGACGTTCAAAGATGATTCTAAGATCTAAATTGATCCAAAGATGTCTAATAGTAGCTTAGGGTTTACAAAGATGAGTAAATGACATAAAAATCCACTTCCGGGCCCACTTGGTGTGTGTTTGGGCTGAGCATTGAAGCTTCTATGTGTAGAGATTTTTCTTGGAGTTAAATGCCAGCTTTCTGCCAGTTTGGGCGTTTAACTCCCACTTTTGTGCCAGTTCCGCGTTTAACACCGGGCAGTCTTGAGCTGATTTGGAACGCCGGTTTGGGCCATCAAATCTCGGACAAAGTATGGACTATTATATATTTCTGGAAAGCCCAGGATGTCTATTTTCCAACGCAATTAAGAGCGGGCCAATTGGGTTTTTGTAGCTCTAAAAAATCCACTTCGAGTGCAGGGAGGTCAGAATCCAACAGCATCTGCAGTCCTTTTTAGCCTCTGAATCAGATTTTTGCTCAGGTCCCTCAATTTCAGCCAGAAAATACCTGAAATCACAGAAAAATACACAAACTCATAGTAAAGTCCAGAAAAGTGAATTTTAAATAAAAACTAATAAAAATATAATAAAAGCTAACTAAAACATACTAAAAACATACTAAAAACAATGCCAAAAAGCGTATAAATTATCCGCTCATCACAACACCAAACTTAAATTCTAAAAACAATGCCAAAAAGCATACAAATTATCCGCTCATCACAACACCAAACTTAAATTGTTGCTTGTCCCCAAGCAACTGAAAATCAAATAAGATAAAAAGAAGAGAATATATAATGAATTCCAAAAACATTTATGAAGATCAGTATTAATTAGATACAAGTTTTCACTTGACACCTTCACGCCACAAGCACATGGTTAGGGACAGCTTGGTTTAGCCACTTAGGCCAGGATGTTATTCTTGTAGGCCCTCCTATCCACTGATGCTCAAAATCCTTGGATCCTTTTTATCATTATTATTATTTTTTTCGCATATACTCTCTCTTTTTTTCTGCAAGCTTTTCACTGCTTTTTCTTGCTTCAATAATCAATTTGATGATTTTTCAGATCCTCAGTAACATTTCTCCTTTTCCATCATTCTTTCAAGAGCCAACAATGAACAAAAAATTCAAAAGACATATGCACTGTTCAAGCATACATTCAGAAATCAAAAGTATTGCCACCACATCAAAATAATTAATCTATTATAAAATTCAAAATTCATGCAATTCTTCTCTTTTTCAATTAAGAATTCATTTAAGTGATGGATTCATAGGACATTCATAACTTTAAGGCATAGACACTAAGACACTAATGATCATAAGACACAAACATAGATAAACATAA
>NC_029776.3:26436938-26441680 GCF_000817695.3 Arachis duranensis
ATGGAATGTTCTTGGTGCTCCACCCTTAGTTGTCCCATGTTGGAACTCAATTCTCCTAGGGAGGTATTGATTTTCTCCCAATAGTTTTATGGAGGAAAATGCATCCCTTGAGGCATCTCAGGGATTTCATGATAAGGAATTTCGTCATGCTCATGTCTATGAGTGGGATCTCCTGTTTGCATTGAGCTCCTTCCACACAGATATCCATGAGGACTTGGTCCAACCTTTGATTAAAGTTGACCTTTTTTGAGTTTGAAATGGGATCTTGAGGATCACCTTCTTCATGGCCACAACTTCATAGAAGTGGTCTTGATGCACCTTTGAGATGAATCTCTCCATCTCCCATGACTCGGAGGTGGAAGCTTTTGCCTTCCCTTTCTTCTTTCTAGAGGTTTCTCCGGCCTTAGATGCCATAAATGGTTATGGAAAAACGAAAAGCAACGCTTTTACCACACCAAACTTAGAAGGTTTGCTCGTCCTCGAGCAAAAGAAGAAAGAAGAGAGTAGAAGAAGAAGGAAAAGAGGAGATGGAGGGGGCTTTGTGGTTCGGCCAAGGGGGAGAAGTAGTGTTTAGGTTGTGTGAAAATGAAGGAGTGAAGAAGGGTATATATAGGGGTGGAGAGGGGTGTAGGGTTCGGCCATTATGGGTGGGTTTGGGAGGGAAAGTGGTTTGAATTTGGATGGTGAGGTAGGTGGGGTAGGTGGGGATCCTGTGGGGTCCACAGATCTTGAGGTGTCAAGGATAGCTCATCCCTGCACCAAGTGGCATGCAAAAATGCCCTTTCTGCCAATCCTGGCGTTAAACGCCGGGCTGCTGCCCTTTTCTAGCGTTTAACGCCAGCTGCTTGCCCATTCCTAGCGTCAAACGCCAGTTTGGTGCCCCTTTCTGGCGTTAAACGCCCAGAATGGTGCCAGACTAGGCGTTAAACGCCCATTATGCTGTCTTCACTGGCGTTTAAACGCCAGCAAGTTTTCCTCCAGGGTGTGCTATTTTTCTTTCTGTTTTTCATTCTGTTTTTGCTTTTTGAATTGATTTTGTGACTTCACATGATCATCAACCTACAGATAACATAAAATAACAAAGGAAAATAGATAAATATAACATTGGGTTGCCTCCCAACAAGCGCTTCTTTAATGTCAGTAACTTGACAGTGGGCTCTCATGGAGCCTCACAGATGTTCAGAGCAATGTTGGAACCTCCCAACACCAAACTTAGAGTTTGAATGTGGGGGTTCAACACCAAATTTAGAATTTGGTTGTGGCCTCCCAACACCAAACTTAGAGTTTGACTGTGGGGGCTCTGTTTGACTCTGCTTTGAGAGAAACTCTTCATGCTTCCTCTTCATGGTTACAGAGGGATATCCTTGAGCCTTAAACACAAAGGATTCTTCATTCACTTGAATGACCAATTCTCTTCTGTCAACATCAATCACAGCCCTTGCTGTGGCTAGGAAGGGTCTGCCAAGGATGATGGATTCATCCATGCACTTCCCAGTCTCTAGGACTATGAAATCAGCAGGGATGTAATGGTCTTCAATCTTTACCAGAACATCCTCTACAAGCCCATAAGCTTGTTTTCTTGAATTGTCTGCCATCTCTAGTGAGATTCTTGCAGCTTGTACCTCAAAGATCCCTAGCTTCTCCATTACAGAGAGAGGCATGAGGTTTATGCTTGACCCTAGGTCACACAGAGCCTTCTTGAAGGTCATGGTGCCTATTGTACAAGGTATTGAGAACTTCCCAGGGTCCTGTCTCTTTTGAGGTAATCTCTGCCTAGTCAAGTCATCCAGTTCTTTGGTGAGCAAAGGGGTTCGTCCTTCCAAGTCTCATTACCAAATAACTTGTCATTTAGCTTCATGATTGCTCCAAGATACCTAGCAACTTGCTCTTCAGTGATATCTTCATCCTCTTCAGAGGAAGAATACTCATTAGAGCTCATGAATGGCAGAAGTAAATCCAATGGAATCTCTATGGTCTCAGTGTGAGCCTCAAATTCCCATGGTTCCTCATTAGGAAACTCATTGGAGGCCAGTGGACGTCCATCGAAGTCTTCCTTAGTGGTGCTCACTGCCTCTTTCTCCTCTCCAAATTCGGCCATGTTGATGGCCTTACACTCTCCTTTTGGATTCTCTTCTGTATTGCTTGGAAGAGTACTAGGAGGGAGTTCAGTAACTTTCTTACTCAGCTGACCCACTTATGCCTCCAAGTTTCTAATGGAGGACCTTGTTTCAGTCATGAAACTTTGAGTGGTTTTGATTAGATCAGAGACCATGGTTGCTAAGTCAGAGTGGCTCTGCTTAGAATTCTCTGTCTGTTGCTGAGAAGATGATGGAAAAGGCTTGCCATTGCTAAATATGTTTCTTCCACCATTATTGTTGTTGAAACCTTGTTGAGGTCTCTGTTGATCCTTCCATGAGAGATTTGGATGATTTTTCCATGAAGGATTATAGGTGTTTCCATAGGGTTCTCCCATGTAATTCACCTCTTCCATTGATGGGTTCTCAAGATCATAAGCTTCTTCTTCAGATGAAGCGTCCTTAGTACTGCCTGATGCAGCTTGCATTCCAAACTGACTTTGAGAAATCATATTGACTTGCTGAGTCAATATTTTGTTCTGAGCCAATATGGCATTCAGAGTATCAATCTCAAGAACTCCTTTCTTCTGATTCGTCCCATTGTTCACAGGATTCCTTTCAGAAGTATATATGAATTGGTTATTTACAACCATTTCAATGAGTTCTTGAGCTTCTACAGGCGTCTTCTTCAGATGAAGAGATCCTCCAGCAGAGCTGTCCAATGACATCTTGGACAATTCAAACAGACCATCATAGAAGATACCTATGATGCTCCATTCAGAAAGCATGTCAGAAGGACACTTTCTAATCAATTGTTTGTATCTTTCCCAAGCTTCATAGAGGGATTCACCTTCCTTCTGTCTGAAGGTTTGGCTTCCACTCTAAGCTTACTCAATTTTTGAGGTGGAAAGAACTTTGCCAAGAAGGCATTGACTAGCTTTTCCCAAGAGTTCAGGCTTTCTTTAGGTTGTGAGTCCAACCATATCCTAGCTCTGTCTCTTACAGCAAAAGGGAACAGCATAAGTCTATAGACCTCAGGGTCAACCCCATTGGTCTTGACAGTGTCACAGATTTGCAAGAACTCAGCTAAAAAATGATGAGGATCTTCCAATGGAAGTCCATGGAACTTGCAATTCTGTTGCATTAGAGAAACTAATTGAGGCTTAAGCTCAAAGTTGTTTGCTCCAATGGCAAGGATAGAGATGCTTCTCCCATAGAAGTCGATAGTAGGTGCAGTAAAGTCACCCAGCATCTTCCTTGTATTGTTTGCATTATTGTTGTTTTCGGCTGCCATGTCTTCTTCTTTGAAGATTTCTGTTAAGTCCTCTACAGAGAATTGTGTTCTAGCTTCTCTTAGCTTTCGCTTCAAGGTCCTTTCAGGTTCAGGGTCAGCTTCAACAAGAATACCTTTGTCTTTGCTCCTGCTCATATGAAAGAGAAGAGAACAAGAAAATATGGAATCCTCTATGTCACAGTATAGAGATTCATTGAGATGTCAGAGGAAAAGAAGAATAGAAGGAGGAGGTAGAAGAAGAATTCGAACTTATCAAGAGAGATGGAGTTCGAATTGTTGATAGTGGAGGAGTGTTAGTGCATAAATAGAAGGATGTGAGAAGAGGGGAAGAATTTTTGAAATTAAAGTAAAAGATTTTAAAATAATTAAAAGAAATTTTGAAAATTTGATTGATGATTTTCGAAAACTAAGATTGAGAAAGAAATAAAGTGATTTTTGAAAAATATTTTGAAATTAGAAATCAAAAAGATATGATTTGAAAACTATTTTGAAAAAGATGTGACTAAGAAGATATGATTGAAAAGTTATGGTTTTAAAAAGATATGATTGAAAAGATATGATTGAAAAACAATTTAAAAAGATTTGATTTTTAAAATTAATGACTTGGCTAACAAGAAATTTAAAAGATATGACTCAGACATTAAACCTTTCTCAACAGAAAAGGCAACATACTTGAAATGTTGAATCAAATCATTAATTGTTAGCAATTATTTTTGAAACTGGAAAGAAATTGATTTTGAAAATATATGATTGAAAAGATATGATTTGAAAAAGATTTGATTTTGAAAAATTATGGAAAGTTGAAAAAAATTTGAGTTAAAAACAAAATCTTCCGTCTTGTGCCATCCTGGCGTTAAACGCCCAGAATGGTATCCATTCTGGCGTTTAACGCCCAAAATGCTACCCTTTTGGGCGTTAAACGCCCAGCCAGGTACCCTGGCTGGCGTTTAAATGCCAGTTTTTCTTCTTCACTGGGCGTTTTGAATGCCCAGCTTTTTCTGTGTAATTCCTCTGCTGTATGTTCTGAATCTTCAATTCTCTGTATTATTGGCTTCAAAAGACACAAATTAAAATTTTTTTGAATTTTTAATGATCAAAATGCAACTAAAATCAAATAAACAATGCATGCAAGACACCAAACTTAGAAGTTTGTATACTATTGACGCTAACAAATTGAGAATGCATATGAGAAACAACAAAACACACAAAACAAGAGAATTGAAAGATCAGAGCAAGTAAATCATCAAGAACAACTTGAAGATCAATGAAGACACATGAATGAATTCGAAAAATGCAAGAAGAACATAAACATACAATTGACACCAAACTTAAAATGAGACACTAGACTCAAACAAGAAACATAAAATATTTTT
>NC_029776.3:26441818-26442070 GCF_000817695.3 Arachis duranensis
ATCATGCAATGTTAGTCTAAAGCTTCAGTCTAAAGGAATTAGACATGGCTAGCCAAGCTTCAGCAGGACATTGCATTCAAGAGCTAAATTGATGAGAACCAATCAGCTTTGGTGATGATAAGTACATCACCTTGAAACTCTAGAATTCATTCTTAAAAATTCGGAAGAAAAATACCTAATCTAAGCAACAAGATGAACCGTCAGTTGTCCAAACTCAAACAATCCCCGGCAACGGTGCCAAAAACTTGGTGT
>NC_029776.3:26442247-26443173 GCF_000817695.3 Arachis duranensis
ACGGAGATTGTTGGTATGAAGCAAGCTATGGTCATCTTGTAAATCTCAGTCAGGCAGATTCAAATGGTTATAGAGGATTAATGATTAAAAGATAAATAAAACATAAAATAAAGATAGAGATACTTATGTAATTCCTTGGTGAGAATTTCAGATAAGCGTATGGAGATGCTTTGTCCCTTCCGTCTCTCTGCTTTTCTACTGTCTTCATCCAATCCTTCTTACTCCTTTCCATGGCAAGCGGTATGTTGGGTATCACCGTTGTCAATGGCTACAGTCCCGTCCTCTCAGTGAAACTGTTCAACGCGCTCTGTCACAGCACGGCTATTCATCTGTCGGTTCTCGATCATGTCGGAATAGAATCCAGTGATTCTTTTGCGTCTGTCACTAACACCCCACAATCGCGAGTTTGAAACTCGTCACAGTCACTCAATCCATGAATCCTACTCAGAATACCACAGACAAGGTTTAGACCCTCTGGATTCTCAAGAATGGCCGCCAATGGATTCTAGCTTATACAACGAAGATTCTGATTAATGAATCCAAGAGATATCCACTCAATCTAAGGTAGAACGGAGGTGGTTGTCAGGCACACGTTCATAGGTGAGAATGATGATGAGTGTCACGGATCATCACATTCATCAAGTTGAGGAACAAGTGATATCTTAGAACAAGAATAAGCTGAATTGAATAGAAGAACAATAGTAATTGCATTAATACTCGAGGTACAGCAGAGCTCCACACCTTAATCTATGGTGTGTAGAAACTCCAACGTTGAAAATATATAAGAACAAGGTCTAGGCATGGCCGTGAGGCCAGCTCCCATGATCTAAGAACTAGACGTTCAAAGATGATCCTAAGATCTAAATTGATCCAAAGATGTCTAATACAATAGCAAAAGGTCCTATTTGTAGAGAACCAGTAGCATA
>NC_029776.3:26443319-26487199 GCF_000817695.3 Arachis duranensis
AAACGCCAGCTTTTGTGCTAGTTTGGGCGTTTAACTCCCACTTTTGTGCCAGTTCCGGCGTTTAACGCCGGGCAGTCTTGAGCTGATTTGGAACGCCGGTTTGGGCCATCAAATCTCAGGCAAAGTATGGACTATTATATATTGCTGGAAATCCCAGGATGTCTACCTTCCAACGCAATTGAGAGCGCGCCAATTGAGCTTCTATGGCTCCAGAAAATTCACTTCGAGTGCAGGGAGGTCAGAATCCAACAGCATCTGCAGTCCTTTTCAGCCTCTGAATCAGTCCTTTTTAGCCTCTGAATCAGATTTTTGCTCAGGTCCCTCAATTTCAGCCAGAAAATACCTGAAATCACAGAAAAACACACAAACTCATAGTAAAGTCCAGAAAAGTGAATTTTAAATAAAAACTAATAAAAATATAATAAAAACTAACTAAAACATACTAAAAATAATCTAAAAACAATGCCAAAAAGCGTATAAATTATCCGCTCATCACCACCCCATATCATCCACAAACAAATGGGAAAGTTGAAGTCTCAAATAAAGAACTAAAGAGAATCCTGGAAAAAATGGTGAATACATCTAGAAAGGATTGGGCAAGAAAGCTTGATGATGCTCTCTGGGCATACAGAACAGCTTTCATGACCCCTATAGGAACATCACCATATCAATTGGTGTATGGGAAGGCATGCCACCTATCAGTAGAGCTGGAACACAAGGCCTACTGGGCCAAACTCCTGAACTTTGATGCAAAGGCAGTAGGAGATAAATGGTTGCTCCAGCTAAATGAATTGGATGAATTCTGACTTGCTGTATTTGAGAATGCAAAGATTTATAAAGAAAGGGCCAAAAAGTGGCATGACAAAAAGATTTCTTCCAAAGTCTTTGAACCAGGGCAGAAAGTTCTGCTCTTTAACTCTAGACTCAGATTATTTCTTGAGAAACTCAAATCCTAATGGAAGGGACCATATGTGGTTACAAGTGTATCACCCTATGGGCACATAGAACTGCAAGGTAAAGACTCGAACATGAAGTTTACTGTTAATAGACAGAGAGTCAAGCATTACCTTGAAGGATTTATTGAGAAAAGTGGCTCAATACTGCTACTAGAATGAGTACAGTACCGTCAAGCTAATGACGTTAAAGAAACGCTTGATGGGAGGCAACCCAGCAATAATTAATGTTTTCTTATTTTTTTTACGTCTATTTTAAGTTATTTCAATTTAATTTTCATATTTGTTTAAGTTTGTGATCATGTGCAATAGTCAGAACAGAAACAGAAATAGTTAGAGCAGAAAATAGAGCACCCTGGGGAAGGTCCCTTACTGGCGTTGAATGCCAGGCAAGAGGGTAAGAAGGGCATTGAATGCCCCCAGGAGGTAGCAGGACTGGCGTTCAACACCAACCAGGAGGTACTGGCTAGGCGTTGAACACCACCAAAGTGCAATAATCCTGGCATTGAACGCCAGCCAAGGGGCACTGACTGGGCGTTCAACGCCCTGAAGGGAGAGGTGGTGCACGAAATTATTATCCCTTGGCATGGCTCCAAAAACTTGGTGCACGATACCATGGTTTACACGTCTCTTCACAACTTCGCACAGCTGACCAGCAAGTGCAATGGGTCGTCCAAGTAATACCTTACGTGAGTAAGGGTCGATCCCACGGAGATTGTCGGCTTGAAGCAAGCTATGGTCATCTTGTAAATCTCAGTCAGGCGGATTCAAATGGTTACGGGAGTTTGATAATTAAAAGATAAATAAACATAAAATAAAGATAGAGATACTTATGTAGTTCATTGGTGGGAATTTCAGATAAGCGTATGGAGATGCGTTATTCCTTCTGAATCTCTGCTTTCCTACTGTCTTCATTCAATCATTCATATTCTATTCCATGGCAAGTTGTATGTTGGGGATCATCGTTGTCAATGGCTACTTCCTGTCCTCTCAGTGAAAATGGTCCTCTACGGTTTCTGTACGGCTAATCAACTGTTGAATTTCTTGTCTCGGATGAAAAACACCAGGCACAGCTACCGCATGGCTAATCAGATGTCGATTCTCGATCGTGTCGGAATAAGATCCAATGATCCTTTTGCGTCTGTCACTACGCCCCACAGTCGCGATTTTGAAGCTCGTCATAGTCATCCCTTCCCAGATCCTACTCGGAATACCACAGACAAGGTTTAGACTTTCCAGATCTCAGGAATGCTGCCAAATGTTTCTAGTCTATACCACGAAGGTTTTAATCTCAGATTCAGATGCCCCATTGTCAAAGGGAAAATGATGTGAATCGTTGATTAGAAACCCAAGAGGTACACACTCTAGCTTTCGCAGGTAGAACGGAAGTGGTTGTCAGGCACGCGTTCATAAATTGAGAATGGTGATGAGTGTCACGGATCATCACATTCATCATGTTGAAGTGCGAGTGAACATCTTAGAATAAGAATAAGCTTGAATTGAATAAAATAACAATAGTATTTTGCATTAATACTCGAGGAACAGCAGAGCTCCACACCTTAATCTATGGTGTGTAGAAACTTCACCGTTGAAAATACATAAGTGATGAAGGTCCAGGCATGGCCGAATGGCCAGCCTCCAAGTCTGAGGAAAAATGTTCCAAAGATGATTTAAGGATAATCCAAAGATGTCAAAGATCCAAAGATGTGAGTACAATAGTAAAAGGTCCTATTTATACTAGACTAGTTACTAGGGTTTACAGAAATAAGTCAATGATGCAGAAATCCACTTCTGGGCCCACTTGGTGTGTGCTTGGGCTGAGCATTGAAGCTTTCATGTGTAGAGACTTTACTTGGAGTTAAACGCTAGCTTTTATGCCAGTTTGGGCGTTTAACTCCAGCTTTTATCCTGTTTCTGGCGTTTAATGCCAGAATAGGACAGGGAGTTGGCGTTTGAATGCCAGTTTGCGTCATCAAAACTCAGACAAAGTATGGACTATTATATATTGCTGGAAAGCCCAGGATGTCTACTTTCCAACGCAATTAAGAGCGCGCCAATTGGGCTTCTGTAGCTCCAGAAAATTCATTTCGAGTGCAGAGAGGTCAGAATCCAACAACATCTGCAGTCCTTTTTCAGCCTCTGAATCAGATTTTTGCTCAAGTCCCTCAATTTCAGCCAGAAAATACCTGAAATCACAGAAAAACACACAAACTCATAGTAAAGTCTATAAATGTGAATTTTTCTTAAAAACTAATAATTATTTACTAAAAACTAACTAAATCGTACTAAAAACTACCTAAAAACAATGGCAAAAAGCATATAAATTATCCGCTCATCAAGAGGCAAGGCTGGCGTTCAGTGAGCACTAATTGGGCATTCAATGCCCAGAGAGGATGAGCAGTCTAGTGTTGAACATCAGAATGGATGCCGTTCTGAACATTCAATGCCCATAAGGGAGGAGCAGCCTGGCGTTGAATGCCAGAATGGATGCCATTCTGGGCGTTCAATGCCCATAACAAGGTAAGGAGGATGTTGACTTTTTCAAACTACATCTTTTCTATATCGTATCTTTTTAACCATATCTTTTAAACAGGATTCTTCAAACTATCATTTTTGAACTTCAAATTCCTTTCAAATTTAAAATATTTTCAAATCTTTTTCAAAACCTCATATCTTTTTCAATTCTTTTTTTAAATATTTTTCAAAATTTCATATCTTTGGCATTACTTCTCTAATCTTTTTATTTATCTTTAAAATCTTTTTCATATCTTCTATCCTATCTTCTTATCTTTTCATATCTTTTGATTTTAAACGAGCAAACCTTTTAAGTTTGGTGTGGAGAGAGCCCTTCCTTCTCACCCCGTTCGAATTCCATGGCTCCAAAAAGTAGAAATCCCACTTCAAGAAACAAGAAAGAAGACAACCAAGTAGTTCTTTTCAAACCTTTCAGATTCTACACAAAGCAGCATGAAAAATTTTTTTACAAAATAATGAGCAAGAGGTTAGTGATCCCGGATGCCAAATTTGAATTGAAAGAAGATGAGTTCCTGGAGATTCAGGAGCAAATTTGAAAGAGAGGCTGGGAGATTCTAGCTAATCTTGCGTTTAATGTTAGAATAACACTAATCTAAGAATTCTATGCAAATTTGTGGATGACAGATAAGAAAAATATATATGGACAAGGATTCCATACTTTTTGCACCATGGTGTGAGGAAAGACTCTCTATTTCCATCTTGACAAGGTGAGAGAGATCTTCAAGCTACCTCCCCAAAAGGATGATCCAGAGTCCTTTAACAGGAGCGTGGTGGCTAATCCAAAGTTGGATAAGATTTTAGAAGACATATGTCTACCTGGAACTAAGTGGATCAATAACACAATAGGTAACCCAAACCAACTGAGAAAAGTAGATCTCAAACCAGTTGCTAGGGGCTGGTTGGACTTCATTGGGCATTCCATACTCCCCACTAGCAACCTCTCTGAAGTTATCATCAGAAGGGCTGTGATGATCCACTGCATTATGATGGGGAATGAGGTGGAAGTCCACCAAATAATTCTTTTTGAGCTATGCAAGGTGGCAAATAGGATGTCAACTCAAACCAGATTGGTCTATCCAAACATTATCTTTCGCTTGTGTAAAGAAGCTGGAGTCATGATTAACAAAGATTCTTTCATCCCAGTAGAAAGCTCAATCACCAAACAGGTGATGGAAAGTGCCCAAGTGCCAGTTGATCCACCCAAAAGGAAGGCGCATGAGCCTCAAGAGATCCCTCCAATTGAATATTGGACACAGCTAGAAGCATCTATTACACAATTACAAACCACCTTAGATCATTTAAGAGAGGAGCAAAAAGATCATACTAGCATGCTTTGCAAACTAGTCAAGGAACAAGAGAAGCAGAGACGTGAGCTAGAAGAACTGAAGCGTCAGAAATTATCCCCTGAAGAACCTAATGCCTCCCATGATTAAGGTGGTTGAGTACCACCTCCCTATTTTTCTAATTCCTGTTTCTTATATTTAGATTTACATGATTACTAGTAGTCTTTAAATTTTTATGTTTATTTAAATTTCTGTCTTTTAATTTAAGAAGTGCATGAGTATTATTAGAATTTAAGCTTTTGCTTTTCAATTAGCAATGAAACGTTCCTCTTATCATCTCATTGAACTTAATAAAACTTTGATTTTTTTAGAAGTAGTAATGATACATAAATTTTGAATTTAATATTAAGTGTAGTTCAATTATATGATGTGGTGGCATTGTTTTTGTTTTCTAAATGTATGAATAAACAGTGCATGTTTGATGTTGAAGTTAAGAATGTTGGCTCTTGAAAGAATGAGGATAAAAGTGAAGTATTATTGGTAATCTAAAAAATTTAAAAATTGATTCTTGAAGCAAGAAAAAACAGCAAAAAAAATAATTAAAGAAAAAAATTATATGAAAAAAAAAGCAGAAAAAGCCAATAGCTCTTTAAACCAAAATGCAAGAGCAAAAAGCTAATAGCTCTTAAAACCAAAAGACAAGAGCAAGGATCTAAGACTTTGAGCATTAATGGTTAGGAGGGCCTAAAAGAGAAATCTTAGCCTAGGCAGTTCAAATGAGCCACTTCCCTAACTATATGCTTGTGGTGTGAAGGTGTCAAGTGAAAAACTTGAAACTAAGCAGTTAGAGTCGTGGTCCAAAGAAAAGAGTGTGCTTAAGAACTCTGGACACCACTGACTGGGGATTCTAGCAAAGCTGAGTCACAATCTTAAGGGGTTCACCTAGTTAAAGTGCTGTGGCATTATGTATCCGGTGGTAATACTAGAAAACAAATTGCTTAGGGTCACGACCAAGACTCTAAAAGCTGTGTTCAAGAATAAAAAAGAACTTAACTAGGAGAATAAATAATATCATCTGGATTCTAAGTTCCCAAAGATGCCAATCATTCTGAGCTTCAATGGATAGTGAGATACCAAAACTATTCAGAAGCAAAAATCTACTAGTCCCGCTCATCTAATTGAAATTAAGCTTCATTGAGAACTCTGAGATTTATTGTATTCTTCTACTTCTTTTTATCCTACTTTGTTTTTGGTTGCTTGGGGACAAGTAACAATTTAAATTTGGTTTTCTGATGAGCAGATATTTTAAACGCTTTTTGGCATTGTTTTCATATAGTTTATAGTATATTTTGTTTAAGTTTTATTATATTTTCATATGTTTTAGTGAAAATTTCATATTTTTGGATTCTACTTTGAGTTTGTATGTTTTATGGTGATTTCAGGTATTTTCAGGCTGAAAAATTGAGGAGCTTGAGCAGAAGTCTGATTCAGAAACAGAGAAAGCACTACAGATGCTGTCAGGATCTAACCTTCATGCACTCGAAAGAGCTTTTTTAGAGCTACAGAAGTCCAAGTAGTGCACTCTCAATGGCTATGGAAATCTAACATCCAGGGCTTTCCAGAAATATATAATAGTTCATACTTTGTTTCGGAATAATGAAAGTCCAAAACTGGTGATCAACGCCAGCCACCAGCCCCATTCCTAGTGTCCAACACCCAAAAAGGGACCCCTAGCCAGCGTTCAACGCCCCTAGGGAGTCTTAGCACGTGAAAACACTATTTGCTCAGCCCAAACACTCACCAAGTGGGCCCTAGAAGTGGATTTTCGCAGTATCAACTCAGTTTATCTTATTTTTGTAATCCTTAGTCATTAGATTAGTGTATATAGACAAGAGTTCACCCTTGTTAAGGGCTCTTGCCCACTTTCATGTTTACCATTGTATTTTTTTATCAGCATGAGTCACTAAACCTCCTAGGTTAAAGTTGGGAGCTTTGCTGATTTTCATGGATTAATAAAAGTACTATTGTTCTATTCAATTCGTGTGTGATTTTATTCTAAGATGTATCTTCGTTCTTCAACCTTTTGAATGGTATGATCCATGACACTCATCTTCATTCTACATGGGTTCAGTGTGAGTCCTTAACCAGAGATCACTGAACCACCAGCTTGATTATACATCTTTTAGACGGCTAATCCACGACTTCGTTAGGGACTTCTCGAGATACCAGTTCAGCCAAGGTTTGGGGAGATTAGGGTCTTTGTGGTAGAGGCTAGAACCAAAGGCGTAGCATTCTCTAATTCGGAGGATTCAACCTTGTCTGTGGCATTTTGAGTAGGATCATTAACGGGATGAATTGCAGGAGCTTCACCCTCATTTAGATTGGGCGCACACTAAACCTGGTGCTCGGACTGAGGGAGGAAGATTGGCGGCCATTAAACCGGCGTTGATCAGTTACAGCCTGCCATGGAAGGAATCACTCACAGTTGGAGAAAGACAGTAGGAAAGGTTGATCTAGAAGAATGAAGCAACTCCGAAATCTCTACCGTTCTCTTATCACTGTTTTCACTCAAATTAAGTAATTTAATCCTTATTCCTATTTTATGCGTTTATCTCAACAAACTATCTTTTCTAATCGTCTGACTAAGATCTACAAGGTGTCTATAGCTTGCTTCAAAACAACAATCTCCATGGAATCGGCCCTGACTCACCTCAGGTATTACTTAGACGACCCAGTGCACTTGTTAGTTCAGTTGTGCGAGTTCTTATTTCGCGCACCAGGAAACCAGAGTTTTAAAAAGAAACTTGGAGGTTCAAATCGGTCAGTTAAGCAAGCAAGTAGTTGAGAGGCCTCCTTACACCTTCCCCAGAGATACAGTACCTAACCCAAAAGAAGAGTTTAATGCCATACATCTGAAAAGTGGTAAGGTAGTAGGTTCAGAAGTACAAGTTAGTAAGGAGCAGGTTGAAAAAGAAGCTCCAGAAGAGGCTCAGGACATGGTGGAGCTCGCCCCTGAGAGGCACCTGAACAAACCCTTTCTAATTGATGTTGAGAAATACAAAGTGAAGTCTCCAGTGCCTGAGTACAAGCCAAAAATCCTATATCCTCAGAGGCTTCAGAAGGCATTTAAAGATAGGCAATTTTTAAGATTTCTAGAAGTCTTCAGGAAGTTGCAGATCAACATTCCTTTTGCAGAGATTTTAGAGCAAATGCCTCTCTATGCTAAATTTATGAAGTAATTGTTAACCAACAAGAAGAATTAGAAAGAGAGCAAAACCATGGTGCTCACCAAGAAATGCAGTGCAATTATCTAGCAGGATCTCCTTGAGAAGATGCAAGATCCATGAAGCTTTTTAATTCTTTGCACCATTGGAGATATTACTACTTAGAGTGCATTATGTGATTTTGGAGCAAGTATCAATCTCATGCCACTTTCTTTGACGAGAAAGCTCCAAATTGATAAGGTAAAACCTACTAGAAGATCTCTTCAACTTGCTGATCTTTCAATTGAATTTCTTCTTGGAGTTGTTGAGAATAAACTAGTGAAAGTACTAGGAGCTACAATATAATGTACATTTAACCACTTGTGAAACCCCCTTCCAATTGGTGTACGGAGCCAAGGCAATGATCCCAGTAGAGATTGCACATTCTTCATAAAGAATTGAGCTGTACGACGACACAACAAATACGAAAGTTCGATAAATCAAGCTTGATTTATTAAAGAGGACAGAGAAATGGTCATCTTAAGTCTAAAAGCAATGCAACAACTGATGTAGCGAAAGTATAATAAGAGAGTTATTCCTAGAGCCTTTCAACAAGGCGACTTCATTCTCAGACGAATAAAAGAGGTGGAAAAACTACCAGGGCATGGAAAACTAGCAGTCACCTACACTACAACAAAATAGCATTTTGGCGACGGTTTTTTTAATGCTTGGTGACGGTTTTAACTGTCACTAAATGGTTTTACAACCGTTAAAAAAAGCGTCATAGATTTGAGGGTCGCCAGCTGACATAGTCACAGTTTTGTACCACCGTTGGTAAAGAGTGTCGCTAAATTGTTTGTAACGATTTTTAAAATATAAAACCGTCATTAATTTATAACACTTGTAATGGTGTTTTTTATACTGTATTTCGCGATGTTTAGAAACAGTTGTTAAATTATTAAATCTTGTGACAGTTTTTTCTTATATTTCATGACTATTTTAAACCGTCACAATATTTAGCGATGATTTGAAACCGTTACTAAGTTACTATTTTTTATGACAGTTTTAGGCATATTTAGTGACTATTTAAACCGTCACAATATTTTTAGTGACAGTTTTTCGATTTAAAACCGTTACTAAATTACTTATTCCTGTGACAGTTTTTTCTGTATTTAGTGACTATTTTAAACTGTTATAATCTCTCCAACATAAAAATTTCTATTATCAAAAGTTGAATTCTCCAAAAATGACATTGTATGTCAACGAAGCCAAATTCAATCCCACAAGTTTTACAAAAATAACAATGTTAGGCTGCCTGTATCTCTGATGTAGTCCCACTTATTTCAACAGTCCTCTCCCCTGGCACGCCCCTTGTCTCTTGAACCGTTAACACTTGCTCCATTAGCACGATGAATATAACTGATATTTGCACCTGATACTCCAATAATAGCATCTGCATATGATAGAGGAATTTGCATGTGCTACGTAACCTATGCAGTAGAAACAAAATTACATAAAATCAAGATACGATGCATCATCAAATGAATATCACTCTCCATAATTATATTACAACAGTCTGATCACTAATGCAGCAAGAAAGGGAAAAAAAGAGAGGGGGGACTGAATGTAAATTGGGAGAATATGCCATATAAGATCAACTAAAAGACCACTTGATAAATAATTCTAAAAAAGTTAAGTGTACTGATTTCCAAATATAAGCCAGGTATCCTAATATAATAGAAAATAAATGGGAACAAACCTAGCAAGGTATCCTAATATAATCGAAAATAGCTAGGAACAAACCTGATCCAAGAACACGTATAATGCAACCAGAGCCATCTTGAATGGATTTTATGGTGGAACCCTACTTCCCAATCAGACTTCCTGCTTGAGTATCTGCAACTAGAAGCCTGGTGATAATTGAGGGCCCAGCACCTGATGTGTCTGCTAAGTCATGGTCAAGATTGATTACTTGTTTATGAATCCTTAACAAATCCTCAACTGCAGGTGGCATGGTCCGATCTAGCTCTTCTTTTGCAAAAATTATTACCTTTTAAAAGCACCAAGAAAGAGAATTCATAAACACTAAGTACCAAAAAGTACAACAGATCATTTCCAAATTTTAAAGCAAATAATTTTATCTATCTTACCCATTAATTGTTTCATCTTCTTGTTCATCGATATTGTGGTATTAATAAGGAAAATATGTGAATAATTTTCTTAGATAACAACACATTAAAACTCTGTGATATCTTTTATGTATGTGAATTTTAACTCTATTTAATTTCTTTAAACATCTACAAGCCACTAGACTTACTACAAAACTTCATGCAATAAAAACTTTCATGTTTTGAATAGAACAAACACAATGTTATAATGCCTAATCAATTATAACATCCTTTATGTTTACTCTTTTAGGAGAATCCACCATAAACAAAAATTATATTCTCCAATCTCAAACAAATATCCAACTTTTAATCTTACATTAACTAAAATAAATATTTGCTTTAAAAAATAGGATATTGCATAAGTGGTAGTTTCCATTTTAGATAGTATAATTGTACATAGTCCTACACATTGAAGTGCCATTAGAAAATCAAGCAAAGAAGGTTAGAAGCTCCTCAGAGACACTTGATCACATAATGACCGAGAGAAAAAAGAGAAGGGAGTTGATGAGAGATTCATAGCACTTTCAGCCAAAAAAAAATTTAACAATAAAGGAAAAAAGACAAGCACATGAAGAAATCACTTAAATAAATCCCAAGCTTCTTACCCCAGTTCTACTGCAAGGAGCATCCAATAATACTCTGTCAACAGCATTGACACCCAACACCTTTGGAAGCTAAAATAAACAATATAAATGCCTAATAGATGTTAGCATGCATGGTTGAAATGATGATTATACATGAAATCATTCATTCTCCTCTTTGGAAGAGTTTGATCAAGACAGACATCTACAATAAACGAAAAATGAACAGCTACAACTATAACAGAAAGTACATATTGCTTTATATTGAACAAAACTCCATTGAAAATATACAATATTTTCCAAAATACTAAATTATTTCTAAATTTCTAACCATTGATGTGACTCAAGGTAAGACAGTAGTGCACCATGTGGTTACTGGTAACCAGAGTTTAGAATAGTGAGACAAATAAGAATTTGTTGTTTGTATTCATTTCTCTTTGAAAATTGAGTCAAGTCATTTTTAATGGGACGGGATACGAGTATCACATGGTATAAGTTTCACATCTTGTTCAACAGTAAAGGAGAGTTAGCGGATTTGGTGATTGGAGGAACTAAACACAATCACTTAATTCCTTAATTCCTTCTAGACTTCTTCTTGTAGATTAGAGGAAACTAAACACAATCATTTAAAAGTTATGAGCCCCCTTAGCTAACAAATTGATTGTGTTTAGCTTCCTCCAAATTGATTATTGAAATATAATAGTAACAATCAGCAACTTAGTTATCTTGACACGATCTGCATCTGACAATGGCTTTGAGTGCACATCTTTTCCCAAAATTTGAGCAACAAAGTCAATCACAGGGAGTGGCTCAATAAATGCCATTAATGACATGTCTAAAAGTACATAAGAATATACAAGGAATTAAAAGTGACAGTTATTCAAGAATCATAAATAAAAACGAAGTTAGAATGAAACTGACCAATATTAAGTGATAAACTCATCTGGGTAGGCCTTATACTTTGGTAGAATCCACGCCATGATTCTAAGCCACCACCAAGCTGCTATGTTTTTCTAAAATCAGGAGAATACAGAAACCTCCCAATGGACACGTAACTAAATATGAAGAACAATGATAGCATGAGAAACATAAGAACATGTTATGAAAGAAAGAACAAGAAGAAACAAAAATTCAAGATTTTCACCTCTGTGCTGCAAGCTCTCTCAGAACAATGTCAATAACAGTTAGAAAATTTATACTCATTCATCACATTCAACTTACATCCAAGCTAGGAGTAACACATAACCTTACTACTATTATGAGCCCCCTTAGCTATATATATAGATTCAGCATAATGCTATTCTTGCTTTTTCAATACTCAGAATAAATACATCAATGGGAGATTATAAAATTAAACAATCTAGAAGAAAAAAATTAATCTGAACAGAATTTGAAACCTTGTCAAAATTTTCAAGTGTCTTAGTGGACCCTCTTGATGAAATAAACACATCCTCAATACCAGCGAACTACAGCACCTTCTTTGGAACTCTCATACTCTATTGATATAAAACATTAGGCAAGAATAAAATACAAGGAGACATCTTCAATTATATATAAAAGTCATGAAACTTCAATGCTAACAAATCCGTATAAGGCATAACAAAGTCATAGTATCCCCTATTTTCAAATTTCAATCATGATTAAATAAAAATTTGAACCTCTTGAAACCTAAATTTGTAAATTTCCTCCATAGAGATTACGTGTATCATAGATATAAAAAAAATTGAAAAAGAAAGAACAAAGATATACCATCCATGGCCTGAGTGATTGATTCGAAATCCATGAAAGTTTTTGTTGCTCTATCATGATAGCTCTGAATTAGAATGATCAGATCGCGATTTGACCGCAGAATGTGAAAAGAATAGAATAGATTAGGGTTCATACCCATAAAAGAGAGGAAGAGAAGGACGACGAGGGGGATGGCGAACGGCAAACGGCGAACGGCAAACGTCGAACGTCGAACGGCGAATGGCGAACGGTGAATAGAGAACAAAGAACAACAAACGCAAACTGCAGTGTGGTGAAGGCTACGCTGTGGTGATACTTTCTCATGTCAAATGAGGCATGAATAGGATAGAAGAAATAGGAAGTAAATGAGAAATAATGAGGGATATAGACTCAATATAGTGGCTAGTGACGGATAAAAAATTTGATGCAAAAGTGTCACAGTATTACTAAATAGATACACTTATTTTAAGTGTCGTAAAATAAGTGTAGCTATATATTCAATTTGTTGTCGTGCTAGGAAGGCCCATATCGCATTGCCAAAGTTCTTAGAAATGAGGCTTACATACTTCAAACATTAAAGGCAAAAATGTCCTGGGTACTTGGAATATTTCGTCATTAAAATTACATCAAAGTTAAAATTGTATGAATGGTGAATGAAGGTACTCTTTTTTCTACTCATGAGGTTTTTCCCCACATTGGATTTTGCTCAAAGAGGTTTTAATGAAGCTAGACGCCCACATATTTTTCTTTATTTTTTTTATATTTAACATGATATACATCAGATACTATTGTTCTCTTTATGTCACACTTTCACAATCTATTTATCACTACAAACCAACATCAAAACAAAGTTGGAACAATTTATCAACTAGCCATTATACGTTAAACTATTATAAAATAGCAAATCATACTTGCAGAAGTTTCATACTCGGGACTCTGTTCATATGATAAAAACAAACCGATAATATAAATTGACGACATAACAAACATTCAAAATTTAAATTTCAAAGTTCTACATAATAACTAATAGGGTTAAGTATGATTTTGGTCTCTAAGGTAGAGGCTGAAATTTTTTTGTTCCCAACCTTTTTTTGCTTATATCCCTAAGGTTTAACTTAGTTTTAAAATCATCTTTTTTATCAAAATTTTAATTTTTATTACCAAATTACCCCTAACTAAAAAAATATAAAATAATACCAAAAAAAGGGGTTAAAAGAAAAGGGGGAAGGGAATCACATTGGGGGGTGTTTCAAGGAAGAAAAGGGGGAAGAGAAGGTGGGAAAGGGAAGAGAATCCACTATCGCTGTTCCTCGCTGCTCGGTGTTTCTCCTCGTTGTTCGCATCGTCGCCACTAGATCTCCATCACAAGCCACTTCTACTTCCACCACCATCATCGTCCTCCTTCATCTTCTCTGTCTTTATCGCCACTGCCACCACTCCTTCTGCACCATCCTCACCCTTAGCCTCCCATCACCACCACCGTCTCCAGCAGTGCACTACCACCGTCTTCTGCCGCACCATTCCACCATTTCCTCCAGCAACAATAGCAATAGCTCCGTGCGAAAGAAAACAAGCGAATGATGCTTCAGAAGAACAATATCGCCGTTGTCATCGTCATCCCCACTGACACTCTTCCATTGTCATTCCTCACCTCCATCACTACAACTACAACTCTCACAACCTCATATCAAACTCTACGACCCTAACTTCATACCCTTCTCTCTCCACCTCTGTCTCTCTGGATCTGTTGCTCCATGCTTTCATTCTTTTGAATCTTGATGTCTTTCTTCCCTAAAACTTCTATTTATTTTGAAAAAAAAAATGAATCATGTTGTTGTTGTTGGAATTAAAAATGTGATGGTGGTAATAGAGTTGTGGTGGCGGAGGTTGGAGATGGCATAAGAATGGGATAAGATTGCATTGATAAATTGAGGGTTTGGGAGGGTGGGCAGCAGTGGTGAGAGGTAAGGAATTTGGGAGGATAAGATTATACAGATTTGTTGATGCTTGTGGTTGTTTTTGCTTCTGCTTCTAGTTGTTTTTTTATGTTTATTGCATTGCTTTATTGTTGTTGCTGCTAATGCTTTGATCAAGAAAGAAAAAAAAAAGAAAAAGAGATGATGTTGTAAAGGAGAAGGGTATTTTAGTTTGAAGGACGATTTTAAAATCAAGTTAAACTTTAGGGACGAATTTGTAAGCAAAAAAAAGATTGGAGATGAAAAAATTTTTTATCCCATATACCTTAGGGATCAAAATCGTACTTAACCCTAACTATTACATAAACATGCCATCATTCCTTCTTCTTGGCAACGCCCGAGCTTTCACCCTCTCATTCACCCATAGCATCATCATCCACGAGCTCTCCATTCAAAACAACCTTGGCCACATCCAACTTCTCGACATCTGTCTCTGGAAAAAATGCCTCGATCTGGGTTACAACTCGATTGAATCCTTGTGTAAATGCTTCACACACCTCGATCTCTAATTCCTAAATTTGAGCTACAAGTTTCTCTTTCTCTGAGTTTAGATCTTTAATATTATCCTCTAAATTTTGTCGATGACCCTTGTAATTTGTCAACTCAGTCTCCTTAGACTTCACATAGGAATTTAACAAGATAACTTCTTTCTCTTTTTCCTTTAATGACCTAGCCAGCAGTTCCACATATATAGCATCTTTCTTTTCCTTTTCCAAAGCAAGTTTTTGTGTCCGATCTATTGACACAAGGCGAGCACCTATAACCTATAAATAGTGACTAACCCCAACAAATCTAACTTCATTGATTAATTTCGTATCATAAGAAAATTGGCCAAATTGATTAGCAAGTGCCATAAAAGGGAAAAACTCAGACCACAATGATCTCAAATTTTCCTCCTCGAAATAACCATGTAGCCTTTTATGCACATCATAGGTCGCCTTAATCCCTTTTATATTCACTTTGTTGCTGTCCTTAATATCAATAAAATCTGTAGATTTCTCCCTAGAAGGAGCCACTTCTCCTTTTTCTTTTGTACCTTGGCTTCAACTCTGATTGCACAGCTTTTGCTCCAGATTTCTTCATATTTGTAGTTGTCCTTCCTTTTTATTCGTTTACTTGCTATTCAGAAATGCCTTTAGTCTAAGCATTGTGATGGTTGGAACTTTTTCACCTACATCACCATTAAATAATTATATTTTTCATCCCATTATACTATCAAGGCATCACAAAAACCTATAATTGCCTATATGATCCAATAGTATCTGTCTATCTTTTTTCAACATCACCAACTCAATAATTGATAATAACTCACCAGTAGACACTTAAAAACAAGATATTCCATTACCAAATCATTATCTATACATCTATCATCAACATCCAGGATTTGATTGGGTTCAAGTGATCCAAAAAGAGAAAACTCTTTCTCCAAAAGCTCATTGATATCAAATGAAAATTCATCTACTACACTTTGAACACTTACAAGCATTACCTTAAAATTTTTGAAAGAGGACTTATATAGTCCAAAAATGGACCTACCTAGATAGCTACTTAAGTTTATCCATAAGCCCCTCCTAACTCCTTTAACTTGAAACATTGAGAAAACAGTCCTAGTGAGGAAGAATAGTCTAAGAGTTCCATCAAGTTCTCAAATGTCCTAACAAAGCCCCAAGAGTTAGGATGTAACTGTGTTGGAGCACAGTTAAGCTAGTACAAAATACCACATTGAAAGTCCGTAAACGAGAATCTAATACCAAGTTCAATAAATAAACAGCTATACAAGTAGAAATAAGACCAGTCACCTCGCCTCTCACACACGGTCCCCTTCCTCACATGGATGAAATTCTATCTTTACATGTTCTCCTTCCCTCACCGGTACATCTTACCCTAGTGCATTCATAGACTCCACATCACTAAACCATGAAACCCTACTCTTTACATCATCATCCACCCAGTTATATGGGTAATTTTTGTTAACCTCAACCTTATCTTTTTCCATCCCTACACTATTACCCAACATAGGAAATCAAAGAGAAAAAGAATAGGAGTAAAAAATATGAAAGTAACTAACATTTTTTATTCAACGCATGAAGTATAAGTTCAAAACTATTTTTCTTTCTCTCCACTACTTAGCACTAACGCAATCAAAACTGAATTGGAAAGAGAAACCATGTTTTAAGACACTAAAGTGTCAATAAAATAGTTATGTCTTCTCACATCCACTGCGATCAAATATGGACTGTGGATTAATACCATAAAAAGAATTATTTAATCTAATAGTTAGGGATTTTTCGAAATCTGTGCTACGTGTCACATCAATAAATTTGCATCCGGAACATGGATACAAATTATGAGCTTGGGGGCTCATACCCTTAACACATATTGCATGAATAGCTGAGGTAAACACACATGCAAAAACTCAACCTGCATCTTTAGCACATTGGCATATCAAATTTGGAGGCTATGATATGGTTGTTACACCTCGACCACTCTCCCTTAAAGCTCGACCACTCTCCTTGAAGCCTGGCCACTCTCCCTTAAAGCTCAGCCACGGAGTTGTCAACTATATTATTCTCAGCTAACGCGCAAATAGATTAGAAGCAGACTCATTCAAAACTAGGATATAACTTAACAAAAATACATACGCAAAACAGTAAGTGGCAAAATATCTAGAGCAAATGATGTCGAATAAATCGAAAAGTCGAACTCTATCAGGTAAAATATGTCTTTACTCTTTATATAAAGAAAACAGGCCAACAGGGAAGAGATAGGTAAAAAAATAAACAAAAGTCACATTCTTTAATATTGTTATCCTTTTTTTATATTTGAAATATTGACTTGAGCATTGGAGTGGCTTTTGCAAGTATCCTTTCTCTATATTCTATAGAAGTCGACGTATAGCTCAATCAGAAGATAGACTTGGAATCGAGAAAAGGAACTATATCTCAGCTAACTCATCTGGGATAGAACAATTACCACAGGATAAATTTAGTATTTGTTAGATATATAACAAAAATACGATGTATACATTTAACTGGAAGGTCAAAATTGTAAAATGGTCGTAAAATAAAATTAAACTAATTTACCTTATGTGGATAAAAATTGAATTTTTAGACGATTCTCAAAGTAAAACTAATGTTTTTTTCTATGCGATATACAATGATTATAATCCTACGATTATAGGAATTATATGAAAGTAAACAAATTTTAATATAATATGTTACAATAAAATATTTATGAGTATACTCAACAAACTATTTAAAATATTTATTTTTTTATTATATTCACAATCGGACGCAACTGTCTCAAATAAAAAAAAGCATTATACATTTAAAAGCATTCTTCGAGACTAAAACATGAAATAATACATGAATTTCAACGGACAAATGATTTCTCACACTATATATATTATTAATAAAAAAATATAAAAGTGTGCTGTTCAAAAATATTCTGATTAAGTGTTTATCGTTTTAGTTATAATATTTAATTCGATGTTAAAGGGTGTTCGAAATATTTTTATTTTGGCATTTGTCCAAGTAATATATTATCGGTTGAATGAGTTGTTTACACTGAAGAGTATTGAGACTTACCAACACAAACATGCTGGATTTATTTTCTCTGAGTTTGCCACTCAGCGGATAGAGATAAACATGCAGTGTGCAGGAAACATCGTTGTGTACCGATTTGATAGAAGAAACGAAGTATTTAAGGTGTGCGAAATGCCTAGTGAAAAAAATTATTATTACTTATATTATTTATTCGTATTAAGATTTAATAGTATATTTAGACAAAAATTATTCAAGTAAATAGTGACAAACTACTAAACTAATGCTAACCAAATAAATACTAACAAATTAACTGAAAATAAGAAACTTACATAGTTAGGATGTCCCAAATAATTGATGATATGATCTTCTACAGACATATAATTACGTATCATTTTAGATATTCTAATCTTACTCTCAACTTTAAAACTAACTAATCACTCCTAACACAATAAATAAAACAAAATGAAAAAAAATCATTGCTGCTAATGACTATGGCCATGGCTCATGAGATGAGATTGTATAGTGATAGTGAAGGAGGGAACGAAAATGAAATGGAGCCAAGTCACACTCCTCATCTCCCTTTATACAACTGAAGTCAAACTTAAACATCAATTGACACCAGTTCCCAGAACAAGGCTTGCTTCTTACATGGAGACAGCCTACAACACGTTACCTGCATGGCGGACATGTGGCGATTCGATCTTATCACGCATCCTGCGTGTTAACCAGATGGAGATACGTGGCTTGCGCGTGTTTGGAGCCGCTGGTATCACGGATGTTGTGTGTTGCTCTGCAGTTGCTATGTGACGAATTTCTGTTGGAAATCTCTGATAAAGTTGACTTGGAAAATTGCGCCGAATCTCTGCTACGTCAACACGTTACCTGCGTGTTGCTTGGGAACACGATACGTGACAAATTTCTGCTAAAAATCTCTGCTATGAGTATCATAGAACCTGCGTGTTGAGCAGTATTTCTAACACCTTTATAATTCTGTAAAACACTTTAAACACCAATTTCTTTTTTATATCTAAAATAATTTTCGGCACTAGAATACCATCTTCATGACATAATGAGTTTTGTATTTTGTCTTTACTCTTTAAAAACACTTTTTGTATTTTGACTACGAGTGTCTTTGGAAATGTTTGAAAAATCAAATTTACTTTAATAATTATTTATTAGTATATTCAATTTTTAGTATAATTAATTATGTAACCATTACTTTTTATTTAAATATTTTAGTTGAAAAATGATTACATGATAATTTTCTTTTGTATCTGGAATGTGTAGAAAAAATTGTTTTAAAATGATATTATTACAGAAAAGGTGTAAAATTATCATTTTATATTATTTAATATAATATTATAAATAGATGCATAATATTATATAAGATTTAGTTTAATAAATCAATCAAATACCTCAGGGGTCTAACCTAACTGAATATGTTCTTTTGATATGTGTGTGTTTAATTTTTTATGCTTAAGATACAATGTTTAAGGTACAATGTTTAATATTATACGATAATTGCCATATATTTGAATTCTTTATAATTTGTTAAAGATCATTGTGTCCTTTAATTGCTAAAATGATACAGAATTAGTCAACAAGAACCCTAATCTTAGTTGATTACATAATAGGTCATTTCAGCTGCTTACAGTACTGTCATACAATAAGTATAAAATACTATATAATTATATGGCTACACATAATAAGCTTTTATATATATTTATATTACTTTTAGTGTAAAATAGTTGTCATGTATAGTTGTTAAAATCCATTATTTCTTATTTATATAACATTTTTCTAACGCATTTTGAATTGTTATTCTCACGCAAATAATGAAATGCCTTTAAAAACCACAATGGCAATATCTTCAATTCACCAAGTAATAATTTCGTTTGCTTTCCACAATACACATCTTTCATTTGATGGAATTTATCCTCTTCGAAAAGGAAGAATTTTCTGTCTCTTCTACATATCACATTTCATTTGAAAATTGAGAGACAATATCAAAGAATTGTCAAAGGGGAAATTTGCTTGTGTTTGTGGCAAAGATGCAATTTCGGTTAGAAATTAAGAGAGGGACAAAACAACAGTGGTGAACACTTTTTTCTGGGACTGTAATTATATAAGAAGGTACACAACACATTACACAACAAAAGTGGAGTTAATGGGGGAAGAAAAGAACTAGGAAGAAGAAGAAGAATAACAACAAGAAACATTTAAAGCTTAGCCGTTGTTTCTAGTCTATCTGTGAACATTGGGATTCTGAGTCCCAATTTCACATTCATATAACCCACTCAGTTCAAAAGGTTCAATGGTTTTTGCTTTGCCTTTTGAGATAGCTTCAGTGCTACATAAAGTTCAGATCTTTCACCGTACTTTGACTTCTTTACAGGTTAGTTTCCTTAATTGGCCTTAAACTCGAGTGGGTTTCTCGTTGTTTTTGGGTTTGAACTTGTGGGGTATTATAAAAAATTGAGCTTGCATCTTGTGGTGTCTTAACAAAAATTAAGGTCTTGTGGCTTTCTTTTCTTTTTCTTTCTTTGTTTGGACCAAAAATTTGGCTGTGGATAAATTGCCTTGGGGCTGGAAGTGTTTGTTAGCTTAGTTGAGTCATGGTTCTTAAAAGGACTAATTGAATTTGTTTAGTGATCATGGTCTAGAACATCATAAGAGTTTTCTTCTTCCACTGAATTTGTTTAGTGATATTCTCAGCTGAACTTGTGGGTTATACATGATCAATTAATATGCGAGATACTGAGAAAAAGTTAAATAAGAGAGGATTTAGAAAATCCAGTCACTCAAGGGAACATACTGATTCAAAGCTTGATTTGTCACCGAGATTCGAAACAAGTAGTAACAAAGGCCAAGGGAAGAAGCAGAAATTGAAATCGAAACCTCACAAACTCGTTGTTTGCACAGCCACATCAAGGGGCACAGCAACTGATTCTTCTTCCATCAAGGGGTCAATCAAAGGTGCTTCAAGTGAAAAATTGATTGTTGGACAAAATATGCATTACAATGATGGGAAATCTTTGCAGATGCTCTCTTCGACAAAGCAACCGGGGGAGAAAATTTCTTTTTGTCCTATTGTCGACAGGAACGATGCTGATGGGGAAGTGAATATTCAAAAAGTTAAGAGAAGGAGAAGGAGGAAAAGGCGAAGGGATAATGTGGATCTTGATGATGCTTTGCGCCTGCAGAGGAGAACAAGGTATCTGTTAATCAAAATGAAGGTAGAGCAGAACCTTATAGATGCATACTCTGGAGAAGGCTGGAAAGGTCAAAGGTACTAATTTTTTATTTTCTTTAAGCTGTCTATTTTTCTTATTGTCATTGTTAGAGAATCTGTGAAGGCATTGTTAATTTGTTATTACTATAAGTTATGTATCATTTCTTGACTAGGATATGGCTTTTAGATTATTGGATTTTCGCTGTTGTTCTTAGTCTCCAGGGTGTGTTAAGTTGATAGTAAAAGGCACAAATATGAAGCAAGGATAAACATCTAAATTCATAGATTTTGTATGAAACTTAGAAAATAAGGTGTAATCCATATACGACGACAGCAAAAACCAAGTCTTGTTCCACTTGGTGGAGTTGACTTTGCAGAACAAACAACTTCATGGTGGTCTATCATGAAATGTAACAAAATGATTTGAAATTGATTTTCTTTTAGAAACTTGTGCTTAAAGATCCAGTTTCCTTGTCTTTAAGGAATGCATTCTCTGCTGAATAATCTTACAGAATTCTACGTATGCTGTTTAAACTTTTGAAGTTACAATTCAATATGGTCATATAAGAATAATGAAACTAAAATTCGTTAATCCCTTTAGATGCATACTGGTTCCATACTTCCATGGATAAATAACATATAGTTTTGAACATTGCATTGATAAATTACTTTGTGGATGATCTTGTTCTTTTTTTGTGGAAAATCTTTTCACAGTCGAGAAAAGATTAGACCGGAGAAGGAACTACAAAGAGCAAAGAAGCAGATTTTAAAATGTAAACTTGGTATTCGCGATGTCATTTGCCAGTTGGATGCTCTTAGTTCTGTGGGCAGGATTGAAGATTCCGTCATTGCTCCAGATGGATCTGTTTATCATGAACATGTGAGCAAGTTGATTAAAGCTTCTCTTGATAGTGATCTTTATACTCTGATGGCTCATTCAATCATGCTTTGGATCAAACATGTTCTGTATGTTCATTTTTCTCTTTTCTCTTCAAGTAGATATTCTGTGCAAAATGCAAGTTGCCTGAAGCATTCCCCGATAATGACATTATACTCTGCGACGGCACATGCAATCGTGCTTTTCACCAAAGATGTCTCGACCCACCGTTGGACACTGAAAATAGTGAGTTCCCTTCCATGCATTTCAACTTGTTCTATAGCCTTTTCAGGTGTCGATGACTGTTCATTACCAAATTGCTTATTTACACTGCACAGTTCCTCCTGGAGACCAATGCTGGTTTTGCAAGTTTTGTGAATGTAAGATGGAAATACTCGAGGCAACGAATGCTCATCTTGGGACCGACTTCTCCTTGGACAGTACATGGCAGGTATTTTACACTAATAATTTCTTGCACCATTTTTTCAGATTTTCAATTGTCTCTAGATAATTGATACATTATCACTACTGACAGATGTAACATTCTTTCTTGAATTAAGGATGTATTCAAGGAAGAAGCTACTGTACCAGATGATTGTGCCGCTTTATTAAATCCGGAAGAAGAATGGCCGTCAGATGATCCAGAAGATGATGATTATAACCCGGACAGGAGAGAAAACACTCACAACATCAATGCAGAAGGCACTGATGAAAGTCCATCTGATTCAAGCAGCTCTATCAGTCTTTCGTCCTTAAACGATGAATATTCTCCTGTAGACAAAGCCATGAGCCTTGAATATCTTTCTGTTAATAGTTGCGTTGATTCTGATGGATATGGGGAAATAGTATGCAGCCGCAGGCAGCGTAAAGCAGTTGACTACAGGAAACTTTATGATGTGAGTATATATAAGTTCTTATACAGCATAAGAATATACTAATGTTTTCGGAGCAAAGTTGACAACTTAGCTTCGGTCGATTGCTCAAAGCATCAAGGCTTTTTGTTAACTTATTGGATTTCTGTTTATGAATTGGAATATTGATTGTATTAGATTGTCATCATGTCATGTAGATGATGTATTTGATTATGTTTTGTGTGTGGAATCGCATCCAAAGAGTTGAGTTTGTTATTTCCTTCTCTGGCTATATTTCAATGATGATTAAGATCATGCAAAATGAAAAATCATTTGAGTTCATATATCTATGTAGGAAATGTTTAAGGATGCTCCTCCATGTGAACAAGTGAGTGAAGATGAAGACTGGGGTCCTGGCAAAAGAAAGCGGAGAGAAAAGGAATCTGATGCTGCTAATACACTTATGACGCTGCACGAAAGCGATAATAAATTTCCGAATAATGAGAACAACGATACAGTAAGAGAGGGCACACACACACATATAAAAAGATCTTGCTTCAGAATTCCACATCATGCAGTTGAGGTATTACTTAACACAATAATTCCAGCTTAATTCAAGTATAGAGTTATATAGTCACTAATCTGTGCCTAGTTTTTAATGAAATGTGCCAGAAGCTTCGCCAAGTTTTCGCAGACAATGAACTTCCTCCGAGATCCGTGAAGGAACACATTTCAAAAGAGTTGGGAATCGATGCTGCAAAGGTTGTTCCTTACAGGCTCTTGCTGTATCTTCACTATCTTGTTTCTATTTTATTCTGAATTTTATATGCAAACTGCATTAGCTTCCCACACTTATTGCATTGTTTTTCTTTACTAACGCATTATAAAATGCAGGTTAGCAAGTGGTTTAAAAATGCTCGTTACTTAGCTCTTAAAACCAGGAAGGTTAGTGATAGTGTTTGGATTTTCACTTTCGCTGCATGTATGTATGTATATGGAAGGATGCAACAATGACACTTTGATTTGAATAGTTGTCTGAGAGTAAGAAGTAGGACAAATTGTGATTGATGAATTTTTCTAGAGGCACTGATAAATTTGCAGTGAAGTGTAAACTAGGATGTTATCAAACCTTGAATTGTTCTTGGAACATCAAGCTTGTGAAGACTTAAGGATTTAGTATCATGTTATGCTATTGGATACTAGTTTGAATTTGTAATAACTCTAACATGAGTGAGTTTTGTTCAGCATCAAGTCGAAGGAGGAGAGCTGCCTTTGAGTTTGTTGTGTAAGACCTCGAAGGGTTCCAGTTTACAAAATGTGGACAAAGATGAGATTTTGCAGAAATCAAAGGCCTCTAAAATTGCGATGGTTCATTCACCGAATAATGGTAACGGTATTACCGATAGACAGAAAGTGAAGTCATCTGGCAGTATTTGGAAAAAAAGGCAACCGGAAATATCTCCTGCTAAGACAGCAGAAAATGGCAACAAGGTACTTACCTATTATCACAAATCTCACATTCTGTATGCATTTTGGTGCTTTGGAAGTAACTTTCTGCACAAACAAGCTCTGGCAAAGCAAAAAACTGAGTGTATAATAAGATGAAAGTAAAGATTTCGTTGAAAATCAAATCTGAAATTCTATCTAATCCATGTAGTGTGTTAAAAGTAAGATCAAATTCAATCCAAATTTTTGCAGTTCTAATCGTTTTAATGGTTTTAATTGAATTGGATTGGATTGGATTACCCCTTACAAGCATAGATGCCTTAATGATGTTGGCTTGAAGAAGGATCATAATTCGCAAATTTTCACATTTTCAGGACTTGGAAGAAGGGAGTGATGATGTTGGCTTGAAGAAGCTGCTACAAGAAAAGAAAAGAAAGATGGAATTTGTGTTTGGAGGAGACTCTAAGGCAGCAGAGTTGGAATTTGAAAGACTTAGCAAATTGAAGGCTAAACTAGATAGCATGAAGGTTAAATTAATTGAAGTTCAAAACCACAGAGCAAAGGGTGCAAAGGAACCATGTGTTATATATGTGCCCACAGCTCAGTTAAGGGAAAAAGGTTGAATAATTAGTAGATTATTTAGTACCATTTATTTTATTTTATTTTTTTAACAGAAGGTTATATAATATATACAATGTTTTTTGTTGTATAATGAAAGTGAAGCAAACCTAAAAGGTGAGCCACTAGGAGTAGTTTAGATTCAAGCTTCATTGTCATAATGTACCCCAAAGAAAATGAAAGAAGTGACGCAAACCTGTTGAAGTTGGATTTGCTTATACATATTGATAATTTAACATTAGCAATTGCTCATTGTAAGAACCCTCTCTCTCTCTCTCTCTAGCATTTGGAGACTCTTTATTCTCCTGTATCTCAGAATCTGAAAGATAACATTCTTTTTTACAATCTAGATCTGCAAACAGATTCGAAAGCGGGTTAGCATTGGTTTGAGGCTGCATCCAAAGTTTATGACTCACGCAATAATTATTTGTGGTTGTGTAGGCAGCTTTTTAGTTGGGAGGAAAGCTCAGCTTGTATCACAGGGTTGGATAATTCTTGTCATCCTTTGGATTTGAAGAACTAGTTCTTGTGTCATAGCAGAGAGAATCCGTTCAGGTTCTTTTCACGACTTTGGCGAATATGGCGAGTAAGGAATAATAACATCTTTAATTCTCGTGAGACTGAGCCTTTGGAAAAAGTGATTTGTCTAGCTTTAGCTTCAGAAAAGAAGCTTGGGAGTGTTTTTGAATTACAACGTATGTCCCTTTCTTCTATTTTAAGTGGTTTTTGGAATCCTCCATCTGTAGGTACTTTTAAGATTAATTGTGATACTAGTTATCCTAGTTCTGGTGATAGTATTGGTTTTGCTTGCATTATCAAAGATTGTAATGAGTGTTGGCAAAGAGGGTATTTAAGAATGATTGAGAGTAATAATATTTTTCAAGGGGAATTGTTTGCTATTTGGAGAGGTTATCTCTTAGGGATGTGCGTGAATGAGATGTTATTTGTAAGATGTTGTTTAATCTTGTTACTAATTATCAAGATGATTTTAGGTTTATTGATCCATTAGTGCTCAAAATAAGGGATATCATGCATTAGAATTGGTTTGTTGACTTTCATTTGATTATGAGATATGCGAATACGGTGGCAAAGATAGCGATGAGATTACAACTCTATCAAGTGGAACTTTCCTTTCCTTAAGACGAGTTTGAGAATAGTTTTAAGTAAAACTGTCCATCTGTTTAAGTAGTTTCTGGCTTTTATTTTCTTTCTTACAAAAGAAAATGCTTCTATTACGAATTTTAATGTCAAATTATATAGAATTCTTTCTTTTTTTTTATCTAACACTATCCGAACCTGGAAAATGAATCCACAAACACACACTTCACATTTTTCATCATTAAAAATATGAAATAGAATAAACCTAGAAAAAACAAAATATAAATTTCCTTAATTTTTTAATTGTACAAAAATAGAAAAAAAATAATCAGATATTAAAAGACAAACTCTTGAACTCTTTTGCGGATAGAAAATGTGCAACTGAGTTTTTTAAGACGAAATTCGAATCTCTAACACTTGTTTAAACAGACTATGTGGTCATTCCACCAATTTAAGTTGATTTCATTACAAGAATTTAATTAAAAATTTTAAATTTCAAACTATAATTTTAAAAATTGAACCGAATCAAACCAGTTAGTTCCACTGAGTTAATTAAAAACCAATTCTCGAGTTGATTTGGTTGAGTGGTTGACATAAGAAACCACCTAACAAAAAATAAATGAAAAAACCGATTGAATCAGCAGTTAACTGCTAAATCATGTGAGCCGGACAGATTTTTTTAAAGATTTTTGGTTCAGAATTAAAACCCTAAAAGCGATGCCGTTTGAAGTTTTTTTTTTTTTTAAAAAAGGAAGAAACAGTTTCTCTAAAAACAATCTCACCCTAAACGCACTCACGTCACTCTCTGAAATCATTTTCTTCCTCTCCCAGCTGTCTGCCAGCTGTGCTCTCCTCCTACCCAGCTCCCGCATTCCCTTCTCCGCCGTCGTCTCCTTCACTTCGCCGGCACAAGCTCGCCCGTTTTCGCTTTCCTCGCTCTTGCCTTCGTTGCCGTCGCAATCATCACCTTCCAGCCACTTTGTAGACGTTGTCGTCGCTGTCTCCCTCCCGTCAACTCCTCCCTCTCAGAAGCCTTGCAATCGCCGACGTCGCCTCTCAAACTGCAATTCGAAAGGTTCAAATTGAGTATCAATTGAATTCAGCATAATTGGCAAAATCATGTTTGGTTTTTAATTGTAAAGCACATTTTGTACAAAAGGGTGCTACTTAAGTTTTAATACGATTCATTTAGAGTATGGTTTGTTTCTCTGTAGCAACTAGTGTTACAGAGATTTGATTGTTGTTCAAGCACAAAGGGGAAGATAAAAGAGTGAACCTTGGTTCTAGTTATATTTTGTCCCTTTGTGATGCATTGAGAATTGAGCTATTTAGGGGTTTGAATTGGTTTTGTTGTCATAGGTTATTATTCTCTTTTGGGCAAGTTTTGTGGATTGGTGATTCCTAGTTCGCTGATTGCCATTGATCATTGGTCGCCGGAGGTGAAGGTATGCTATTGTTGTAACTGCAACTGAAACATGAAGTTGGGTTTTAGACTTGTAGTTTCTTCTGAGGTTGTACTAATTTTTTAGGAGAACTGTTTAGAAGGTTTGAATGTTAAAATAGAAGTTGGTCAATTATTGATAAATCTCTTTCTTTTTAGGATTTTCAGGGAGCAGGGGATGGTTTGTTTTACACATCTTGAAAAAAATATTGCTGCTGAGATTGGTTCATATGCGGATGTGATTCTTGATGCTTGTTGCCAGAATATTGGAGAAGCTAATTAGAATTTTTTTTTTTGTGTAAGTTTGTGTTTTCAATTGTTTGCTGATTACTTTAATTAGATTTTTTTTTTATTCTGAATTTTTGTTGCTTATGTGATGAGTTTCTGGGTAAGTTTGTGTTTGTCATTTATATGCGTTTTGATTTTTTTTTTTTTAATTATCAACTTTGATATTTGAATTTGGAGTAAATAGCTATTTTTGATCATCAAAGATTTGAATGCTGACAAAACTAATTATAAAAAAAAATTAAATTGGCATTGTACCCATGAAAAATATATATTGTTTCACAAAAATATCCAATCGTTAAATTTAGTGTTGACTCTTTTGTACAATTCCCAAATGGCCAAATTGCCCTTTTTTATTATTATCTTCTCCATCTCAACTCTTCAACTACTTTCCAGAATCAAATTCAAAACCAAAATAAAAAAATCCAGGATAAACAGCAGAGCAGGGTTGAGACTTCTCCCTTTTCACCCCTTCCCAGACCAAAATCTGTTCCAGAGAGCCATCTCCCCCTTTTCTCTTCTCTCTCTATTACCTGCTATTGTTCTCTCTGGTGGCGTTGTCGTTATTCGTGGCCGCGCATCTCATCTTTCCGGTCCCAAGGGAAGACCGCCGTTGAGTGGTGGTGGCATAGCCACGATCAGAAGTTCGCGACGGAACCCACAAGATCCGAGATCTTCACCTTTCCCCATTGCTGCTCCATCAAGGTAAATAGAACTTGTTTTCGTCTTCTTTGCTCCGCTTCTCCTTCACGACGGCACTGTTGCTTGCCGTTCGTCGCGCGACAATGGTGTTCAAAGGGGTTCCATTGTCGGCTTCTTCAGCCGAGTCTATTTCGCGCCGCCCACAACCGCCTTCGTCCGGAGAGCTTGATTCTGCATCCAGGGAGGTTGGTACCAGATCCAGAAGCTTCGATTGTAAATCTGGAGTTTTTGTTTCTGAGTGTTTTGAATGGATGTTGAGCAGTAGAAATTCTGAATTAGAAAATGTCTTGAGTTTATGGCGACAAGAAGTAGATCTGGCAGGGACTAAGCTGGCGGTGACGATCTGGGGGAGTTGGAGATCACTGGAGGTGGTTGAGCCAGCTGAGGGTGGCGTGCGAGGGAGGATGAGGGAGGTGATTATGGTGAGTGAGGCCACCTCTGTGACTGAGAGAATGAGGTTGAGCCAGTGAGAGTGGAGATTAAGAAGTTAAGCGGATGAGAACGGTGAGTGAGGGAGGTGAAGGGGTTGAGGATTATTATTAGGATTGTATGTTTGATTCAATTATGTTAAAGAGAACTGTGATAGATATGTTTAAGAGGACTGTGATAGAGAAGATAATAAAAATGGCAATTTGGGAATTGTACAAAAGAGTCAACACTAAATTTAACGATTGTGTTTCTCATTTGAATTTGAATCATGCGTTTGTATACTTTTAAGTTACCCTGTGATTAGACTTCTATTTTTTATCTTCTTTTAGGTTAATGGTTCTAGTTCCTATACTAATTGTTCTGATTTCATGTTACTTCCTCTTATGATTTTCTTCTTTTCTGTTATATCAGTTATTATTTATGGAGGCGAAAAGTGAGCAGCCAAATTCTTCAAAGAAAGCAAAGGATCTGAATATTGAGGGATACCCAGTTGGGGGTCTTTCCATTGGAGGCCATGAAACTTGCATCATGTTTCCCACTCTTAAAGTAGCTTTCGACATTGGTCGCTGCCCACCTCGTGCCGTTTCCCAAGACTTTCTGTTGATCTCCCATGCGCACATGGATCACATAGTTAGTCTTCTTTGTGCATAATGCATGCATGAGATCCTGTTTGGAATTTTGTTGCACATGTATCACATTGTAATAATATTATTAAACCAGTATATGAATAATTTTTTGTTTATTGTTTAAGCTAATACTTTGATGGGGAGCCTTGGAACAACGGTTCTGTTGTCTCCGTGTGATCTTAACGTCAAGGGGTCACAGGTTCAAACCGTGGAAACAGCCAATGATGTAATTATCAGGTTAGGCTGCATACATTACACGGTGCAACCCTTCCCCAAATCCTGCATTAATGGGGATGCTTGCGCAGCGAGCTGCCCTTTATGCTAATAGCCTAATATTTTGCATTGGGGTTTTATCTAGCGAATGTATGGCTAAATTATTTTGTTGTTGAAATTCTGTCTTGTGACATACAAATGATTTATCAGGGAGGACTACCGATGTATGTTGCCACACGTGGCCTGTACCGTATGAAGCCACCAACAATTATTGTACCAATTTCAGTAAAAGATGACGTAGAGAAACTCTTTGAAGTCCATAGGAAAATGGACCATTCAGAGCTCAAGCACAACTTGATTGGGTTAGATGTAGGTAATGGTTAATTTCAATCAAACTTATTCCACTAAGATCCAAGGTTTTGAGTTATTCCAATCATGCGCAGTAGTTGCTAATACATGGCTTACATTTGCAGGAGAGGAGTTTTATTTGAGAAAAGATCTCAAAGTAAAAGCATTTCGGACTTACCATGTTATACCCAGCCAGGTACCCGACCAGCAATTGCTGCTCGAGTCAAAAGCTATATATTCCTTTGTGCTATGGACTAGGGCATTGTTTAAAAAATGTAGCTTTAGGTTTTGGTGCTCTCTGAGAGTAGCTGTTTTGATAATGCTTTCTCATTGCAGTTTATGTGCCATTGGCAATTCCGAGAGGCACTATAGCAGATGACTTTTGAAAGGCTTTATTATTTTGTAATCTCTTACTTGATCCTTTCGATATTTGAAGTCTTAAACCTGTTTATTTTTAAGTTAAAATCATCTATTTTGTAATTTAAGTCTTGAAAATAGCTTTAAAAATTATGTTTATCAAACTTCCATTTGTCACCATATTCACCAGATAAATTTTGAATGACCTTTAGCAACACCCTTTCTATGAAACCAAAAGCATTTTGATGTAAGACAGATACTTAATATGCATTTAATCTAATTAATATGCACTCTTTTGGGGCAGGGTTATATACTGTACTATGTAAGGCAGAAACTTAAACCAGAATACATTGGTCTTTCCGGAAATGAAATCAAGAATTTGAAGTCTTCTGGTGTGGAGGTCAGTATTCATTATTCTACTGTCAACAATTTGAAACACGTACATTGTTGCAGTTTTAATGGTGCTCTATCTGTCCCAATTGTTTGGAATTTTTCCCGTATCTTTCGTTAATCTGTATTTGATAAGAAGAATGAAATGCACACAAAATGGAATGGTGATTGGTGGCCATGGCCATGGCCACGGAGGAGGTTATAACTTGTAGCTGACTATTAACACAATGTTTGTATGGTTTATATTTGGTCTTAAACTTCAAAATGGTGAACTACATATTACTTAGTGTTTATTCTTGCAGTACATTGGCAAATGAGTCGTTATTTGTTGTTCAGTATTTTTTATTCTCATAAGCACTGAACTTTCTGTAGCTTGTGTGGGCCATTGTGTGAGGAGGAAGAGTGTTATGCAATGTGTGGGCTCAAATTTTAACAGCCTACCAACTCATGGGTAGATTGGGTTGATGGCAAGTTTAATTGTTTAGGAGCAGTATAAAAGGAAATGAACTTGTGGGGAGAAACCAGATCCCCTTGAATACCAGTAACTATCTGTATTTGTTTTCCTAAGATTTTTCTACATTTCCTCAGTAAATCCATGTTATTGTTACTGAGATACACTGATACCAACAGTTTGCGATATAGTATAAATCATAGATACCATTTTCCATTCTTTTTTTGAGCCAGATTCTCTGAATTACTTTTTGTGCTTAAGAATATTGTTTATAATCCATGCATCATTTTCATGGAAGTTTGGTGAAAAGTTCAAATGCACTCTATTTGTGGTAGAAGTTGTGGTGGATCATCTGTTATATCTTTTGGTTCACTTTGCATGCTAATCAAGCTTGGTACTTGGTAGATAACATACACTTTGACAGAACCTGAGATCGCATTCACGGGAGACACCATGTCAGATTTCATAGTTGATGAAAATAACACTGATGTTTTGCGGGCTAGAATTCTTGTCATAGAGGTGAACGATATCTATCCAACATGTTTAAACTTATAAATCATTGAATATGGTGTGTGCTAGGTTTCATAATTCTTTATGGATTGGACTTAGACCCATGTAATGTGTGAGATTAAGATGGATATATTTTTTTGCAAAATAGTAGTATATAATACTTTTTTCTATTTGAAACAAAGAAAGTATGTGTTAGGTTAATGATAAATTTAGTAATCTTGCATAGAATGAAGGAAAAAATAATATTTATTTAGAATGAATAAAAATAAATACAAGTATATGTTATTTGGAAAGAGTTTGTAAACTAATTTTTCTATTCAACTAACGTTCTCTTTTTCTCTCTTTCTCTTTCTCTTTTTCTTTCTCTCTGGATGAAAAGGACTATGTTTGGATTCTTTTTGTTTGTCAGTTATTAACCGAAAAATCTGCTTTCCTAGTTGGAATGATGTTGTGTAAACTCATCTGTTGTTGGAAAAAGTTTGAGAATTCGCTTCTCTCAAAAGTTAATAACAATGAACTGAAATTTTTATAAATGTGTAATATGAACTTTAAATTTTTACAGTAATACCAATAGAAATCTTCGAATGTATCATCGGATGAAACAACTCGAGTGTAGTAAGTGTTACTTATAGAAGTTTAATGTTGAAACATTGTGGCCATGATTTAAGAGTGATGATGAGTGAGCAAATAAAAAATAATATATGATGTGTAGTTAGTGATGATAATTAGTGAGAGTTGGTGATTGTAATTAGTGAGAAAAATAAATATAAACGGAACTGTTTCTAAATGCACTATGGATAAATGGTTAAGTTTAGATGGTCATGTAAGAAGAAAATAGACACCTACAAAAAACCATGCTTATGTGACAAAGTTATAGAATAGCAATTGTGCGACAACATTAGTATTAGATTGTAGTTTTGCAACCTCAATGAACTAAGTTTGGCTTTTCTCCTTTTCTCTTTTAGTGTACCTTCGTGAACAATTCAATCACTGTGGAGCATGCCAAAGATTATGGACATACACATCTGTCGGAGGTATGCTATATACTGCAACAAAAAGCAGTCAATGCATCATGTAAATTTCAGTGGCAATTTATTTATTATGACTGTTGTTTTCCAGATAATTGGTTATGCAGAACGGTTTAAGAACAGAGCAATCCTCTTGATTCACTTTTCAGCACGTTACACCGTGGAGGTAAGATGCTACCTTCAATCTTGAAAATAATATATTCAACCTCTCAAAGCCCTGATCTTTGTGATTGGGATCCTGGGAGAATGTTGCTATATCTTTGTGATGCATATGCTATGCAGGAAATTGAAGAAGCTGTAACTGGTTTGCCACCCCCTCTAGCTGGTCGAACTTTTGCACTTACCGAAGGTTTCTGACAAGAAGTTGGGAGTTTGGTTCAATACACGAGTGACCAATGTGGCCACAAGATTGTTGTTTAGGCGTTAACTGCTTTGGAATCTTAGCGGAAATTGCAACCTTTACTATGTATACCATTTTAACCCCAATTTTCGCATCACGCCACATCCACAACCACCATTGTAGGTGCAATTTAAAACCATCCAGCCGCTTTTTTAGCAAGTGGTCATAGGCAAACTGCACATTGTCATTGATGGAAAATGACGAGCAGTGAGCAAATTAGGCTGTGCAGGGAGCACAAATTTTTAAAAGGTACCCTCACACTACGACACAAAATATATGTATTTAGCATTTGGTTATAGATATTAAACCTAAAACACTGATTTTTATTACAATTTTATCCTTTAAAAATTTTACTTTTTAATCTTATTAATTTTATCGCTAATGTTATAAAGGTTGGGTAATGGTGGTAGCAAAGACTAAAGGCTTGAGATGGGTTAAGAAGTTAAAAAGTTGAAGATGATAAAAAAAAAATAATTTGAAAAATATTTAATGAAGTCAATTCTAAAATTAACCATTCAGTACTTCGGTCAAATGAAGTTTATTTTTTATAGATACGGTTTATATCATGATCCAAAATTATGGTCCAAATAAATATTCACCTCAACAGGAAATCCTGAAAAAGTATAATAGATACACGCAAATTGTGCTAGTTAACCACATGGGTTGATCTAACCGACTTACTTGAGGCATGGGTTTCATGAACCATATTCGACCTGACTTGCATGGCAAATAAGATTTTGTCAACCCTATCCCATATATTTGTATTTAATTCATTTATTACTCTAATGTGGGATAACTCACTAGATATTGAAGAAGTTGCCTACTAATGTAAATGATGAAAATTGAGAGTGGTGGCCAAGCAATCACTTACTATCAAATTCAAATATTTTTCAATTACAATTCATTTAAATTTGTCTAAAGTTCTTGTTAATTTAAGTATTAAAGTCCTTTACAATTCCATTAGTGTTTAAACAAGGATGTCAGACAGATCCACTATTTCGGTGAACAAGTTGAAACCGTCATCCAAAAAAATCTAAACCTCATGTCTAGGCTCATATCACCTTGATTTCATGTATTATTTCGAAATATTGGCACCATTGTCAGGTACTTAGAGTCTAATCTTTAACAAATGGCGGATGATCAGCAACAAGATAGACACAACATTTGATTCAAGATTTTGAAGTGGAGATCATTACAAAAAAGAAAGATGACAAGCATCCCTTAAGTAAGCCCCAAAAAATCATGCACAATAACAAAGATTAACCACTCACAGCAACAAATATCATCTTGCCAGAAACAATAATTTACAATTACCAGGTACCTTTAAACCAACAATCTTCATGGAGGCATTTCCAGAAATTCAGAAACATTCTTTATAAATAAAAGATCAACAATAAAGGAATCACTAACATGCAACAAAGCCACGAAGAACAAAGCAGGAAAAAAATAACACTACAAGAAAAGCGTCGGTTATCGTCAGATTAATCAAATAAATCTGCTACTAAGTACCTTACTGTTAGATTTACGATCGTCCTATAGTGACGGTATAAACGGCGCAAGAACCTTTCACCGGCAAATTTTTCATCGGTGTTTACAATGGATTTTCGAGTCTGGGTTGATGATTAATCCGACGGTAAATCCGTCGGCAGGATCTTTATTATTTATTTTTTTGGCACAGTTTAGTCATAACTAACAGTCAAAATGAAATTAAAACTCTTCTTAACGAAATTGTTATCAGAAATTTAAAATTAGCCAAAATCAACAAATTATTTTATTAAAAATAAATGGTATGAAAACAATAAAATGTCACCGAAGTAGAATAATGTACCCTAAACAAATAAAAATGCATATAACCCTAAGCAATTTCATAGATCCTAATAATTGTCGTTGTCATCAGTGGCAGCAGCGGTGTCGTGGTCCCCCTGCTGATGCGGCGGAGTAGGTGCTGCCGTTGGTGCCCTTCCAGTAGCATTACTGGGGTAACCAGCAGCGCCACAACCTCCAGCGTGCATCTGCTAGCTGTACTCCTCCATCTGCTGTCGCAGCTACTCGAGCTGCTCCAGCTTCTATGTCAGATTCGAGCTAGCGACTACGCGTACAAGAATTTCTCGATACCTCTCCTCAGACTGCTACTGCTGCTGGTGAAGCTCCTATATTAGCTTCTGCACCTCCTCCCTCTGGTCGATAACCTCTTGGGGATCAGCAAGGCTGGTGGCAGAGGAAGCCGCCAAAGTAAAGGAGCGGAGGCCACTGGCAAAGAACGAGCCCAACCCGAAGCGGCGATTCTTGTGGGATTCAGAGGCGGCTTCGTCGGCTCCACCAGCGGCTGAGATTGTTGGGTCGCGGCCTCCAACCTCTGCTGATACTACTCCTGCGTCACACACGTTAGTTATTATTAGGATAATAGTTAAATAATTGAGTTTAAACCAAATGAAGTTGAAATTTAGGATTAATTTAAACTCACATAATAGATTGTCGACTGCTCGTCAGCAAATCTCTCCTTGTTTGCTGTCAAAGTATGTGTATACTAGAAGGTTTCTGATAGTGTCGCCTCACGATCCAATGACTTAGACTACAAATTAATATATCAACCAAACAATAAACTAAACGAACAAATTAAACAATGACAGACAAATATATATATGAAGCAGAAAATCTAGCAAACAGTTAAATAATCCATTTCTCAACAATCTCAAAGCCGAATCTAACATATCCTAACCACTTAAATCCGTTAAAATTGCAAATTAAACACCCTAAAATCTTCTAACTACTTAAGTAACTTGATAATGAAAAAGGAAATTAAACACCATAAACTCTAGTAACCAATTCAAGTAAGTACTATAACATAAAAGAATGCCAAAATTCTTACCAGTCTCATCTTCATGAAAGTCGCCGACCCACCCGTATACCTCGACGACTTGGGCGAAGCCCTATTGGCGATGTTCGTCAGAGGTCGATGCTTAAAGGTCTCGTTATCTCTAAAGTGAGCCTCCATGTCATGCTTGATGTTTGGACGAATCCACTTCGTCAGGTGGTTTTTCTTTGACGAACATCACTCATCATTTGCTGAAAACGTTTGGCTGCCCGATGGTCGTAGATCTTTCGGATCATGAGGTTATGCTCCACATCCCATATGAATTTCAACTGCAAAACGTGATTCACCAACATTAGTTAGTTAGAATAAAATACAGTTCAAATCCAGTAAATCAATTCTAACCAAATTAGGTTCTTACCTCCCACTTCTGAAACTAGAGCTCTCTGGTCTCAGCTGGGATCTGCGTGTAAGTCGACTACGGGTGATCGTACATGGACTTAATAACATCTGATATCTCCTGTATGCAAGCATTGGGGTTCGGTGCAAACCCATTAGAGAACAAACCGCACAGTAAAAATTACATAAGAAAAACAAACTTAACATAAACAAATTGAAGATAAAAAAACATAAGATAAACAAACTTAATATTAAAAAATTGAACTCACGACTGCATGCCATCGGGCCAAATCCTCAATCGGATGACGGGCGGTGGTGGAGGGGCATCCTGCTTGGGGGTATTGGAGGAATCACACACCGCAAGCTCTGTCGACAAGGTCGTTGCATCTGCAAAGGGCATAGCAATAGGAGGCACCCAGTTCGGGTTTGAGACCATGATAAATTGTTGGTCCAGTGGACCAGCCTGTGAGGTCACAAGGGTCAACGGGGTAGCCGAGGATAAAGGGCGATGATTGGACAGCCCTGGAAGATTCGGCGGAAGCCCTCTCTCTACCACGACCACGTGGTGACCCACTCGACCTACTTCTACTAGTTGTTGTCATGTCTATACAGTGAACATATTAGTAACATATTAGTAACAAATTGCAATTCCCAGTTAAACAAATTTAGCAAATAGCAGTAACACAGTAAATCACCACACAATCAAACAATTAACAACATGAACATCAGTAACAATTCACATCAAATCAACAGCAATTAATCCATCACACATCAAATCAATCCAAATACTTTTAACAGCAACAATCAGAACCTAATAATCTAAACCAAATTATCCTACCTAACCACCAATAATCAACTAATAACGCAAAACCAACATCATTTCTTAGAAATTCAGCATGAGCAAGGCAACAAATTGCAATTCCCAATTAGACAAACTCAGCAAACAGTAGTAACACAATGAATCGCCACACAATCAAATAATTAACAACATGAACATCAACAGCAATTCACATCAAATCAACAGCAATTAATCCATCACACATCAAGTCAATCCAAATACTTTTAATAGCAACAATCAGAACCTAATAATTTAAACCAAATTATCCTAACCTAACCACCTATAATCAACTAACAGCACAAAACCAACATCATTTCTTAGAAATTCAGCATGAGCAAGCCAACAAATTGCAATTCCCACTTAAACAAATTCAGCAAACAGCAATAACACAGTGAATCGCCACACAATCAAATAATTAATAACATGAACATCAGTAGCAACTCACATCAAATCAGCAGCAACTAATCGATCATACATCAAGTCAATCCAAACACTTTTAATAGCAACAATCAGAACCTAATAATCTAAACCAAATTATCCTAACCTAACCACCTATAATCAATTAACAGCCACAACCAATAACATTTCTTAGAAATTTAGCATGAGCAAGGAAACAAATTGCAATTCCCAATTAAACAAATTTAGCAAACAGCAGTAACACAGTAAATTGCCACACAATTAAACAATTAACAATATGAACATCAGTAGCAGTTCACATCAAATCAGCAGCAATTAATCCATCATACATTAAGTCAATCCAAACACTTTTAACAACAACAATCAGAACCTAATAATCTAAACCAAATTATCCTAAACTAACCACCTATAATCAACTAATACCAATTAATCTAACTAAGCTAATTAACAAAATCAAACTAACTAAATCTCAAAGTAATCTCTAAACTTGCACTCGAGCTTTCTTGCAGTTAATAATTACTCAATTTCGTTCCCAAAATCGCCCTTTGGGACTCATATTAATCCCTAAAATAATTCCTGTCCATCCTTGCCATTAGAGAGGACTGAAATGATGTCGTTTTCTATTTATTAAAAAAAAGAAAACCCGAGCCTTCCTTTTCCTAACTCAAGCCCTTTCCCCTTTCTCTTTGTTGCCACTTCTCGCCGACCTCCGTCACGCTGTCGCGCCGCACCACACGCTCGCTCTTCCCCAACCTAGTCTCTTACACTCTTGTCTTCTCTCTATCTCTCTCTGCCTCTCCATCTTCTCTTGTCTCCTCTCAGTCTCCCTCTACCTCTCTTACACAACCAACCATTTTCTACAGATAAATTAACTAAACATTTTCATTACTCATCAATTTCTAGTCAATAAAAGCTAAAAATAAAAAAAGAAAGAAAAATTGATGTGCTTCTAAAGAAGTGATCACTGAAATTGTACCTGTGGTTTGACATCAGAAGTTTGACAATAGCGAAATCCACTGCTAACTCTTGTCACTGCTGTATTAGTTCAGTTCGAGAACAGCTCTGACAGCAGAATGACAATATAGCGGCGCAGCTGGTGTAGAAGGAAAAGTAGAAAGGCGACAGCGGCGATGCATTGACTTGTTGGAGCCAAGAGTCGCGAACTAAAGTAGAAGATGCAAGTCAGTTCTGGCAGCTAAGATCGACGACGGTAACAACTCTCGGTGCAACTGAGAAATAAAAGGCACTGAGTGCAGTGCCATAATAATAATAATAACGAAAAACTAACATAGCAGTAGAGGTTGGAGAAGGGGAAGGAAAATGGCCTCAGGTTGGGGAAGGAGGAGGAGAAGGGGAAGGGGAAGGGCCTTAGATTGGGAAAGGAGAAGGGGAAGGAAAAGGGAATGGGGAACTAAGAATAGGTTGGGGAAAGGGAAGGGGAGCGTGGAAGGGAAAGGGAAACGGGGAACTAAGGAAGGGTTGGGGAAGGGGAGCGTGTTTTTCTTTTTTTTTTAATAAATACAAAACAACGTCATTTCAGTTCTCTTCAATGGCAACGATGGACGAATATTATTTTAGGGACTACTATGAGTCTCAGAGGCTCGACTGCGACTTTAGGGACTACTTTGAGATTTAACTCTAAAACTAATCTAACTTAAAAGAAATTAAAAGAAAAAAAAGGCAAAAACCTGTAAGCAAAGAACTACACCAAGGCAAAATGGAAGAAGGGATGGGTTGGAGCAGTAGCGGAGGCCAACCACTGAAGCAGGTGGCGTCGGTGGCAGTGACTCGCCGAAAATGATGGGGAAATAGGAGTTAGAGTAGCTCAAATAGGGGTGCCCTATTTTGGTTCAATCGCAGAGGAAATAAAGAGAGAAGGGATGGAATTAGAGGGAAGAGATGACGAAGAAGCAGCAATAGCGGATGTGGCAGCGGCTAGAGAGAGATTGAGAGGTGAGATTGAATGAAGGGGAGGGGTTCACAGTTCCAATTTAGGACATGATTACTGTCAGATTTACTGATGGATATTTCCAACGGTAACACAGTTCAGATCACGAAAACACATTGTTTCCATTTAACATGTCTACTATCGGAAGAATCCGACAGTAAATCCGACGCTAAAATTGGTGCCCATTTGTTGTGGTTTCCCGCCAAAAATTACCGGCAGTTTTATCGTCGGAAGTCACTATCCGCCAGTAATTATTTGACTTGAAGAATTTTTCATTAAATCCGTTGCTAAATCCACAGGTTCGCCAGATCCCTTAGCCTCGTTGATCGAGTGCTCTTGCCACTAAATCTGGTGGTAAATCCGACAGTTTTCAGCACTTTTCTTGTAGTGCAACAATGCATACAGATAAAAGGAAGAAGAAAAAACACCCATCTTGAAATTGAAGTGGCAAAAAATGCAACAAAGAACTCCTGAAAACCTGGGAAGCACCATTGGAAACAAAGAAAAACGGGAACTTGGAAGAACAAGGGGGATAGTTATGAAAAGATGAAGCGACAGTCCCATCAAATCACATCGAGTTGTCTAGCTACATTGCTCCAATCATGTCGAGCATATTGACCTATCAAAGTAAGAAGTTTTGCATTTGTATGACTTCTTAACAAATAAGCAAAATGACAACAACACGACAACCTTCTTTGCTCAAATTCCGATTTCCATAAGCTCGATCACGAGCAGGGGACACTATTTATACACGGCCAAAACCATGGTCCAAATAAACATTCACTTCAGTAATTGGTGCACGAAATTGTGATCATCAACAATGGCTCCAATAACTTGGTAGCGCTCTCAAACGTGAATCACACTTAGTCACAACTCTGCACAACTAACCAGCAAGTGCACTGGGTCGTCCAAGTAATACCTTACGTGAGTAAGGGTTGATCCCACGGAGATTGTTGGTATGAAGCAAGCTATGGTCATCTTATAAATCTCAGTTAGGTGGATAGTAAATGTTATGGAGTTTTTGAATAATAAATAAAGCAGAAAATAAAGATAGAGTTACTCATGTAATTCAATGGTGGGAGTTTCAGATAAGTGTATGGAGGTGCTATGATCCTTCTGAATCTCTGCTTTCCTATTGCCTTCCTTCAATCCTTCTTATTCCTTTCCATGGCAAGCTGTATGTAGGGCATCACCGTTGTCAATGGCTACATCCCATCCTCTCAGTGAAAATTGTCCAAATTCTCTGTCACAGCACGGCTAATCATCTGTCGGTTCTCGATCATATTGGAATATAATCCCTTGATTCTTTTGCGTTTGTCATCACGCCCAACAATCGCGAGTTTGAAGCTCGTCACAGTCATTCAATCCCGGAATCCTACTCGGAATACCACAGACAAGGTTAGACTTTCCGGATTCCCATGAATGCCGCCATCAATTCTAGCTTATACCACGAAGATTCTGGTTAAGAAATCCAAGAGATATGCGCTCGGTCTAAGGTAGAAGGGAAGTGGTTGTCAGTCACGCGTTCATAGGTGAGAATGATGATGAGTGTCACGGATCATCACATTCATCATGTTGAAGTGCAACGAATATCTTAGAATAAAAACAAACGGAATTGAATAGAAAATAGTAGTAATTGCATTAAAATTAGAGGTACAGCAGAGCTCCACACCCTTAATCTATGGTGTGTAGAAACTCCACCGTTGAAAATACATAAGTGATGAAGGTTCAGGCATGGCTGAATGGCCAGCCCCCCAAACGTGATCAATAGTCTCCTAAGATGAATAATAAAATAAAACTGAGACCAAAGATGTAACATGGTCAAAAGTCACTGAATACAATAGTAAAAAGTCCTATTTATACTAGACTAGCTACTAGGGTTTACAGAAGTAAGTGATTGATGCATAAATCCACTTTCGGGGCCCACTTGGTGTGTGCTTGGGCTGAGCTTGAACTTTACATAAGTTGAGGCTTCTTTTGGAGTTGAACGCCAAGTTGTAACGTGTTTTTGGCGTTCAACTCTGGTTCGTGACGTGTTTTTGGCGTTTGACTCCAGAATGCAGCATGGAACTAGCGTTGAGCGCCAGTTTACGTCATCAAATCTTGAATAAAGTATGGACTATTATATATTTCTGGAAAGTTCTGGATGTCTACTTTCCAACTCCATTGAGAGCGCGCCATTTGGAGTTCTATAGCTCCAGAAAATCCATTTCGAGTGCAGGGAGGTCAGATTCCAACAGCATCAGCAGTCCTTTGTCAGCCTTTTATCAGAGTTTTGCTCAGGTCCCTCAATTTCAGCCAGAAAATACCTGAAATCACAGAAAAACACACAAACTCATATTAAAGTCCAGAAATGTGAATTTAGCATAAAAACTAATGAAAACATCCTTAAAAGTAGCTAGATTATACTAAAAACTATCTAAAAACAATGCCAAAAAGCGTATAAATTATCCGCTCATCACAACACCAAACTTAAATTGTTGCTTGTCCCCAAGCAACTAAAAATCAATTAGGATAAAAAGAAGAGAATATACTATAAATCCCAAAATATCAGTGAATATTAATTCTAATTAGATGAGCGGGACTTGTAACTTTTTGCTTCTGAACAGTTTTGGCATCTCACTTTTTCCTTTGAAGTTTAGAATGATTGGCATCTATAGGAACTTAGAATTTCAGATAGTGTTATTGATTCTCCTAGTTAAGTTTTTTGATTCTTGAACATAGCTACTTTTATGAGTCTTGGCCATGGTCCTAAGGACTTTGTTTTCCAGTATTACCACCGGATACATAAATGCCACAGACACATGACTGGGTGAACCTTTTCAGATTGTGACTCAGCTTTGCTAAAGTCCCCAGTTAGAGGTGTCCAGAGCTCTTAAGCACACTCTTTTTGCTTTGGATCATGACTTTAACCACTCAGTCTCAAGCTTTTCACTTGGACCTGCATGCCACAAGCACATGGCTAGGGACAGCTTGATTTAGCTGCTTAGGCCTGGATTTTATTTCCTTGGGCCCTCCTATCCATTGATGCTCAAAGCCTTGGATCCTTTTTACCCTTGCCTTTTGGTTTTAAGGGCTATTGGCTTTTTCTGCTTGCTTTTTCTTTTTCTTTCTATTTTTTTGCCACTTTTTTTTCGCAAGCCTTTTGCTTTTTCACTGCTTTTTCTTGCTTCAAGAATCAATTTTATGATTTTTCAGATTATCAATAGCATTTCTCTTGTTCATCATTCTTTCAAGGGCCAACAATTTTAACATTCATAAACAACAAGATAAAAAATATGCACTGTTCAAGCATTCATTCAGAAGACAAAAAGTATTGTCACCACATCAATATAATTAAACTAAATTCAAGGATAATTTCGAAATTCATGTACTTCTTGTTCTTTTGAATTAGAAACATTTTTCATTTAAGAGAGGTAAATAATTCATGGAATTATTTATAGCCTTAAGACATAGTTACTAAATACTAATGATCATGTAACAGAGACATAAATATAGATGACATAATAAGCATAAAAACCGAAAAAAATAGAAAAATAAGAACAAGGAATGAATCCACCTTAGTGATGGTGGCGCTTTCTTCTTGAAGAACCAATGATGTCCTTGAGTTCTTCTATGTCTCTTCCTTGCCTTTGTTGCTCCTCCCTCATTGCTCTTTGATCTTCTCTAATTTCATGGAGAATAATGGAGTGCTCTTGATGTTCCACCCTTAATTGATCCATATTGTAACTCAAATCTTCAAGAGAAGTGTTGAGTTGTTCCTAGGGGTGGAAAAAGGCCAGGCGGCCTGCCAGGGGCCTGCGGCCTGGCCTGTGTTTGGCCTGGCCTGGCCTGGTGATGAGCGGATAATTTATACGCTTTTTGGCATTGTTTTTAGTATGTTTTTAGTATGATCTAGTTAGTTTTTAGTATATTTTTATTAGTTTTTAGTTAAAATTCACTTTTCTGGACTTTACTATGAGTTTGTGTGTTTTTGTGTGATTTCAGGTATTTTCTGGCTGAAATTGAGGATCCTGAGCAAAAATCTGATTCAGAGACTGAAAAGAACTGCAGATGCTGTTGGATTCTGACTTCCCTGCACTCGAAGTGGATTTTCTGGAGCTACAGAAGCCCAATTGGCGCGCTCATAACGGCATTGGAAAGTAGACATCCTGGGCTTTCCAGCAATGTATAATAGTCCATACTTTGCCCG